>NC_091462.1:22730624-23038957 GCF_027789765.1 Dendropsophus ebraccatus | reverse complement strand
TTTCCCCATCCCTGGTATAGTGCTTTAAAGGGGTATTCCACCCAAAAGCTAACTAGCCGGTCTTAATCACCAAGTCCCCCTGAGTATTTTGAGCCATTCCCCATTTTTCTAGCTGCCGCCGTTCCTGAGTTCCAAGTTTTTCTAAAAGCTGGTCTATATCCAAAATGGTGTCAGACGGGAAACTACATCTCCCAGCATGCATTGCAGCCAACTGCCAATTATCCACCTCATCTTGTAGTATCTGTCCATTGCTGGCTCAATCTGCTTCTGCTTAACACTGTAAACAGGATCTATCTATCTATCTATCTATCTATCTATCTATCTATCTATCTATCTACGTAAAGTTCCGAGAGTGTTATTTTGTTATTTTAAGATTTATGGCAGATGAGTTACGTCTGCTGATTACATTCTTTTTGCATGCTTAGTAGTTCTCCGCCTTGGTTCCATAGGATGCTTATCCCTTCACTCGAAAACCGCCCCATGGAAACATGAGTCTATGTTTCAAGCAGGAACACTTTCACTTTGGTTGGGGGTTGAATGGTTAACACTGTTAAGTCCGTGATAGGACTCTGAAAACTGCACTTACACAGATGGGCTCTAATTGTCCCGTACACTGATTTAAGACTTTCATTTGATGGACACTTTGATGCACCAATACGGTGGATTTTGTTGATTTTGCACTTGTGTATAAAAGGAATGATATGTTCACTTAGATTTGAGCTTGAAAATGGCCGTGTGAGACGGCAGAAACATCGTTTGCTATTGTTTGCTGTGCTGCATCTTTGAATATGGAATAAAACACACGTTTTTTCTTCACTACCCCGGAGTGCTGTTGGACTACTTTTGCTATCTATCTATCTATCTATCTATCTATCTATCTATCTATCTATCTATCTATCTATCTATCTATCTATCTATCTATCTATCTCCTTTCTATGCATCTATATAGATAGATTTGAAAGACAGCAAAAGATGAAACAAAGGTGTTTCCTTTACCCAATACTGCTCAGGAATCTGTAACTTTTTTGCTGTTTCCCCTCTCCTTGGCCTGGTGCTCACTGATTGGTGGGATGTCAGTGGTGGGCGTGGTTACAGATAAAGTGTTACAGCTTGCCTGGCAACAGAAGAGACAGATCATGGGACTTTGGTCTAAGAAGGGAGGGGGAGGACAGAGGATTGGAGACCAAGAAGTAGACCAGTTGGATCAGGAAGTGAGGATTTTCTTTAGCTTCAGGGTGTAAGTCGGGATGTACAGCAGACAAGCGGCTCAATTCATGTAAATGGAACCTGTTACAAACAATCTTAGATTATAAGTAGAATTATAAGATTATTAGATTATAGGTAGAATAGATGTCTCTTAAAGGGGTACTCCTTTTAAGAAAATTTAACCCTTTTAAAAAGACATCTCTATGCCCCATTTCTCAGTGCAACCCCAGCACTTACCTGGATTCTCTGGAGTTGGTGTCCTTTGATGTGGAAAATTAATAAACACTCAATTCCTTTATAATAAATCTTTACACTCTACATACAGAATCGGGACAGAGGGATCTAGTCCTTCCATGACTGTATACTGCAATCAGAGGTCTGTCTTTCCCTTAAAAAGGTGTGCTCTTTACCTTTAAATCTCTTTCCAACATTGACATGACTAAAATTATAGCAGAGGAGCCATCACAGCTTTCTTTTGAAGTAAGCTTTCATTCTCCTCTTTCCTCCTGAATACCGATCCCAGGTCTGCCATCTTCACTCGACGGCCAATGCACACATTTCAAAAACCATCTCTATTGAGTTCTAAGGTACTTTCAATGGTAATTGCTTCAGCTACAGTAGAATCAATATGCCCCAGATTTCTTTTAGCAATCTATAAATGGAAATGCCTTCCATACTTTTCATGAGTTACAGGAATTCTGCAGTTTTTAACAAGTTTCATCTTATTACAAAAAAAACCACCACAATTGACGGAAAATCATAATCTAGGTCCAAAAATAAGTAATAATCAATCCGGTTTTGCTAAAAATAAGTCAATGAAAAGAAAAAAAAAGAGAAAAATGTATGAAAAAATTATAGATTAATTTTTTTAAGATAAAAAGCTTAGAAATCCTAATACAGTGCATCAAATCAAAGGCTAAGGCAAAAAATATAGACTACTCTTTGGGGGTTTTTTTTCGTATAAAGAGACACATTTCCTGAAAACATGGAACATTTGGATGATAAGAAAGAATTGTCAGTTTTTCAATAAGAAAAGAATAAGAAAGTTTGTGGGCTATCTCAAATAGACTTTTACTCGGAAGTCATAGACAGAATTTATATCAGCATTTAGCTTGACTTATTTAGGTTTTCTAAATTTCAATATCTTCATTTTTAATTAAAGTCCTTGACATATCTTAAAGGGGTTGGGCACTTTATAATAAAATTGTACAGTGTTCAGTATTAGTAAGTGTGCTCACTGTGTATACTGACAGCAGCTCCCTGTATACCTCAAAGAGCTACAATCAGACTCCCCTTCTTCAGGCTGTGCTGTCCTGCTCTGTGGTGAGTCTGTCCATAAGATGGCTGACACGGAGGAGCATGTGACCATGCCCCGCCCCCCAGTGTCCTCCATAGACATATACAGACTCAGTGGTGGACACTGGGGGGGCGGGGCATGATCACATGCTCCTCATGCCGGCCATTTTATTGACAGATTCACCACAGAGCAGGGCAGCCCAGCCAGAAGGAGGGGTGTATGATTTTAGCTCTATGGGGTACACAGGGAGCTGTTGTCAGTAAATACAGTGAGTACACTTACTAATACTGTACACTGAACCTTTTTACTATAAAGTGGGCAACCCCTTTAATATTAAAAACATAAATCTTTCATTTCCTATTACTCCTGTCACTTATAGATCATGGCATATATAGCCTCTATGGGGGAGATTATCAAACATGGTGTAAAGTGAAACTGGCTCAGTTGCTCCTAGCAACCAATCAGATTCCACATTTCATTTTCCAAAGAGTCTGTGAGGAATAAAAAGGTGGAATCTCATTGGTTGCTAGGGGCAACTGAGCCAGTTTCACTTTACACCATGTTTGCTACATCTTCCCCTATTTTAAGAAGCCACTGTCAGGACCGCAAGTGCAATGGAAGGGTCAGCCAGGTATGCTGGAGTAGTAGGTAGTAGAGTCGAGTAGTAGGTACTCCACTAGACATGGCTGACACTTTTATTGCATACAGAGACCCTATGGCTCGAGGAAACACCTTGCAATATAGGATTTACTAGAAACAGGCCCGTATCTGCCATGAGGCGAGGTAAAGTGTTTGCCTCAGGCGGCAGATAACACAGCCCTTGAGGGGGGCGGCATCAGCCTCCTGTGTCCTTATCATTACAACTAGTTACGGCTCAGTGCCCGGCCGTGTTTCCTGTCAGTTGCCTCATGAGAAGCGCTGAGGAGGCACTGGAAGCCTCGTATTCACAGGTATTCACATCACATAAGACATAGATATAGTGTCTCCTGCTGTTAACCCTTTCAATAATGCAGAGTTATTATACTCTGCATCACTTACACACTGTAGAAAAGAAAAAGTTAACAGCAGCGGGGACGCTATATTATGTCTTCTCTGCCCTGCCGAACTCCGAGCTGACCTCAGCATAGTGCAAGAGCAGGAGAAGAGGCATCAAAGTAATGTTCTGCTCTGCTGTTAACTCTTTCTGTATTGCAGAATGTAAGTGATGCACAGTAATACTCTACATTCTGCAGTACTGAAAGAGTTAACAGAGCAGCCTGTTTTATGGCTCTTCTCTGGCTCCTGAGGTCAGAGGTCAGCAGTTGTAGATTGTTGTTTGTTTTGAAGCTCCCAGGGGGCCCATAGTGGCTCAAACAGTTAAAAAATCTGGTCACCGCACACAGCACACTGTTATCTATAGTGCTGTCCCATACACACTGCGATGCTGCACTGTGCCTGTCCTGGATCTTCTCTCCCTGACTATTGCTCTGAGGGGGGGGGGGGGGGGCGCTTTGTCAGATTTAGCTAGAAAAGCTAGAATCGGCCCTGACTAGAAAATGTACCCGGCGCTGCCCGGGTATAAAGTGTAAGTGTGTATAGAGGGTCCTGTATACCTGTAGTATAGAGTTGGTGGAGGTGCTGTAACCTGTAGTATAGAGTTGGTGGAGGTCTGAAGTATATAGTTCGGGGGTCCTGTATACATGTAGTGTATAGTTTGGGGTTCTGTATACCTGTAGTATAGAGTTGGTGGAGGTGCTGTGGCAGCGTTATCCAGTCACAGTATGGCGGTATTGGTCAGGTCTGGTACGGCAGTGTTATCCAGTCACAGTTTGGTGGTATTGGTCAGGTCTGGTATGGCGGTGTTATCCATTCACAGTATGGCGGTATTGGTCAGGTCTGGTGTGGCAGTGTTATCCATTCACAGTATGGCGGTATTGGTCAGGTCTGGTATGGCGGTGTTATCCATTCACAGTATGGCGGTATTGGTCATGTCTGGCGGTCTTATTTGGTATGGTATGACAGTGTTATCCAGTCACAGTATGGCAGTATTGGTCAGGTCTGGTATGGCAGTGTTATCCAGTCACAGTATGGTGGTATTGGTAAGGTCTGGTGTGGCGGTGTTATCCAGTCACAGTATGGCGGTATTGGTCAGGTCTCGTGTGGCAGTGTTATCCAGTCACAGTATGGCGGTATTGGTCAGGCCTGGTGTGGTGGTGTTATCCAGTTACAGTATGGCGGTATGGGTCAGGTCTGGTGTGGCGGTGTTAAATATGACGTGTGGAGCTATTACCTACCAATCCTGATGCTAATTGGTGAGTGAGGATGGGGCACCTTCAGGTTTAGTGCTTAGGGCAGCAGCAGCTGGTAATACTGCCCTTTATACCTGTATAGATGGAGTAGGGGTCCTGTATACGTGTACTGTATAGATGGAGTAGGGGTCCTGTATACATGTACTGTATAGATGGAGTAGGGGGACCTGTATACATGTACTGTATAGATGGAGTAGGGGGTCCTGTATATACATGTACTGTATAGATGGAGTAGGGAGTCCTGTATACATATACTGTATAGATGGAGTAGGGGGTCCTGTATTTACATGTACTGTATAGATGGAGTAGGGGGACCTGTATACATGTACTGTATAGATGGAGTAGGGGGTCCTGTATACATGTACTGTATAGATGGAGTAGGGGGTCCTGTATACATGTACTGTATAGATGGAGTAGGGGGTCCTGTATACATGTACTGTATAGATGGAGTAGGGGGTCCTGTATACATGTACTGTATAGATGGAGTAGGGGGCCCTGTATATACATGTACTGTATAGATGGAGTAGAGGGCCCTGTATACATGTACTGTATAGATGGAGTAGGGGGTCCTGTATACATATACTGTATAGATGGAGTAGGGGATCTACCAGTTATTACTGTGGATGTTGTGAGGCAGCTTCCCTAGCAACCATTGCTCCCTGTGAAAATGAAAGCAGTAATCCTATTGGTTGCTAAGGCTCCAACTGCCGTGTCTGCTGCAGCTAATTATATCACCTGTGTTTGCAGTGTGGAGATTTTCCAATTCATCTCTATGGGGCACCGCTCTTCCCCCTCCCCCTCCCCTCCTGTACATCTGGCGGGGACGGGACCTTCGCTAAAACCTTCCCGGGCACCCAATGTATCTGTGTGCCAAATTTGGGGTCAAACGGTTCAGGCGTTTGGAAGTCTATATGGGACAGACAGACAGACTTTCATTTTTATGATATAGATGGTCTCATACTGTTTCTCAATACTCACTCTGCTTGGAAGAAAGGAATTATTCACTTTGAAATAAAAATTCTTTTCACTTGACTTATCCAAGAGTGTCATCGTTGATGGGCTCCATTCATGTCATGACCTGCACTCCATTCATTCTCTAATTCTCTATGGGGCCACTAAACACTTCTGAGTGCTGAACTTGAAAGCCTTTGGCGGGCCCCATACAGGATAAGCGCAGCTCTGACTTTGATGGTGTGCAGTCACATTAAATGCTCCATTCAATTTAACTTCCGGCATCTGAAGAAGAGGGATGCCTCCCTAGCGAGTCCTGGAAAACATGGATTAAAGCCTATGGCCACGTTCACACGATGTGTCTTTTGCATAAATTACGGCCATTGTTGCAATTTGCAACATCGGCCATGATTTATACAGAACATACGTTGTACGTGAATGAATGTGATCCCGATCAGAGCGTATACACATAGTATATGTTCCGGCCCGGATTCCAACTGGCTGCCCGAAAAACTGACATGTCAGTTTTGTGCGGCCGCTATTCATTTAATAGACATGTCAAATAGTACAATGGAGAATGCAGCTCCAGCCGCACGCTCCATTCTTTGCAGTGGTAAATTTGGATGCGGGAAGATCATCCGGTTAGTACTTCAGTACTGGCCGGGATAATCTCCACTGACACCGGCTGTTCTGTGACATGGCCGGGTCACAGAATGGCCAGTGTCATACGATGTGTGAACCCGGCCTATGGTTGTATCCATTATTTTATGGCAGCTCTACAGTGGGATCCAATTTCTCCAGACGACAAGCGTTGAATGCCAAGTGTTTGGGTTTGGCCATGCGATTCTTTTCTGAAGTTCACTGTACACTAGTCCTCACTGATCCCGAAGGTCGGGCCCCTTGTTATTCTCTCTTTTAGGGATAGGGAATAACAAGCTCAGATAGGAATATCCCTTTAATATCTCTGTGGAGTTAATAGGGACATAATATTCACACCCCCTGATCATGATTCAAGCCCCCTCAGTCTCATAGTAAAACTTCCTAGCATTTATTCCCTATCTAGCAAAACGTTTCTGCTACCTGACAATTCAGTGAAAAGATAGTCAATCAAAAAGGAAAAAAACACTGTTGGAATCAGTTCATCCGAGGCTGAGAAATAAAAAATAAAAAAAAAATTCCTGACATCTTTTTTTCCCCACTACCTCACAGGAGGGGTGCAGCACTAGACATGATGTAACTTTTTGGGACTTTTATTCCAGATTCTCTATTGTGGCCCAGGAAATTCACCTCTCTCTCTCTCTCTCTCTCACTATAGTGAGGAATTATCCTGCACCGCATATCTGGCATGACACTTGAAATTGTTTGATTCCTGATTCTTTTCTGCCTCAGATATAATTTTTCACCCTTAGAACATTTATGACATTTCGGAAATAGTTTCAATTCAGCAGAACAGATGAACTTTTCACCTCTGCGAAATACAATGCTGCGTAAACTGGGGCTGCCACTTGACTTGATCAGAAAATGCCGAATTATCTAATATGCAGATGTTATAGAGGATTGATGAACATTCCCTGAGGATCAATAAGCACATGCATGGTTTGAATAAACTTTATACTATAAGTACAGATAGATAGATAGATAGATAGATAGATAGATAGATAGATAGATGAGCGAGTAGGGAAATATTCGACTTTCGAGAATTCAAATCGAATAGGCACCAAGATTCGACTATTCGAACGAATATTCAATCCCATTATAGTCTATGGAAAAAAAATTCTCGGCACTTGGAAATCCAAATTCGACCACTTGTAGGTCACCAAGTCCCCCATGAAACATCCCTAAACAATGCCAACACCTCTGGAATGACACTGTGACATCAGGGGGAGCATGCCTGGGTGCACCCAACACCCCAAAATCGCAGTATAATGCCACTCTCCGTAGTTGCGAATGAAAAATATTTGCGAACACTTTTCGAATGTTTACGGCAATGTTCACACATTTCCTTCGTATTTCTTGTGCAGTGTTACATACATGATTCCAATGTGCGTCCGTAGAGCGTCACGTTATTCGCGTAGTATCACGCGTCATGCTGTACGAACGTTACTGGAACAATATATATGATGTGCCTTTTACTAGGCTACTGGAACAATAGCTACACTTGCCATTTACTGGGCTACTAGAACAATTGGTACCACGTGCCTTTTACTGGGCAACTGGCACAATAGTTATCACGTTTATGTGCCCTTAGTGGGCTAAACCAGGGACACTATAAGTCACTTGTACACACAGGGTACTGTAATGAATACACCTACTGCTGCTGCTGTTATATCATCTATGTCTTAGCACTGAGAAGTGCTTTGGATTCAGAGATGACTTTTTCGCTGGATATTAGCCCTGAAAAGGAATTTCTGTAGTAAGCCTGCCTTATAGAGATGAGTGAACCTGGAGCATGCTCGAGTCGATCCGAACCCGAACGTTCAGTATTTGATTAGCGGGGGCTGCAGAACTTGGATAAAGCTCTAAGGTTGTCTGGGAAACATGGATACAGCCAATGACTATATCCATGATTTCCACATAGCCTTAGGGCTTTATCCAAGTTCAGCCGCCACCGCTAATCAAATGCTGAAAGTTCGGGTTCGGATCGACTCGAGCATGCTCCAGGTTCACTCATCTCTACTGCCTAACCAAAACACTACTAAAACCTATCTCTCACTGCTCCAAGATCTTTCCCTGACTAGGTTGAAAGAGCATCTGCAGTCGAGAGGCGGGAGCCAGGTATTTGAGATTCAAGGTCATGTAGTTCAGCCATCCAATGAGGGTAGACGCCGTTTTCGCGCTGCGTGCGTACTCCCAGGGTCCCTCATGGCCTCTCTGCATGGTGATTGGATTTAAAAAAGCGCCAACTGCGATGGGAGGGCTTTCGAATGTTTCCCGCATATTTGCCACACTACTCGATTGAATTCGAATCTTTCGAATACTGCAATATTCAATCGAATACCGTCTCGATCGAATCATATTTTCTCATCTCTGATAGATAGATAGATAGAGAGATAGATAGATAGATAGATAGATAGATAGATAGATAGATAGGAGATAGATAGATAGATAGATAGATAGGAGATAGATGATAGATAGATAGATAGATAGATAGATAGATAGATAGATAGATAGATAGATAGATAGGAGATAGATAGATAGATAGGAGATAGATAGGTTTATTGCACTGACCCGACGCGTTTCCTGAACCATTATCCTCCAGGGCCATAGGGTAAGCTCACATTTTTCTTGGGACCTTTGTTTGAATCCTTCAGCACGGCTCTGATGATGGCCGCACACGGTGTGCGACCATCATCAGAGCCGTGCAGAAGGATTCAAACAAAGGTCCCAAGAAAAATGTGAGCTTACCCTATGGCCCTGGAGGATAATGGTTCAGGAAACGCGTCGGGTAAGTGCAATATAAAGTGAAGGACTTCTGATACCTACTACGGTGGAAATAAAAGGGAAGTAAATAAACTCTTCATTTTTTACAAGGACTCAATTGGAGTGTATAAATTGATTGCTCACAAAAAAGACTGTTCACATAATCAATTAAGCTAAAAGGGACAAAAACACAAAGACAGTGTGATACAGCATAATACAAAATAAGTGCAAACACACTCAAGTGCAATATAAATAAAGAAATATGCACGTTATGTTACAAAATAGGACTTATTTATGAACTTTGCTATTTATGGACGAGAAAGTCTGCATGTGCACAAGAGGATGGTTATGGCTGCGTTATAGAGTTTTTTTCTTTTTGAGTATTTTTTTGAATTATCATAAATCTTTTTAAAAGAGTGAATAAAGGTTACATTTTAATAATTTTCCTTTTGGTCAGTGAATAGATAGATAGATAGATAGATAGATAGATAGATAGATAGATAGATAGATAGATAGATAAATGATAGATAGATAGATAGATAGATAGATAGATAGATAGATAGATAGATAGATAGATAAATAGATAGGAGATAGATAGATAGATAATAGATAGATAAATAGATAGATAGATAGATAGATGATGGATAGATAGATAGATAATAGATAGATAGACAGACAGATAGATAGATAGATAGATAGATAGATAGATAGATAGGAGATAGATAGATAGATAGGAGATAGATAGATAGATAGGAGATAGATAGATAGATAGATAGATAGATAGATAGATAGATAGATAGATAGGAGATAGATAGATATATAGATAGATAGATAGATAGATAGATAGATAGATAGATAGGAGATAGATAGATATATAGATAGATAGATAGATAGATAGATATTGAAGAAAAAGGAAGCAGCACAAGGCGTGGTAGGTGCCAGCAGGCGAGACTTGACCAAACCTCGAGCTTAATATATATCAGGAAATCCCACGGCACTCTGTAGATTCGGGTGATTCAAAGTGAGTTTATTGTAATAGTACATCACAGCATACCATGTGCGCGACGTTTCGACAGCTTCTCGCCGTCATTCTCAAGCGTGATCAATGAAACATTTCTATTGTCTTAAATACATCTGTGCAAAAAAGTGATTGGTGGATACAAATGAGTAGTGATTAATACATATGTGTGGATAAGGTCACGAGGGGGCTCAAGACACTCCCCTAGTGATTCACATTGTGCATACATAGTGACAGGTGTGTGAAAAAAGATTGCAGAAATCAGGCTAAAAAGCATGATATCAAACAGCAAAGGTTAACACAATCTTGCAAACAAAAATATATACATATATACATAGTCTCGGTAGATTTCTCCTTCATGCACGGGCTTCCGAACTCACCACTTATCCCATCTGGGGATGACGAATAGATACAAGTAAACGCACTACAAGGTGTAGCGTCAGCCGGTCACATGGGCATGGTCACGGGTTGTGACGTCAGTTGCCAGGCGACCCGTTGTTGTTTAAGGGAGATCACAAATTTTCAGTGTTGCCGTAATATATGCCATAATTATGAATAGGGCACTGCGAGCCATAGTCCAATCACGGTCTTTGCCCACTTGCTCCTCGGGTCCACAGGTATCTTAACCCCATGAGGGGAGTTTCCCGTGATCCCAAGAAAACACCGGCCCATATCCTAGGCTACTCCAAGCCAAAACAATAAGACGCACTGTGTGAATTTCTAGATAGATAGATAGATAGATAGATAGATAGACAGATAAAAGGATAGATAGGAGATAGATAGATAGATAGATAGATAGATAGAAGATAGATATATAGATAGATAGATAGATAGATAGATAGATAGATAGATAGATAGATATAGATAGACAATAGATAGATAGATAGATAGATAGATAGATAGATAGATAGATAGATAGATAGATAGACAATAGAATAGTTTAGCAGCACAACGTCAAGAAGATGCAATAATCAGGTGCCAGCAGGAAAGATCTTGAGCACGATCCCCACTTGATATATAAAAAGATGTCCCACAGCACATCCATGAAGCAACAGTGATTTATTTAATGCTCAATAGCATAACAAGGTGCAGCACAGCAAGTAGATGCAACGTTTCAGCTGACTCCTCCGCCTTTTTCAGGCATGCTTGAAAAACAGAGATCTTGTTTCTTTGGTCTCAGAAGTGAAGGGGAAAATAGCGTGCATCAGGAACTGAAGATTTTCTGCAGGTTCAGGCCATGTATAAATCACGGCCATTGTTGAATAGCGGCAACACAAGACATGTCAGTTCACACAATGGAGCATGCAGCTCCGGCCATATTACACATTACTTAAAGTGTGACTGGGAAAAGTGTTTGTTCAGATCATCACGAATAACTAGAACAAGTTGGGAGAAGCACTTGGCTGGGCACTTCTCTTCCTGTGCCACTTATCCCCATGTCTCCAGGAGATTGACTCCATAGACTTGGTATGTCCTTCAGTAATGGAAAGAGAGCCGTGCTAAGCTGAGTGATCAGATGGGGTCTGAAAGTAGTGGCTGTAGCTTGTGGTTAGAGGTTTAAAGACCTGTAGGACATTATCTCACCCCTTAAAGGGGTATACCACTTAAACACAACTTTTCATATGTTGCTGCCCATTGTGAGACTAACAATTCCTTCCATACTTGTTATTATCTATTCAGTCTCCTTTCCCCAGTTCTCAGCTGCTGTTTTCTCGTGAAGACACAAAAATCTGTGTGTGAGCCTTCTGCTCTGTCTCCACCTTCTCCGCTCTCCCCTCCCTGTGAGACAGCTGATGTAAACAAGTCCCTGACTTGCTTTATCTACAATATTGTAGCTTCTCTGTTAGGCTGGGAGGGTTATTTTGAGGTCAATGAACTCACTGTGATTAACCCTCCCAGCATTACAAAGAAGCTACAATGTTGCAGATACAGTCTGCCAGGGACTTTTTTACATCAGCTGTCTCAGAAGGAAGGTGGAGACAGAAAGAAAGGCTTACAAAAAGATTTTTGTCTTCAGCAGAAAGCAGCAGCTCAGAACTGGGCAAAGGAGACTGAATAGATAGTATCAAGTATGGAAGGAATTGTTAGTCTCACCAAGGGCAGCAACATATTAAAAGTTATGACATAAAGAGAAAAAGGAGCTGCTGCACCTCACACCTATGGCTGACACTAATGGCTACATTTAAAAAACAACTCCAGGATGTTGGTATATAATTTGATCAAACCATATTGCCTCATGTACCACATGCAGGTTCCCTGGTTAACATTAGTCCTTATACTAACTCAACACTGTGTTGGTCAGCGACCGCCAACCCCGTAGAGCGAGCGCAAGCAGGAAAGGGAGGCCATGGAATGGCCCTGCAACCCCAATGTCACAGGACCAAACTCTAAGGGCTTGTTTGAGTGGAATACCCTTTTAAAGGGTTTTTCAAGCAATAAAGAAACATGGCCACTTCTCATGTTGACTCTTGCCTCCAGTTGAGGTGTGGATTGCAGTTAAAGGGGTTATCCAGCGGAATTTTTTTTCTTTCAAATCAACTGGTATCAGAAAGTTATATAGATTTGTAATTTACTTGTATTAAAAAATCTTGTCTTCCCATACTTATCAGCAACTGTACGTCCTGCAGGAAGTGTTTTATTTTCAGTCTGACACAGTGCTCTCTGCTGACATCACTGGTCGAGGCAGGAACTTTGTCTACATACAAATCTACATAACTTTCTGACACCAGTTGATTTGAAAGGAAAATATTTTCGATGGACAACCCCTCAACGCTCCATTCACTTCAATGAAACTGGGTTGCAAAATTCCACCCAAAGTGAAGACCAGTAGTGCTGTCTCTGGAAGAAAGTGGCCATGTTCTTATAATCTTGGATAACCCATTTAAGCAAAGCTTCCACTTCCCTAAAGTACTTTCCCCTACTATGAGTTATAGATACTTTGGTGTTTTGTAACCCTATAAGATTATTTTTCTGTATCTTATTGTTCTATTATATGTCAAATATTTTTGAGGGACAGTGACACTTTTACAAAATTTGCAAAAAAAAGTCAGGGTGACACATCTCCCGCTCAGCAGATGGAGGCAGCTGGTAATACAACTCCATAAAGTCTATGATAATAGTTACCAATGATCTATCGACAAATACTTCTCTGAGTTTATTGCAGGAAGCGGACGCCTAATATTTCAGTTTATCATCCCTAATGGAAGTCCTGATAAAATCTTCTCTTCTGCTCTGTTACATATTCTAAACATTTGTTGATTTGGGAGATCTAAAAGTCAATATTATAAGGTCACCGAGAAAGAGGCAGATGCTGAAATTTATTATATCGCTAATAGATTTGCATATTTTATTACATGCAGATGGCTCTGTTTGCGACCACCAAGAATCGGCAGATAGATTTCTGCAATATTCAAACTAAGTAAATAATGTAATATTTGTAGAAGGAACACATAAAAAATTATGTTTAAAGGGTTTGTTCACCCAAAAAAAATTCTTTCAAATCAACTGGTGCTAGAAAGTTTTGTCATTTGCTTCTATTAAAAAAAAAAAAAAAAAAAAAAAAATCTCAAGTCTTCCAGTACTTATCAGCTGCCATATCTCCTGCAGGAAGTGGTCTATGTTTTCCAGCCTGGAGAGCAGGAGAGATTTTTTATTGGGATTTGCTACTGCTCTAGACAGTTGTATGTGCATGAATGGAATCCCGGCCGTAGTATATACACATAGTATACGCTCTGGCCAGGATTCTAGCCGGCCGCACGCAAAACTGACATGTCAGTTTTGTGCGGCCACTATTCATTGAATAGCGGCCACACAGAACATGTCAGTTCATAGAATGGAGCGTGCAGCTCCGGCCGCACTCTCCATTGTGTCCAGAAGTGAATTGAGATGCGGGCGCACACTGATGCCCCCGCATCCCAATTCATCAAAAATGAAGATCATAAGGCTGACACTGCAGTACCGGCCAGGTTGATATTCAGTAACACCAGCCATTCTGTGACCCAGCTAGTTCACAGAACGGCCGGTGTTTCACAATGTGTGAACTTGGCCGGAAGCAGCATTGACGACTTGTCAAGCTTAGAGCTTAGATTATAATACAATGCAAAATCCATTGATTAGACTTGATATACCCTGAACTGTAACTTGATATTTCTTAATATTCTTTAGCTAACAAAAAAGGGAAGGGGAAAAAAATTAAAAGAAAAAAAAAAAAGAAAAAGAAAAGAACAATCCTTTACAAATAATTGCCTGCCTGATTTTGGGGGATTGTAACAGCTATTATTTGTTGGAAAGTCTCTTTGAGGGAGCAGGACTATTTGTACTGTACGCAGCTTCATTTGTATGTAAATGAATAATCAGCCAAGATTATGTAACATATGTAGGCATTTATAAAAACAGAGATTAGCTGATTACAGGGTAATGAAGCAACATTTAATGATTCCGAATTATTCCATCCATTAGCTGGATATTCATGTCGGATCTTACGTTCGCAGTTAATAACCGCTATTTTATTCAAGTGAGGCAAGTAATGACTATTAATGCAGATATCAATTGTGCGTCTTCACATTTTTTTTACGACGTCTTGTGACTCCTATCTGCTAAATTATCTGGTTTAATCATAAGGAAACTCTTCTGCATATCGCTATTCCATGATGATAATACACTCACTAATAAGGGGTGTGAATGGTAACATTGACTGTTATACGATTATACCATTGACTATTTTTATTATATGTTAGAAAGAGAGATGAGTGAAGCGGCTGGAAATTCGTTTCGTGAGCTTTGAGAATTTTTGGTCAAACTTATTAAGATTCGCGAATTGAATCTTAATGAATTTCATTAAAACAGCCAAAACTATAATAGCTACAATACTCGGACTATTACAGAAGGGGGATTTGTTAAAGCATGTTGTTAAAAGGATCAAAAATGGGAAAATCACAATTTAAAAAAAATGGCAATCAGCCAGTCACTCATCCAGTTTCTGCCATTCCTCTCCTCTCTGTCCCTATATCCCTCTGTTAGTCTCTCCCTGCTCTGCTGTAACTGCCTGCTGCCATCCTGCTCTCTCCTCCACACACAGCCGACTGGCCGCCTCCATTTCAGAACCGCCTTATATAGAGGGGGAGGTGCTGACATCACAGAGGAGCCTTCAGCTGATTGGACAGGTGCAAAGTATTATGGTTATCATGCTCCGGACAGCATTTGTGGCCGGCGGGATTCGCTTTGCAGAATAAATCAAATTGACAGCACGATTTGCAGTGAATCTTGAGCCACCAGATTTGCTTTGCATATCTCTAGTTATAAACATAGAAGATTGTTGGCAAAAAAAAATGCTCCCCTGGTCCATCTAGTCTGCGCTTTTAGTATTTCCCTTATTATTATTTTAGGATAGATATAGGTTTATGTTCAGTTATTGTAGATTTAACAAACACAACTGCTGAAAGTTTGTTTCAAGCATCTACTACTCTTTCAGTAAAGTAATATTTTCTCACGTTGCTTCTGATCTTTCCCACAGCTAACCTCTCACCGTGTCCTCTTGTTCTTGAGTTCAGTTTTTTTTATTAAAAACACTTCCCTCCTGAACCTTATTTAGTCTTGTAACATATAAAGGTTTTAATCATGTCCCCCCTTTCTTTTCTTTCCTCCAGACTATACAGATTGAAATCCTTAAAGCGTAACTGTCATGTTTTTTTTTTTTTTTTTTTTATTGCAGAAATCAGTAGTATAAGCAATTTTAAGAAACTCTGTAATAGGTTTCATCAGCCAAAAAAGCCTCCTTCTGTACTCAAGAAGCAATCTCCCAGCCTCCCCCCCTGACTTCTTATCTGTGCATTATCAGGCAAACACGTCTTCATTACAGAGAAGCCAGTGAAGACGGGGCTCTGCTCTCTCCATTGTAAGCCTATGAAGGGGGGAGGGTCTGGGGGAAATGAGGGAGCAGGAAGAGGTGACATGAAGGTCAGCTGTTTGTAGACTCTCTGAGCACCTAAAACGCTGGATTCTGGGGTCAGAAAGGTCAGTGATTATCTATGAACTTACTGAGAGAAGATTGAAGGGGGTTGTGCTTTGCAGAAATCCTCCGTGCTCAGTCACTCCTAACAGCCCCTCCCCTCTCCATAGCCACATAATGGAGACAGAAATCCTGCTTCATTTGATGTGAGGGGGGAGGCTGGGAGATTGCTTTTTCAGTACAGAAGGAAACTCTTTTAGTACATAAAACCCATTACAGAGTTTCTTAAAATCGCCTGTACTGTTGATATTTAATGTTTTCAGAAAAATGGCCCTGAAATGACAGTTACGCTTTAAGTCTTTCCTGATATGCTTTATGTCTCACACCCTCCACCATTTTTGCAGCCCGTCTTTAGACCTTGGAATATTTTATCAATATCCTTTTGTAGGTGAGGTCTCCAGAACTGGACACAGTATTCCAGATGTGATGTCACTAGGCAAAACCTAGGAAGATGCCATAGCCCATTTCCTATGGAGATCTAGATAGACATTTCTTTTTCAAGCTGTAGTTTGATGGACAGGGGACTCACTTATGTCTGAGACCAGTTTTCATGCATGCTATTAGTGATGTTGAGGTTTACTTACATGTGTTCCTCTAGTCTGTTAGTGGTCAAGGAGAATAAGTTCTTAAGCCGTGGTGAGCGGCGGGAGTGGCCGCAGGACACCCACTGGGCTCCGGGATCTCCGGGGTGTTCATGACACAATATAGCTGATGGACTGGCCGCTCAGCCAGTCAGTGACTGGGGCAGGACGTTGTTCTAGTCACTGATTGGCTGAGCGTCCAGTCCATCAGCTGTGACAGGCATTTTTCCCCGAGTCGTGTCGTCATTACAACTCGGGTGAAACTGCCTTCTGGTCCTGTGGCTTCTCCAGCCACTCAACCTACTTGTAATCAATTTACCCCCTCCTTCTTCCGGCTTTTAGGATTTTAGGAATCATCGGACCTCTCCTTTAAATAGACTACTGGAGTCTCAGAATTATTCAAACCCTTCAGTCCTTATGACCAGATACCAACTTTCTGCAGTATTCCTTAGGAATCTTAATCCTCAGGCCTCCAGTTCATTATTATTCTTGAATTTGCATGATGCAGCCACCTTCTTTAAAGCGACTCTGTATCCACAATCTGACCCCCCCCCCCAAACTGCTTGTACCTTCGGATAGCTGCTTTTAATCCAAGATCTGTCCTGGGGTCCGTTCGGCAGGTGATGCAGTTATTGTCCTAAAAAACAACTTTTAAACTGGCAGCCACGTGCCCTACGGGAGTGGCCTATAGTGTGTATGCATTAGGCTGCCACACCTTCTGTCCCTCCTCCCCGCCCTCCTCCTCATTAGGAATGCTCCAGGCAGATTGTCTCCTATTCCCCACCTGTGTGAGCACGGCACATGGGCTGCATCGTTGGCACCTGTGCAATGTTCAGACAGAAGAAATGTTCTAATGAAGTAGAGGGTGGGGAAGAGGGACGGAGGGGTGGTGCAAAGTTAGGGCACAGACACTCTAGGCCACAACCATTTTACACAGGGCTGCAAGTTTAAAAGTTGTTTTTTAGGACAATAACTGCATCACTGCCGAACGGACCCCAGGATAGATCTTGGATTGAAAGCAGCTATCCGAAGGTACAAGTGGTTAGGGGGGGACAGATTGTGGGTACAGAGTTGCTTTAAATCCTACCATGGGATTCAAGCCAGATTACTGGGACATGCATTTCAGAATCTTCTAGGACTTTGAGGTAAGCCTGGGATCATTATGCTGTTGGAGGGTCCAATGATGCCCAAGCGTCAGATTTCTCCCTGATTGTTATGTGTTTCCTGCTACTTAATTCAATCTATCCTGTCCTCCACACACTACAGGTTTTCAGGGTCCTAGAACACAATACCAAACCTGGCCGCATTTACAAAGAGGAGCAGGTCTCTTAGTAAAGCCAGCCAGACCTGCGCCTATCGGATGGATTACACAGAAATCTACTGCAAAGCAGGTATAGATTCTAGCATGGTTTACACCTATTTACATGATGAATTTGACACCTTACCCAACTCCCACCCCTGCCCTCTTATTAGGCAGGCAGGGGTTGTGGCTGGCTATGGAAAATGTAAAGTGTACTTGTCTTTATAACTTTCAACTTCTAAATCAACAGTGGATGTGATATAAGTTTGCAATATACATTCATTATTTTATTTTTTTGTTTGTGTGTTATTATGGAAAACACAGCACTCAAAGAGTCAGAAAACAGGAAGTCCTGTGTATCCCAGGCCCTCTGAGCGCTCACAGAGAGAAGGCAGTCATGTGACTGATGGACACATTGAACCGTGGCTCTCTGGCCGGAATTCCTGTGTTTAGTCTATTTTTTTTCAACCAGCACAAGTCAGAAATTTTGCCTTCAGGAGACTGAACCTGGATTTCTGGTAAGTACAGCTTTGTTTTACAGCATAATAACAACAAAAAATAATGAATGTAAATTGCAAACTTGCTTTATATCACATCTACTGTTGATTTACATTTTGAAAGTTATAATGACAGTGACACTTAAAGACTCTGCGCTTTGTCCGTGGTATACACCAGGGGAGCAGTTTGATAAATGTTTCCCTTTATGTTGTTGGGTCAGAAGAGGTTTATATTTTGAAGACCTTGAGGGTTTACTACACACCTTACTGTCCAATAGAAACTTCAGTGCCATCTGCCACCAAATCTTGCTGCAGGTCTTTTAAGTCAGTCCAGGGTTTTTGGCCACCAACCGAATGCTTTCTCTTTCTGCCATGTCCATGAAGTCTAGCATGTGTTCCTTTAAGTTTGAACTTTTTACTGTACCTATTCTTCCAACTGTATCCATAGGAACATTATTTGTGCGTCCTTTTTCTTCTTTGTGCACGGCAATGACCTCTTCACATGCCATCAAACGCCACAGTCATCCAGTCCGCATATTTGAGGTGTTTTAGCTCAAACACACCTGACGTGACTAATGAAGCCCTTGATGCTTGAAACAACACCTGATTTGCAAAAGTAATGTGTGCTCTTCTGAGGGATTCTATCCAGTACTGCAGTAGTCATTAAGGGTGCCATTTTATGTTTTGCTTGGGGAAACCACCTGCTATATTTATTGTGTTGAGCTTTAGAAATTGTTCTAGATTTATTTATTTATTTATTTTTTTAATTTAAACAGCTTTGAGTTTGTAAATTTAGCAAATAAGTCGAACTCGAACAGGGGGTTCAATAATTTTGATTGCAACTAGAAATCAAATTTATACATAAGCTCAACATAGTGAATATTAGTCATGCTAGCAACCTGTCAGATGAGCCAACAAACTAGGTGACCTCACTGTTTTGATGATTTAGCTATTGTTATTTGAATTAAATCGCATGGTCTTGAAATGCATTAACAATAGAGATAAGCAAATCGGTTCATTACACACTAATTTTGCTTCAAATTTTCCAAAAAAAAAAAAAAAATATCTGATTTATTTAAATCTACACTTTATATGACTTAATTCAGGCAGACTTCTGACAGGAGCAGGGACTCCTTTCAATGACAGGTGTACCTCCTTCTGTACACTGTGTAGTAAGGCATATAATGTATACCTCACCTCCACATCTTTATTTATATTCACAACATTTACTGAGACAGGGGTTCTACACCCAATATGACAAATATTAACTGAACTAAATGTTAACTGGTGAGCCATACATGAGCAGGGACACTAGTCTTTTGACATTCTTTGTGAATGAAGAGTCATTCTTTTATTAGCCCAGCATTGTTTGGATCCTGTCTCAGTTTTCATCAATTTCTGCTTTTATTGGGGCTTATTTACTAATTACAAATTACAAATTACAAATTATCACGCTCTTGCCAAAATTCCCTGTCGGTTTAGTGTTCTAACACATTTTCTAAAGATGAGCGACACACTATTTCCAAAATCCTGAGAAACCCATCATTATTGTCCCCCCCCCCACCCCTTAAAAAAAAGCCAAGTGGGCATCTTCTGTGTGTGTTATGGGTGTGCCCCTTAAAATCTGCCACAACAAATTTACAAAAAAATTTTGACGTTGCAACTCGGGGGAAAATGCCTGTCCTGGCTGGTGGACTGGCTGCTTAGCCAATCAGTGACTGGAGTGGCACTGTCTGGCTGAGCGGTCAGTCCATCAGTTGGGTTGTATTGTGTCAGCGCTGGTGATCCCGGAGGGGGTCCCACGGCTGGTCCCAATGCTCACAGCGGCCACGTGGAGAGGAAAATTAGTACTTGTAATCAATTTCCCCCCCTGTCGGATTTTACATTTCGCCACAATTCTTCATCAACTGTATTGGCTCTGCTAAACCTACTGTCTTAGAGCAGTGTCACTTTTCATTTGATCTATGCATCACCTACTTTTAATAGATGATCTACATGATAACTACGTCTCCAATATTAAATTACTTAATACTTACATAAAACTAATAATAAATAGGAATTGTTAAATATGCAGAGAAAAAACAGAGGACAGAAATAAGTAATTGATTTACATGTTGAAAATGTAGAACTCTTTTTAGAGTATCTCATTATGCCAGTGCCATGCCCTTAGGCCCAGAAGCTCAAAAATTAATTTCCATAATGAAAGACTAAGTGGTATTTATATGCCAACACTATAAGAGGTGCCATACGTAATTTTCTAGTGAATTAATTCGTCTGTAAAAAACTAGAATTCATTTTCACCTTTATTACAAGATACATTCGAAGTCCATTGTTTGAAATTCCGTTTAATATGTTCAGCTATCATTGCAAGACTGAGCATCGGAAAATGATTTCCATATCAATAGGCTGTTTAAATTATAGTACAGGAGGTGGACAAAATAACGGAAACCCAACAGGGAGAAAAGACCTTTAAGTAAACCCTAATAACATGAGTGTCAACTAGAATGAAAAAGGTTGATATGCGGGTTTAAAGCAACACTATGATACTAATAGGGTCATAAAATAGAGTTTTAGAAATTATATTTATAGCAGGATAGAAGGTACTTTTTTTTTTTTGGAGGAGATCCAGATGGAGTATGGGATTTTACAGGTAGTGCCTGATGGGAAAAAAAATGCAAATTAGAGAGAAGAAAACTAGCTCTTTAGTGCCACATTTAGTATTTTTGTATGCCCATTAAAGACCCTTGAAACATGGCTAAGCATAGTGGTTAAACCAAACACACTGCACATCTGTAGACAGTGCTTTGGGGGATATTGCCCCGCATCATAACACTACTCAACTTCATGAACCAAAACTCATTACTAACTTTGCAAAAAGTTCAGTTTGCTATGGAACAAAACTTTTTACAAAGTTCATAAAGAGTTTGTAAATACAATTCTATACATATAGAAAAAAAAGTTCCTACGCTTACCTGTCCACACTCCCCTAGTGTCCTCCTTCGAGTCTCCGGCGTCTCCACCCACCTCCAGCCCACTCAGTTAATCATTGACTGAGACTGGACAGCGGCCGCGACCAGTGATTGGCTGAGCACGCTGTCACTCTCGTCTCAGTCAGGAAGTGGAGGCAGCTGCAGGACACTGAGGGAGCGCGGACAGGTAAGTATTGATGAGGGAATTTGTAGAACTGCATTTAAACAGCTGCAATCCTTTAGCTGTTTTAGTGTGGTTGATTTATGGTTCGGACAAACCTGAATTTTGCTTTAAAGTTTGGTGAACCTGCTGTATTAAAACTTTGAAAAATTTGCTCATCTCTTATCAGTAAGTTTACAAAAAATGTTCATTTAACATTTATTGCTAAATCTGTTTTACATGCAGAGAAGTTTATCCCAGGATACAATGATTCTTATTATATTCCACAGTATAAAGACTTCATAGAAAACATTCTACATTGCTCAAAAATATGTTATTAAATTATAAAGCTATTGAATCCAATCACAGTGATTCGCTAGCTGCTCTAATTCCTTTCTATGTTATTTCATTGAGAATATTTCCTCTAAATATCTCTGTTCAATTTGGATATTTTTTTGTAACACGCGAAGGGCAGAGGAATAACAACCATGCAGCTAAGATGTCATCTTATTTGGGCTATTAAAGTTCCAGTTATAACACAGTGGCACCGGAAAATCATATTTTCAGCCTTGTGTACAATAGCGCCTTTTTGTTGTTGGATGTAATGGATTTTCCCGCTGCTACTTTCTCCCATTATTGTGGCATATACGTCATTGTCATCATAAAAAAAAAAAAGTACAAGCTACAAAAATGGCAATCTTCTCAAAATCTAATTTGCCAAATTACTGTCAAATGCTTTCAGGAAGAAGATGCATCAGCCAAATTCACAGGCTCTGTGCTAGGAAAAAGGTTCACTTGGCTTTTCTTATCTCATCTCTCGATGAAAAGCTGGAAAATACAATTTTACAAAATTTGCAACTGCTTCCTATTGCGAACAGTAGAATGGGAAACAATGGAATTCTGCTTCCTGCTTTCTCCTTGGAATGTGGTATTGTTAGATGGTGAGACAATGCAATCATTCATTGCTGAAGGAGGCAACTTGCAAGGTCAGTCCAATGTGGAAAATCTTCTTCTTCTCCATCGTTTGATCTATAATCCTATGACATTGGCTAGAGCCGTCCTGAAAAAAAAAGGAATCATGACTCTTTCTTTCCTCCACTCACCCATGTATCACCCCTCCCCTCTGTAGTGTCCCACTAAGGGTGGTTCTTCTATCTTTACACACCAAGGTAAAACTAGTTCTACAGTTAGTGTAGTTAGCTGCTGTGCCCTACCCCAGCCACTAGGTGTCTCACTCCTGGGCATAGCTGCAGTTCAGGAAGGAAGATTTACCCTGCCACACACACACACACACACACACACACACACACACTCACACCCCTTCCTGCGTAGTTAGTTGTAGTCTAGCTGAGGAAGAGACAATCCGTGTTACTGTTCTTTCCAGTGTGAGAGACTTCAGCAGTCTTGCACTGCTGAACCATACCCTGGGCAACTCACCCACCTGGACTGTCGGTACCCCACCCACGGAAAGGGGAAAAATAATCGAAAGTGTACAGTGCTGTGTGTATAGGTGCCGAGGTGTATAGAAAATGACAGAGTGCCAGTAGCATAAAAATAGAACAGCTTTACTGTTAGGCTCTTTAATACAACAGTACACGTTTCTCAAAAAAGATAAATCTTTACACAGACTTCAATGCTTGACCCTTGTGCTGGAGGAGGTGCTTTAGAAGCGCCAAGAGTGGTAGTTTTAGCGGTGCTTGTAAGATAGAGTGGAGTAGAGTAGAAAAGAGGAGTTAGCCTGAGGAGCCTCAACCCAATGTAGCTATGTACTCTGCCAGGAACCTGAAGATATCTCTGTAGTGAAGAATTACTTGTACTTGTGTATAGACTTTGGTTTGACCACCTTCTGCCCCCTGGTATAGTTGAACCCATCCCAGTAGGGTAGTACAAGCCCCAGCCGTGGTTATAGCTAGGTGTCCGAGGGGTCCCAAATACCTGCACTGCGCGATAGGATACGTCGACCTTTTTTAAGGTAACTTTGTCCTATCGAGGCTAGTTCCTCTTTTATCAGGATACAGCTCTGTTCTGACGTGTTCCTGGTGTGGGTCGGGGTGTTCCTTGGTGACTTCTCCCTCTAAAGTGCTTAGCACTGCATACTGAACGTAGTGGTAGTAGCAAAAGTACTGTTGGTTTCTAACTGCTTCTGTACACTTTCATAACTAGACTCAACTGACTTACTGACTTCCTCCCACACGGAGCTAACTAACTTTTCCTTCAGGGGGTGAGGGTGTAGAGAGCAGGGATAGGTAAGAAAAGAGAAAGAACCTCCTATTGGTCAGCAACGAAAACATGGAATAGCAAACATTAACCCTTAGCTTCCTCAGCTGTGCATAGAAATACAGTACATACTAGTATAAGAAACACACCTAGTGGTGAAACTTTAAAATATTTCATCACCATTTAACCTGAAGTGAGAACTTTGTGACAGGTGCATAGGACACTAACAGTGGGACACCACACTAGTGCGTTCCCATATTTTCACTGCAGTGTTTATTAGTAAAGTGTATTCAGGTCAGAATAGTAGTACTTGTACTACTACCAGCATTGGGGGGGCTCAGGAATTTCCATCTTATGCCCCTGCAGAGCTGGAATAGTGGATGCAGTTTTTCATGTAACTAAAGCATAAAACAGCATCCCAGTATCTAACCTACTCGATATGGTAAGTAGATAATGACCATGTTTGAAAACTTTTTTTTTTATCATCTAAGCGCTCCAAACGCACATCCTACAATCTCCGCTTAATACTCACTTTACCTTGAACCCGAAATCTGTAATAAATGTACTTAGTCTAATACCTGTATTACAAATTCCCTTCTGCAGATTTTTTTTTTTTTCATCTCACAGTTCACAGAACACGGACGATTTTGTTTAGCACAATGATGCTGAGTTTAAGGTGTGTGGTTTTGATTCTTTCAGCAGTTTTGTTCATTAAGCCATCTGCATTCAGCAAAACATGCCGAAGATTATATTATACAGCAAGGTTAAATGATTCCAATACTGAAGCTCTTTCCAAGCTGACGGCTGCAAGAAAAACACAAACCTTTTATTTTTAGCTTCATGTTTTATCATGCACAAAGTAATAGTATTGTATTTACAGCAAATGTAGCAGAGCTATGTCTTATTGCTGTTTTATTGGATTTATATGACAGAGATTGAACAAGCAGTATTCTGGATCGGGTATAAGTATACAGAATGTGTGTACATACCAAATCATACAGAGAAGTTGCTGTAAGGCATCCACTGAGGTTCTTGTAAAGGTCATGACTGATATGATCCATGCATTCAAAGTCCTGAATTCATAAGGAGAGTGTCAGAAGGTAGAGAAATAAGATAAAATAACTGAACAACTCAAACCGAGAATTGCTTCAAACTTTGCAAAAAATTTTGCTGGTTACCGAACCGAATTTTATGCGCAGTTTGTAACTAGTTTGTAAAGATGGCGGCTGCGCAATTTAATATACATAAAAAAAAGGAACTATACTTACCTGTCCTATGGGTTCACGGTGTCTTCTGCTAGCTTGTTTTAGGTATATTTACTTATGACAGCATGTTTTTAATTCCAATGTTGCTGTTGAAAATAAAAAAAAAACAGCAACATTGCAATGGAAACATGTAACTATTCACAAAGCAAGCTGGGTGGGTAGAAAGCAATAGACGTGATCCCTGTGTATGCCACTTGCTTTCTACCCCACCAGCTTGTTTTGTGTATATTTACTTTTACCACATGTTTTCATTCCAATGTTGGTGTTTTTGATTACCAGTAACAACATTGGAACAAAAACAGGCTGTCAAAAATAAATATGCAGAAAACAAGCAGGCGGGGTAGAAAGCATACACAGAGATCGCATCTATGAAAACCTAGCAAATAACTGTATGCAACTGCTTAATCCCCTAAAATAATATAAATTTTATTTGTTCGAACCGAACTCGGACTTTATTTCAAAGTTTGGTAAACCTGCTGAGACGAACTTTTGAAGAATGTATTCATCTCTAATCATAAGATATTAATAGTAATTAGACTATATATCATATGGGTAGAGAATATTTGCTTTACGTTGAAGTTATACTGTCACCCCCTTCCTTCCTTTCTCTTTGTTTCATCGGTTAACAGTGTCACCTGGGTGGGGCTTCAGGGCAGTTAAGCCCCATCTCCCAGCTGGGGAGGGAGCCCAACTGCCATGAAGCCCCGCCTAGGTGACACTGTCCACTGATGAAATGAAGCAATTTTAGAGCAGAAAGAAGACATAAACAAGTTTTATACAGGTATATATCTAATGTGCAAAATGTTGGTGGTGCGAAAAATAGCACATAGAGTGAGATGGTGACTTTAATAGATGAATCATAACTATAGATAGATTGTGTTTGCATGTTATAACTACAAAGGCAGTTATATTCTTTTTCATTGTAAAACGTTTGGGTCTCAGATTTAGCTGATTCTGTATTTTACACGTCAGAAGCTATAAAGCTGAACTCACTTAGAAACATGGGAGATTGTTTACAGAAAAAGCCCCCCTGGTCCGTCTAGTCCGGCCTTTTAGTATTTCCTTTCCTTTTATCTTAGGATAGATATATGTTTACCCAAGAGATGTTATCATCCACTTACTGTAGATTTACCAACCACATCTGCTGGAAGTTTGTTCCAAGCATCTACAACTTGTCACGGCCGCGGCGGCGTCCCGTGTTCCGGGCCGCCGCCGCGACCTCCTCCTGCCCCATGCAGCCGCCGGGGTCCTTGTGCAGGGACCCGGCGCTGCTGCTAGTTCGGCCCCTGGGGGCGCCTCACCTCTCCTCCGCTCCTGTCTCTCACTGTGCCGGGCGGCGTGCGCGACCCCGCCTCCTAGGGCGCGCGCGCGCCGGCTGTCTCAGCTTTAAAGGGGCAGTGCGCCCCTAATTGGTAGTTGCACCCAATCACTCCCTATAAATCCCAGCGTGCCCTGTCCCTCGTGTTGGAGCCTCTACATGCTTCCCATAGCGTTTGGCCCAGTTCCCATTGTTCCTGAGTCCTGTCCGCCACCTGCGAGCACGTCTACTATCTCCTGCCTACTGCTCCTGCCACGCCTCGCCTGCCGTCACTAGCAACCAAGCCGGGGTAGCGACCTGGGGGTCGCCTGCCGCAGCAAGTCCATCCCGCCTTGCGGCGGGCTCTGGTGAAAACCAGTGGCCCCTTAGCCTCCGCTCCCTGGTGAGGTTAGTGCCATTGCTGGTGACGGTCCAGTGGATCCACTACTCCAGGCGTTACAGTAGGCTCCAACCATGGATCCCGGCGAGGTGCCTGATATCCGCGAAGTAGCCCGAATGGTCGCCCTACAGGCGCAGCAGATCCAGCAACTCACTGCCGCCTTACAGCAGCATACTACAGCCCAGCGCACACCACCTCCTGCTGCTTTTTCTACACTTCGACTGGCTCTCCCAAGCAAATACTCTGGTGACTCCAAGTTGTGCAGAGGATTCCTGACTCAGTGCACCATGCATATTGAACTTCTAAGCAGTCAGTTTGCCACCGAGCGCTCTAAAGTGGCTTTCATCATCAGCCTATTGGAGGGTAGAGCTCTGGCCTGGGCCACGCCGCTGTGGGACCGAGATGACCCTGCTGCTGCAAATCTCCGAACCTTCCTAGTCGAGTTTCGCTCCGTCTTTGAGGAACCTGCCCGTGCCTCTTCAGCTGAAACTGCTCTCCTCAACCTCTCTCAAGGAAGCTCCTCTGTTGGTGACTACGCCATCCAGTTCCGCACCCTGGCGGCAGAATTAGACTGGAATGAGGCCGCTCTAATAGCCACCTTCAGGAAGGGCCTGTCCAGTCGGGTGAGAGACGTGCTTTCCGCCCGAGACCTACCTACCTCCCTGAACGAACTCATCCTACTGGCCACCAGGGTCGATACTCGTTTTTCTGAGAGAGAGGAGGAGGTCTGGCATGAACGGCGACTAAGCCTGTCCCGTCGCCATCACCAGCTGGCTCCGGTCTTCCAGAATCCTGACGTTCCGGTGTCCCAGTCAACTCCTGTGATTCCTATGCAGGTGGAACGGGCTCACCTGACGCCTGATGAAAGAATTCGTCGTCTGGAGCTGAATCTCTGCCTCTACTGCGGTGGTTCGGATCACTTTCGGCTGAGATGTCCCCAACGTCCTCAAGCGTCCAGGAAACGCCAGCTCGTAGGTCCGGTGGGAGAGGTCTCCCTAAGTGTGAATGCCACCTCTTCAAAGTTGTCTGTGCCAGTCTCCATCCAGACACCCTCAGGACAAACTCACCAGACTACTGCCTTTCTCGATTCTGGGTCAGCAGGCAATTTTATTGCAGCTACATTGGTCCAGAGATGGCGGCTACCCGTGACCCCACTAGCCAGACCCATGACTATCTCCTCGGTCACGGGCGAGATTCTTACCGACCATGTGCACTACCAGACCACACCTCTAGTCCTCCAGGTGGGCACTTCACATCTGGAAAAGATCTCCTTCTACGTCCTGCCCCATTCTTCTTCCACCATCCTCCTGGGACTCCCTTGGCTGCAATTACATGCCCCTAAGCTGGACTGGAGAACCGGGAAGATTTTTAGTTGGGGTCAGGACTGTTCCAACCAGTGTCTGAGGTCACCTCAGCCCAAGTACTCTATGTTGTCACCCAAGCCCGCCAAGCCTTTATCCGGCCTACCGGCGAAATACCAAGACTTGCCTGGTGCCTCCATCTGCAGGCAAGAAAGAGGGGGAGGCCAAAGGGGGGGGGGTACTGTCACGGCCGCGGCGGCGTCCCGTGTTCCGGGCCGCCGCCGCGACCTCCTCCTGCCCCATGCAGCCGCCGGGGTCCTTGTGCAGGGACCCGGCGCTGCTGCTAGTTCGGCCCCTGGGGGCGCCTCACCTCCCCTCCGCTCCTGTCTCTCACTGTGCCGGCCGACGCGCGCGTCCCCGCCTCCTAGGGCGCGCGCGCGCCGGCTGTCTCAGATTTAAAGGGTCAGTGCGCCCCTAATTGGTAGTTGCACCCAATCACTCCCTATAAATCCCAGCGTGCCCTGTCCCTCGTGTTGGAGCCTCTACATGCTTCCCATAGCGTTTGGCCCAGTTCCCATTGTTCCTGAGTCCTGTCCTCCAAGTGCGAGCACGTCTACTATCCTCTACTATCTCCTGCCTACTGCTCCTGCCACGCCTCGCCTGCCGTCACTAGCAACCAAGCAAGGGGTAGCGACCTGGGGGTCGCCTGCCGCAGCAAGTCCATCCCGCCTTGCGGCGGGCTCTGGTGAAAACCAGTGGCCCCTTAGACTCCGCTCCCTGGTGAGGTTAGTGCCATCGCTGGTGACGGTCCAGTGGATCCACTACTCCAGGCGTTACACAACTCTTTCAGTAAAGTAATATTTTCTTGTGTTATTTCCCCAACTAACCTCTCACTGTGTCCTCTTTATTAAGTCCTTTAAAATACTGTATTTAAAATGTTCTATTATGTCCCCCTTTTCCCTTCTTTCCTCCAGACTATACAGATTTGTATCCTTAAGTCTTTCCTGATATGGTTTATGCCTGACACCCTGCACCTATTTTGTAGCTGTCTTTGGACCCGTTCTATTTTATCAATATCTATTTGTAGATGAGGTCCCCACAACTGGACACAGTATTCCAGATGTGATGTAAAAAAAAATAAAAAATAAATATATATATATATATATATATATATATATATATATACAGCCCAGCATACTGTTATATATGCAGCCCAGCATACCATTATATATACAGCCCAGCATACTGTCATACATTCAGCCCACCATACCATTACATATATAAAGCCCAGCATACCATTATGTATACAGGCCAGCATTCCGTTATATATAGCCCAGCACACCAATAAATATATACAGCCCAGCATACCATTATATATGGACAAGGAGAGAAAGGAGCGCTGCACTTCACACCTATGGCTGACACTAATGCCTCTCGGCTACATTTAAAAACCGACGCCAGGATGTTGGTATATAATTTGATCAAACCATATTGCCCCATGTACCACGTGCAGGTCCCCTGGTTCACATGAGTCCCTACGCTAACTTACCACTGTGTCAGTCAGCGACCGCTAACCCCGCAAAGCGAGCACAGACAGGGAAGGGAGGCCATAGAATGGCCCTGCAACCTCAATGTCACAGGACCAGTCCCCAAGGGCCCCCCCAATAACCCAGCAGGCACCACCGGCGGAGAAAGCTGCCGCCAAGCGAACACAAGTGTGAACATGATCGTTTAACTTACCATACCTCCCGCAGGTAGAATGGGAAAGATAGGCGTTACTAGTCATGTGTGCACAGGTGTTTCCTGCTGATTGCGGTCATGTGGGTCTTAACGGGAGGAGTGCAAACACTCAGAAAAGAGAGAAATGTAAAATACGGACAAGGAGAGAAAGGAGCGCTGCACCTCACACCTATGTGGCCCCTCTTCTCTGCTTGTGGGGGGATTGTGTTCGCTGACAGGCACAGTGATGTTATTTGGCTAGTGACTCATGTGTATCAGAGACCTGCATGTGGTACATGAGGCAATATGATCAAATTATATACTAACTTCTGATGTTGGTTTTTAATGTAGCTGAACAAGCTTTTGTGTCAACCATGGGCGCAATGTGCAGCCATTTCTGTCTTTTTGGCTTTGCATGTTTTATCCCTTTTTTTATTTTGACTGGCACTTAGAAGTTCAAAGGAAACTGGCAACCTTATTACTTAGGTAGGGATGATGGGAGAAAGATGGGAGAAGAATATACTATAGTCATACTATATACTATACTTTATGAGACTGGGAGCCACAAGAGGTTTCAAAAGGAGGAAAAGGGTGACAGGTAGAACGCAGAGAGGCCGGGGGCTGCAAATCAATGTGGTGGAGACTGACAGCAGCGGTGGCCGAGGCATTGAGGAGCTGTCACATGAGTTTGTCAAGATGGTTGGAGATATATCATCCATAACTTCTTCTAATTTCTTTAATGGGAGGCCCATATCGATTCTGTCATCGTACAGGTCAGCTAGATTGAAGGTAATGTTACCTCATAGGGCATCCTTGTCACTGCCGCCACAGATTGGACTCAGACCCTCAATCTGATTACATTTAGTTCAATGGCACCTTTACTTTATTTATTGATACCTTGTATAAATCCACCATATGATGTCTAGTGTAATTGTATCTCACAGAATGCATACAGGTGTATATTTCTCAAGAGGGAGAACCTTCTCTATTACTTTACATGCAAGATGTATAAAAATGAGCAAACATTATAGTGAAGTCACAACTTTATACATATATTACATATAAGGCTATGTTCCCACAGCGTGAGACACCGGCCATTCCATGTCAGAGAAGATCATCCCGGACGGTACTGCAGTCAGTTTTGTCAGTATTTTGCAGCACCACTAGGGATCGTATATACTCCAGCCCGGATTCCATAGAAGGCAGCACTATGTAAGTTCCGTAGTAATCACGGCTGTTGTTGCAAAACGGCATCAATGGCCATTATTATTACGAAACTTCTGTAGTGTGAACTTAGCCTAAAGCCATGTTCACATAGCCTAAGACACTGGCCATTCCGTGAGAAGATCATCCCGGCCGGTACTGCAGTGTGCGCCCACATCCGAATTCCCCTCTGCTCACAATGGAGCGTGCAGCCGGAGCCGCACACTCCATTGTGTAAACCGACAGGTTTTCTGCGGCCACTATTCAATGAATAGCAGCCGCAGAAAACTGACGTGTCAGTTTTTTGCGGCGCTGCTCATGATCCCGGGCGGAGCGTATACTATGTGTTTATACTCCGGCCGACATTCCCTCAGCTGCAGAACTTCATAAGTTCCGTAGTAATCAATTACTGTTCGTTGTGTGAACATAGCCTAAGAAAGCAATATACTGTATCATAAATAGAATTCCAGCTCTGCTTCATTTATATATTTAATATATCAAAAATAGAATTCCAGCTCTGCTTCATCTATATATGTAATATGTTATGAATAGCATTTCAGTTCTGCTTCATCTATATGTGCCATATATTATGAATAATAAAATAAGACAGCGTTCCCTAGAGCAACCATTTCTAAAACAGTAATAAAACAATATTCCTTAAAGGGAATATGTCCCGTGGAGCAGCCCTCATCTCAGAGGTTGGGCAAGCAGATTCACAACACTCGGTAGCGCATGGGTTGATATATTCCCATAATTATTGGTGGACCTCAGTCGTTTCCATCAATCTCACACAAAAGACAATAATCAACAGCTAAAACCTCCTCTCCACCAGAACGGGTTGGTGTTGGTGCACGTCCAGATGAAACGTTTATGGTAAAAAAAAAAAATTACTAAAATCTAAGTGTGTTGATGTAGATGTTGTTGTGAACACCTGAGGAAGAGGCCAGTCTGGCCTGGAAACACGTTGTGCTCTTTTTATATAGTATTTTATTACTATTATTTTTATTTTTTTTTTACAATATCTGACGTTTCATCTGGAGTTGCGCCTACACACCCATTCTGGTGGAGAGAAGACTGGAGCTATTGATATATTCTCAATATCATTTCTATATGTGTCATGCATTATGAATAGCATCCCAGCTCTACCATATCTATATATGTAATATATCATGAATAGCATTTCAGCTCTGCTACATCAAAATGTGACATTTATTATACATAGGATCTCAGTTCTGCTACATCTACAGTATATATGTAATATATTAAGATGAATAGCATTTCAGATCTGCTATATCTATATGTGCTATATTATTGATTATAACTCAAAACTCAACTCTGCTACATCTATACTGTATATGTCATGTATTATGAATAGAATCTCAGCTCTGCTACATCTATATGTGTCATATATTATAAATGGCATCTCAGCTCTGCTACATCTATATGTGCCATACTGTATATTATGAATCACAACTCAGCTCTGCTACATCTATATATGTCATATATTATGAATAGGATATCAGCTCTGCTACATCTATATATGTCATATATTATGAATAGGATATCAGCTCTGCTACATCTATATGTGCCATACTGTATGTTAGGAATAACAACTCATATCTGCTTCATGTACATATGTCATATATTATAAATAGCATCTCGGCTCTGCTACATCTATATATGTCATGTATTATGAATAGCGTTTCAGCTCTGCTACATCTATATGTGTTATGTATTATAAATGACACGCAGGGGGCAAGCTAATTATTAGTGACCTGAGTAGAATAGCGGTGACGCAGAACACCCTCTAATGTAGAAGAATGACAACTGATTCAGCAGGATTCAATAAATAATAGTGACACTATAGCATGTAGAAAGCTGAGTGCACAAACCTTACATGAGGAGAAGTAGGCCACCCTGACAGGACGTGATGCATTTTCCGATGTGGTAATGCACCGACTACTATTAATAGTTTTTAGGATAAATAACAGGTAATGACTTAAAGGGAAAGGAAATGACTATAATCATGAATAATCTGAGGGGCGAGATGAAAAGGATGCGGGGAGACAGATGACACCTACAATGTGTTCATGATATGAAAAGACTATCGGATGTAAGACAACACTTTTTATTTACAAATATGTCTGGGTTTATGGGGCCGATATACAGCACTGGGTGGACGTGTTGTTACGTCGCCTTTTAATGGTAGCCGCACCCTAGGTGTACTAACCCAACATAACTAATATGCAGGAACACTTAGAATCAGGACACACTAGACTCATCCACACATTACACTGATCTGCACTGAAATCCGCACATGGCCCACTTCAACTCTACTTAGAGACTTTTGTGGGGTTTCCTATTGGTGGAGAGTAACCTGAGGAGAAAGGAGAGTATCCTTCTTGAGTGACTTTTGCAGAGATTGGTTGACAAGCTAGCTGATAGCAGACATGTGCTGAGTCACATACAATATTAAAGGGGTTGTCCAGCTAAAATCTTTTTCTTTCAAATCAACTGTTTTCAGAAAGTTATACAGATTTGTAATTTACTTCTATTTAAGATTCTCAAGTCTTCCCATACTTATCAGCTGCTGTATGTCCTGCTGGAAATCTTGTTTTCTTTCCAGACACAGTGCTCTCTGCTGCCACCTCAGTCGATATCAGTAGCAAATCTCCATAAAAAAAGAAACCTTTACTGCTCTGGACATAGTTATATAGTTACATCTCCTGTAGGACATACAGCAGCTGATAAGTACGGGAAAACTTGAGATTTTTAATTTAGTAAGTTACAAATCTACACTGCTCAAAAATAAAGGAAAAACGTATATAAAACAATATAACTCCAAGTAAATCAAACTTCTGTGAAATGAAAATCAGTTTCACATGCTGTTGAGTGAATGGAATAGACAACAGGTGGAAATTATTGACAATTAGCAAGACAAACTCAATAAAGGAGTAGTTCTGCAAGTGGGGACAACAGAGCACTTCTCAGTACCTATGCTTTCTGGCTGATGTTTGGTCACTTTTGAATGTTGGTGGTGCTTTCACACTAGTAATAGCATGTGATGGACTCTACAACCCACACAAGTGGCTCAGGTAGTGCAGCTCATCCAGGATGGGACATCAATGCGAGCTGTGGCAAAAAGTTTTGCTGCGTCTGTCACTGTCAGTGTCCATAGGCTGGAGGACACTGACAGATACTACCAAGAGACACGCCAGCAACAACCCAGCAGCATGACCGCTTCCTCCACCTTTGTACAAGGAGGAACAGGAGGAGCACTGCCAGAACCCTGCAAAATGACCTCCAGTAGGCCACAAATGTGCATGTGTGTGCACAAACAGTTAGAAATAGACTTCATGAGGATGATATGACCCGACGTCCACAGATGGGGGTTGTGTTCACAGCCCAACACCGTGCAGGACGCTTGGCATTTGCCAGAGAACACTAGGATTGGCAAATTTGCACTGGCGCTCTGTGGTCTTCACAGATGAAAGCAGGTTCACAGTGAGCACATGTAACAGATGTAACAGAGTCTGGAGACGCCATGGAGAGCGGTCTGCTGCCTGCAACATCCTTCAGCATGAGCGGTTCGGCAGTGGGTCAGTAATGGGGTGGGGTGGCATTTCTTTGGAGGGCCGCACAGCCCTCTATGTGCTCACCAGAGATAACCTCATAGGTACTGAGATGAGATCCTCAGACCCCTTATGAGACCATATGCTGGTGCGGTTGGCCCTGGGTTCCTCCTAATGCAGGACAATGCTAGACCTCATGTGGCTGGAGTGTGTCAGCAGTTCCTGCAAGATGAAGGCATTGAAGCTATGGACTGGCCGCCCGTTCCCCAGACCTGAATCCGATTGAGCACATCTGGGACATCATGTCTCGCTTCATCCACCAAGGTCACATTGTGGTACAGACTGTCCAGAAGTTGGTGGATGCTTTAGTTCAGGTCTGGGAGGAGATACGTCAGGAGACCATCGGCCACCTCATCAGGACCATGCCCAGTCATACAGGCACATGGAGGCCACTCACAATACTCAGACTCGTTTTGACTTTGATTTAAGGACATTACATCAAATTTGGATCAGCCTGTAGTGTCTTTCCACTTAAATTTTTTGTGTGACTCCAAATCCGGGCCTCCACTGGTTAATAAATGTGATGTCCATTGATGGTTTTTGTGTGATTTTACTGTCAGCGCATTTAACTTTGTACAGAACAAAAGTATTCAACAAGATTATTTAATTCATTAAGATTAACTTTCTGAAATTGATTTGAAAGAAAAAGATTTACATTGAAGTACCCCTTTAACCCTTTTTTATACTTCCCTTCAGCATATGCTTAAAGAAATAGAAAATACAGAGTGACATCTACTGACCAAAAAACAGTAGGACGCCCTTATCATCCCCAGAATACCCAACAATACATATACCTTCAGTGCCGACCTAGATACACACAGAACAGCAGTGGAACATGGGTTCTGGGACACTGCAAGAGGTTACCTTGGGTTCTTTTGTGACCTGGTAAAATCAATGGGTTGTTTTCAGCTCAAAATGGAATATAATGAACATAGCCCCATGTTAGATTGAGATTTTATGTTATTATTTTAGCATTTTACCTTCCATAACAACATGTTAGAATATTAATCCTGAACCAAAGCCCATTGAAATAGGTAACATTTAGGCGTCAGATAAGACCATATTCCTTGTTTTACCAGGAAACCTGTCTAACCTTGTGTTCATTCTATTAGTTACCTCCCTCAGGCACACAATACTTGCAAATAAAACCCAATGGTAATTCAATTGGCCAGCTGCTGAAAGCTTTTTAAGTGGAGGCAAATTTCCCTTGCCTGGATATGAATGCAAAACAAGTGATTTCCAATATAGTCTTTTCATGAGTTCAGGCAGATTAATCTTTGTTGGATGGAGATTGAACCTACGTGGATCCAGCTGGTCCTGTTACACATCACGTACTGAGATTTATTTATTGCTCCATGTGGCAGCTGATTCATGGCTGGAAGCGTTCTGATAGGGTAAACATATCAATGTTATTCTGGGGGAGGGCATGGCGTATGTTTGCCATATATAATTTATTTCAATATGCAGAATATGTTCTGTCCTGTAAAGACAAGAGGAGTATTTAATTGATCCCAAGAGAGAAAATACATTGTTATTTATGTCAACAAGTGCTATAGGATGAGCAATCCGGCAAAAGAAACAGAGACGTCCAACAACAATATACAAGGGCCAGAATAGTGTCAAATACATAGGCCCATTGTCAACGCTGCGCCTGGTAAAGACTAGAGATGATTGAACATCACAAATTCTTAGGTTCTATAGAAATCGAACCTTGTTGAACCTTTCGCATTTGATTCCTGATACCTTCCCGATCCGTGGGGAAGGAGAAGACAGCCCGGGTACCACCTATTACCTAGGCTGAATCCTGGAATTCCAGGTGGTACCCGGGCTGTCTCCTCCTTCCCCACAGACCTGTAAGGCATCGGGAATCAAATGCGAAAGGTTCAACAAGGTTCGAGTTCTATAGAACCTAAGATTTTGTGATGTTTGATCATCTCTAGTCTTTACCAGGAGCAGCGTTGACAATGGGCCTATGTATTTGACACTATTCTGGCCCTTGTATATTGTTGTTGGTCGTACAAATTTTTGCATAGAGCATTGGCTCTGCACAAAACCTGCTATCATTATTAAGTATTTGCCAGGCACAGCCTGGTTCCCCTAAAGGGTGACCAGGGGGTGTGGCAAGACGGGGAGGAGGTGTGGCTTTCTCGCGTGCCTGATTTGTCATGAATTATGCCTGCTAGCAGGAGTAAAGTTTTAGATCCATCTTCGGCTGGTCTGATTTACTAAGAGCCCTAATAACTCTGGCACAGTGCATGAGGGCTGGCATTTTTATTAGACCAATAAAGTCTATTAGGATATTTAGATCAATAATTTTATTCATCCTTTCCTATTTCTCCTTCCTTCTTCTCTCCCCATCTTCCTCCTTCTGTTCTTACCTCATTTCTTCCCATATCCTTTTTCTATCCTCCCTTCTATGCTCTCTCCTCCTTCTCCCTTCTTTCCTGCCTCTCTTCCTTCTTCTTTCCTCCCTCTGTTTATCCTTGCTGTATTACTTCATCCTTTGCTCCTTTCTCCCTCCTCCCTTATTTCCTCCCTCTCTTCCTTCCTTCCTTCCTTCCTTCCTTCCTTCCTTCCTTCCTTCCTTCCTTCCTTCCTTCCTTCCTTCCTTCCTTCCTTCCTTCCTTCCTTCCTTCCTCTCTTCCTCTTTTGCAAACAACTATTTTTAGCTGTTCACACACAGTTTTTCTTTTTTTTAGCATCTTTACTATTAAATTCAATGGACTTTTCAATTAAAGGGAACCTGGCACCTGGGGCAGAACCCCAGAACCCACCCAGCAGGGCGGCTGCATTAGGAGTGGGACAGGCAGGAGAGGGTAAATATCGGGGGCTCTATTAAGGGTTTGGGTGGGTTCTGCCCGGGTGCCAGGTTCCCTTTAAAGACACAACAAAAGGGCAATGAGTCCACCTGAACTAGAATAATGTGCCAACAGCCGTAATTGTAATGATCGCCGCCCAAAACGTGAAATGTCTTGAGGTCAAAATGTCGAGCGTCATTTAAAAAAACAGTAAACAAAAAAGGAAAAACGCCATGTGAACATAGCCTAGGAGGAGGGTGAGAGTATCAGTTATAGAAGCATGTAGGATTTCCCCCATCTTCGGTGACAGTATATATGGATACAATGTAAAGCTACTGCTGCAATTTGTAATCAATTTAAAATCACTGTTTTCATCTCCTCTATAAACAGACTGTCCCCATTTCATTAATACTAAGAGAATAACTCCGCTCTCTTGTATCCAAATGACATTTAAATTGTATCTCTCCAGAAGAGAGGATAAACAATCCTCTATAATTGCAGAATCGGAGCAGTAACAGACATGATTGAACAATACCACCCAGTGGATAGAATCTAATGGAAGTGATTTGCAAATGTTATGGCAGAAACATAGGAATAGATCTGATTTAATATATATCAAAGAGGTTAACAATATTGTTTACTGAGCTCCGCTCCCTTCTACAGGAGCGTGCTTGGAATTTTTGTCATCTCTGTCCAGGGGCATTCACGCATTCTGTGCTTGGAATATGTGCTATGGACCAGAATGCGGAACTCCCAGAATCAGGAAAGTTATGATGCCAGGAGCTCTGAAACAGGGGAACTATCTGCAAGTTAGACAATCAATGGAGCAGGCGGGTGGATGTTGCAGCAGAGCTCCTAAGGGTGCTCCGGAGCAGAGTTTATCCCGACTAACAGCACTGGAACGGTGCAGAGGTGGAAGGTGACACACATACAGTATCTTCCTCCTCAGTGTCCCCGGTGCAGGTTAGATTCCACCTTTAAATCTTTGGGCTGCTGTACTGAAAAAGTGTGTCAGTACAGTAGCGCAGACATTTGAACTGTGTAAGAGCTCCCGGCATCATAATGAATCATGATGTTGAGAGTTCTGCATTCCGGTCTTCCATGCACAGAATGTATAAATGCGCCCTAATAAGAGAACTACCAGCATAAAGATCACTGTAAGCCGGGGAGTGAAATACACTACCATGCACTTTACCCAGCTCATTCTCCTTATTATTCCTAACTGTATATGTTGATAGAACTTATGGTTACAGAGTGGGGGTTATATTACTGTATATAGGTTTGCTTTATGTTACTGTATCGCATTTTGCATAACTCTTTCAAATTGCTTTGTTTTATTATTACTTTAAACTTCTTGGCTCTATTACTGCGAGTAAAAATCAACTCTGCTCATCTGAACAGAGTCATTTTGGCAGTCGGTAGTGAATGGCTTTCAAAGTCCCATTCAGATGAACTATTTCTGCAACAAACCTGCTGGAGCTCCCCCTAAAAACTTTGACTTTGAAATTACTGTACAATTTACCGTCACCCCCACCAGCACCGCCATTTCCTCTTCTGTACCATAGGCAGGTCAGAGTTCCTAAATTACTTAAATGTATTACAATTCTCGCATTTCAGGGGGACACAATCTGGTGGGATCCCGCCTGTCTCAGTGTGTCATAGCCCGTCTATGGAAGAGCGCGCGCTCCTCCACAGCCGCCACTCACGGCTCAAAGTAGTGACATGTCACTTCCTCAAGTGGAGAGCGGCGGCAGCAGGGGAGCGTGCGGCCTCCTATAGATGGGCTATGACACACTGAGACAGGGGGATTCCGCGGCAAAAAGTTCCACCGCTGAATTCCGCCTGGTTTGCTCAGTGTGAACATACCCTAAGGGTGCCTTCACACCTACCGGATCCACAGCGGATCTCACTTCTGCGGATTCGAATGAGCGGGACCAGAGCCGGGAGCCTCACTGCAGTCGCGCCGCCGAGCAGGTACTTTATGCTCTCGGCGGCGGGCTGCAGGATGCGGCCGGGGATAGGGGATGCAGGCTGCTGGATGCGGCGGGGGATGGGGGGATGCGGCCGGAGGTGGAGGATGCGGCCGAGGATGGGCTAATGCGAGGGGTTAAAGCACATCTTCACAGCGGGATGTTAATCCCGCTGCGAATATGTGCTATCATAGGGGTGAATGGTACCGGATCCGCAGCGGTTCTCGCTTCGAATCCGCAGAAGTGAGATCCGCTGTGGATCTGGTAGGTGTGAAGGCACCCTAAAAGAGAAAGAGACTAGTACCTTGAAAAGCATTGTTTAAGAGAAAAGTAATAAATACATTTAAGTAATTTAGGACAATTCTGCCTGATTCGCTTAGTGTGAACATACCCTTACTTGAGAAAGGGGTCTGGTTCCCCCAAAATGCGTTGTTTATGAGATTTGTAATAAAATACATTGATCGTTCTAGTTTGCATCGTCTGCCTGCTTCATGTCCGCTTAGCGTATTTTGATGTTCCTCTGATCTCTGGTTAACTGATAGGTCCGCCACACTGATTCTCAATACTTCTCCCCCGGATCTACCGGCCCTAGATCTCAGCTCACCTCAGGAACATGGCGCCTTTTCTTCTCTGATTCTGTCGTGTTGTGCTCTTGCCACGATCAGGTGAATGAGTCCATCACTCATTCCTTGTACCCTTGTCGCTAACATTTTACCCTATGGCGCCTCATTTATCTTCTTAGCCTTGCACTACTGAACTAGTTAAAGTTACTAACATTACTCATTTCTTACTGCTGTTATTCTGGGGGTCCCTAGGTCACTGATCCCCAGTAATGCAGGAAATAATCCGCTATTGGCATCAGAGACCCCCTCAGCCAGTGATTGGTTGAATTAGCATTTTCTTTCATCAGGTGGTGACCAGGAAGTGAAGATCAGTAAGGATCGGAGCTCCATAGGAATGGCAGTCAGTAGGGGATCATTGGAGTAATATTACTTTTATTTACCATTTAATTGTTGGGATTGTAGAGTCACCAATTACATAGTGGCCATCATAGTTATTATGATGTAACATTACTCAATTCTCTTGATCTGCATTGACATACAGTACCTTACATTAAGATGGAGGAGTTTAATGGGGAAGGTAGAATTTTTTTCTTAGGTGGCTCAAGCTAAAAAAGTGTATTTTCTTGATAACCCGCTGCCATTTTTTGAACACCTAGTCCTCATATGTAGAGATGATTGAACATCGGAAAATCTTAGGTTCTATTGAACTCGACCCTTTTTGAACCTTCCACATTTGATTCCTGATGCCTTCCCGGTCTGTGGGGAAGGAGGAGACAGCCCGGGTACCGCCTGGAATTCTGGGATACAGCTTATTACCTAGGCTGAATCATGGAATTCCAGGCAGTACCCGGGCTGTCTCCTCCTTCCCCACGGACCGGGAAGGCATTGGGGATTTGATTGTGGAAGGTTCAAAAAGGTTCAAGTTCGACAGAACATAAGATTTTCCGATGTTCGATTATCTCTACTCATATGGTCTTCCACATTAGTGATGAGCAAACAAAAATTCGTAAATGTTCATATATTTGTACGAACATGACGCTAAAAAGGGCCAATGAACGTGTGTGGAAAAAAAGGGCACACTGTGCGATTAGCATCATTACGTACACTACTTACATGCTATAAAAAGTCAGTCGGTGTAGGGTGAGAGAACTGACCAAGGCTTAGAATGTCATGAAATCATCAGTGTAGGGAGGGTGACAGAATCCAGCGTTTTAGCACTATAAGGATTCATTTCTTAACCCTGTAGTTACCCGCGTCCATCATAGTCCATCCTGTCTTCACAATGTATTTGAGTTCTCCGAGGCCAAAAGGGGAGGCTCGCTGGGACATCTTGACTGGCTGAGCTGACTGTATGCTGCAGCCCAGTATTCCTCGCGCGTATTGCGTGATACTTGTAATCACATCATTGCGTATATATATGCACGAGCGAATAAAAGATACAGTAATGCTACGCACCACATAATTAATTCACTATAACGTATTTTACACTTTGCACCGAAAAGTACGCTTCTACTGTATGTTCGTTATTTGTTCATGAATGTTCGGCAAACGCCATTTGAACCGATCGCGATAATAGAGGTTTGAGGTTTTCTGCAGGCAGAAACTACATGCTCAGCCAATCACTATACAGAGTACATGAAAGGAACCGGAAGGAACAGGACTACCAGGCACTCACGGTGGTGGGTGGGGGATCGGACCAGCTAATCATACTTACCCCTCCCTGCCCAGAAAACTCCTTTAATGATGAATGTTTTTGAAATGAGAAAGAATCTAATTGCCTTTAATCCACAACATATTCATATCGTCTACGCTAGCACTCCTATAATGACTGCCCCCTGGATACCTTATATAATCAATGATCACAGCATACATGTATCTAGCTCCGCTTGACTTCCCGTAGTTTATACGTAGCTATACATAACATTAAAAATGGATGTAGCCACTTGAAAAATTCATTTAGACTTAACAAAACGCCAAACGTCTTCCCGGACATTCCACATGTAAATTCTTCTAACAATGTCATCATTTTCCAAATTTCCTTTTCTGCCCATTAAATTCGAGGAGACGTTTCCTTCAAAAATGTAACTCATTAACATCAATCATGTGCGCGGTACATGTGGGGCGTCAAGATGACAAAGCCAATGTGTCCACCAGGCCGCGGTCCAGCCTGCGTCTTCTCATCCTATGCACAGATATAAATATTCACTGGTTCTATGGTAATTAGAATTCCTCTAATGAAGAGGTTTTGAAGGTTGTGTCATCTGCATTGACTCTTAAAGGATCTTACCTGCTCCTTACCGCGATGCATAGTCCATTTGTTTCCCTGATAACCTGTCTGCGGATATGTCTTAGAACAGTAATGATGACTGCTTTCCCCCCACGGCTACGAGGCAACTCAAGCTCAAAGCATTAAGGTTGAGAGACATTTCGGAATGACCAAAGTCCTAGGTTTTTCTATTGCATTGCGGCTCTATCAGGACATTGAATGAGGTTATTTCAACTGAATGATATGGATGTCAAAGAAAACAGCACATAAATTAAATCTTCCTTTTTATATCCCGAAGAGATTTAGTAAAGGAAAAAACTCCTTGTAAATCCTCCGTTCTGTTGCTGTATAGATGAGCAAGGACATGGATGTATATAGAGGGAAGGGACTCCATAGCTGGAATCTAAATCTTCTAGCCCTGAAAACCTCGTATATTAACCCCTTAAGGACAGAGCCAATTTAGATTTTTGCGTTTTTGTTTTTTCCTCCTTGTGCTTAAAAGGCCATAGCACTTGCATTTTTCCACCTAGAAACCCGCATGAGCCCTTATTTTTTGCGTCACTAATTGTACTTTGCAATGACAGGCTGAATTTTTGCATAAAGTACACTGCGAAACCAGAAAAAAATTCAAAGTGTGGTGAAATTGAAAAAAAAAAAAACGCATTTTGTTTATTTGGGGGAAATGTGTTTTTACGCCATTCGCCCTGGGGTAAAACTGACTTGTTATGCATGTTCCTCAAGTCGTTACGATTAAAACGATATGTAACATGTATAACTTATATTGTATCTGATGGCCTGTAAAAAATGTAAACCATTGTCAACAAATATACGTCACTTAAAATCGCTCCATTCCAAGGCTTATAACGCTTTTATCCTTTGGTCTATGGGGCTGTGTCAGGTGTCATTTTTTGCGCCATGATGTGTTCTTTCCATCGGTACCTTGATTGCGCATGTACGACTTTGTGATCGCTTTTTATTACAATTTTTCTGGATTTGATGCGACCAAAAATGCGCAATTTTGCATTTATTAATAACCTGGGTAAAGGGGGGTGATTCAGACTTTTATTAGGGGAGGGGGCTTTTTACTATTAACAACACTTTTTTTTTTCTTTTACACTTATACTAGAAGCCCCCCTAGGGGACTTCTAGTATATACACTTTGATCTCTCATAGAGATCTCTGCAGCATAGATATGCTGCAGAGATCCATGAGATAGGCACTCGTTTACTTCCGGCTGCTGCAGACGGAAGTAAACGCATGCCGAGTCGGGGACGGCGCCATCTTGGAGCGGTCCCCGGCCGGCTTCAGTTACGGAGATCGCTCCTCCGGGATAACATCCCGGAGGAGCGATCTCCCCACTAGACACCAGGGATGACGCTGCGTCTGGTAATCGGATGCAGCTGTCAACTTTGACAGCTACATCTGATTACTGTATTAGCGGGCACGGCGATCGGACCGTGCCCGCTAATACCTGCGGTCCCGGGCTACAAGCAGCACCAGGGACCGCCGCGGTTCAGAGCGCGGCCGCCGCGCGGCCCCGCTCTGAACGTCCCTAACGGCATCAGGGCGTAAATATACGCCCTATGTCGTTAAGGGGTTAATGCTGCGTTTACACAAAACGATAATTGGCCCGATCGTACGATTAACGGTGTCGGAGTAACGATTTTTTTCCATAACGATCAGCATTTAGACGGTACGATATATCGTACGGAAAATTTGTTTTGCGATCGCTTAACCCTTAGACGACCCAGGGCGTATAGTTACGCCATGGAAGTCTGTCCCCAGACGACCTAGGGCGTAACTGTACGCCCTGGGTGTTATTCCCGCTATGAAGCGCGCTCCGGAGCGGAGCGCGCTTCACAGCAGGTGGGGGCCGGCTGCAATCAGCAGCCGGGACCTCACCGGCAATGACACGCTGCAGCGATCGCGCTGCCGCGTGTCATTAACCCCTTAAACGCCGCGATTGCGGCGCGACCGCGGCGTTTAAGTGTAAGTGACAGGGGGAGTCCCCTGTCACTTACCGATCGGGACCCCCGCAGTGTGACTGCGGGGGTCCCGATCGGTAAAACGGACTGCTGGAGGTCTCTTACCTGCCTCCGTGCGGTCCGATCGGCGATCTGCTACACTGAGCCTGCACAGGCAGGCTCAATGAGCAGATCGCCGATAACACTGATCAATGCTATGCCTATGGCATAGCATTCATCAGTGTAGAAATCAAAGTAATCTATGTAAAAGTCCCCCAAAGGGACTTCAAATGTGTAAAAAAAAAAAAGTTAAAAACACTAACACACTACCCCAAAACCCCTCCCCCAATAAAAGTTGAAATCACCCCCCTTTCCCATTATATAAATAAAACATATAAAAATAAATAAATAGATAAACATATAATATACCGTAGCGTGCGTAATTGTCCGATCTATTAAAATATAACAAGTGTCATTGCGAACGGTAAACGGCGTACACGAAAAGAGGGGAAAAAGTGCGCGGATTACCGATTTTATGTTACATTATATATATAAAAAAATTAATAAAAAGTGATCAAAACGTCCGATCTTCACAAATATGGTATTAATAAAAACTAGAGATCATGGCGGAAAAAATGACACCCCACACAGCCCCGTAGGTGAAAAAATAAAACCGTTATAAGCGTCACAATAGTCCCATTTTATTTATAATTAATTGCCAAAAAAAAGGATTTCATTTAAAAAAAAAATATGTAACATTAGAGAATCTGTGTAACCTGCATATGGTTGTGTTCAGACTGACCTATAGAATAATTGTATCACGTCGCTGTTACCATATAGTGCATAACGTAGACACAGGAACCCCCCAAACGTTACCATATTGCATTCTTTTTTGCGATTTCACCTATTTATATCTTCATAAATAATATATTTGGAATTCCATCATACATGTTATGGTAAAATGAAAGACGCCATTACACAGTACAACTATTCCTGTAAAAAACAAGCACTTACATGGCTTGTAGATAAAAAACTGAAAGTGCTAGAGCTCTTAGAAGGGGAGGAGGGAAAAACGGAAACACTAAGATCAAAATTTGCGTGGTCCACTGGGTCATTTTGGGCCTGGTCCTCAAAGGGTTAAAGAGTCACTGTCGTATTTTTTTTTTTTTGCAGAAATCAATAGTCCAGGCGATTTTAAGAAACTTTGTAATTGGGTTTATTAGCCAAATCTGCCATTATCTGCATGTAAAAAGCCTTTTCCCAGGCCCCCCCCTCCTTCCTCTTTTTCATCCACTCTGAAAAATCTGAAAATTGTGACTTGTTGCAGGAGACGTCCCCTGTCTGTTCTATGGAGAGGGGAGGGGGGAGGAGGAAGGAGGGAGTTAGCCGGCAGCAGAAAGCAGATAACAGAGGATTACAGGCACGGAGCTGGGTGACAGCTGTAATCCGAGCTCACACAGGTCACTGGTGACTGTCCAAGAAGATAACTGGTGAGATATTTGTAGATTAACTCTTTGTTGTCCTGTTTTGGTCTTTTGTTTAGCTCTCTCCATAGGAGAACAATGAAGACAGGGGGGAGAGCTTCAAACTGCTTTTTCATGATAAAAATGCATTTTTCTGATAATAAACCCAATTACAAAGTTTCTTAAAATCGCCTGGACTATTGATTTCTGCAAAAAAAAATTTCACGACAGTGACACTTTAAGCCTATCTCACACATTGGGTAAATCGGTGAACGACTGTTCACCTGGAACGATCTGCGAAATTTTTGCGAACGATCAATGACGATTTGAGAACATGTTCAAAGATCAAAATGAACGATTTCTCGCTCGTCGTTTGATCGTTCGCTGCGTTTACACGTACGATTATCGTTCGAATTCGATCGTTATCGCCCATATTTGCACGATAATCGTTACGTGTAAACGCAGCATTACAGTTTAGAATAAGGGGCAATATGCTAATTTTGTAAAATTTTTATTGGCCGTGAACACACAACATCTTTTTTTTTTTGGGGGGGGGGGGCATTTGACAATTGTTTTTTGAACGGTTGACATGCAAATAACATACTGTTGTTTTTTTTTTTATATATATATATATATTGTCCGTTATTTGGCCAAGAAATGAAAGACGTAAAAAAAAATGGACGTCAAATGTCCGAAAAATGGCGTTGTGTGGTCGTGGCCATACAGTGTAATGTTAGACCGGACAGTATGAAGATGCCCAAGTCTATGCCAGTGATTTGATGTCTTTACACACTGATGTTTGAGATAAAATCTATTAGCATAATTAATAGGAACATTTTGTAAAAAAAATAATAATCTCATGCTCAGGCCACACCCTTTCCCTCTAAGTCACATGATCACATCCAATATTTACAAAGCCATGTGTCCACTTTAAGTAAGAAACAAAAAAGTTAATAATAAAAGTGGGGGGATTTTTTTGTGCACTTATTACAAAGGAAATCAGGCCCATTTGTAATAGTAACAAAATTTTACTTTCTATTCTCTTTTCTTTTTTTATCAGTAAGAGAACTCTCTGCATCAGAATCTATAATTGAGTTTATTAGGAGTCATAAAAATCCTTTTATAATGAGTTTTCTTTATTTAAGAGGTATTTCGGTGAGGAAAGAAAATAGTTTTCAGATGAATTGACTTCAATTAAAAAATCTCCAGTCCCCCAGTACTTATCAACTGCTGTATGTCCTGCAGGAAGTGGAGTATTCTTTCCTGTCTGACACAGTGCTCTCTGCTGCCACCTCTGTCCATGTCAGGAACTTTCCAGAACAGTAGCAAATCTCCATAGAAAACTTCTACTGGACAATTCCTGTCATGGACAGAGGTGGCAGACTGGAAAGAATACACCACTTCCTGCAGGACATACAGCAGCTGATAACTACTTAGAAGATTGAGAGTTTTTAATAGATTTACAGGCCTGTATAACTTTTTTTACGCTGTTACTGTCACTTGCTGAACTTTGACATGTCCTCATGTTGACGATATGTTATGTCCTGATATGTTGTGAAGACAGAACAATATGGCGCTCACCTTGTAAATGAATAAAGTGTACATGTCGTTTGAAAAACATTTGACATGTCATAGAGAGATGTCAAAAGTTTTGATTGGCCCTGGTCTGAGTGTTACAATAATGAGAACGAGCCAGGGGAAGACTGTGCTAAGCACTCTCCTCTCCCGGCTCTGTGTCATGTGATGAGCCAGGCTTCTACTGTAAGTCTATGGAGCCCGACTCTTTCACTGACAAAGAGAGGGGAGCTCTTCCCTTAGCCAATGAAATAGTCAATTCCATAGAAGCTGAATGCATACTGTTTCATCATTGAGTTCAATGTGTAAAGAGTATTCAGTCAGCTCCTGAGTGCTCCCTAGTGGTGGCTGCAACTTTTTAAGATTTTTGTCCTATATTCAGGGAAGGACTTCTATAGGTTCTCACTAGTGTGCCACCCTAGGGATGCCACTTCTGCCTGGCAGCCCTAGGGCAGCATTTAACTTTTCCAGACTCCAGGAGTTGAATGCAGAGCCTTCAGGTTTTGGCGGACGTTGACGAACCCAGGAGTTAAATTCAGAGCCTTCTGGTTTTGGCGGACGTTGCTGAACCCAGGATTCAATGCAGAGCCTTCAGGTTTTGGCGGACGCTGCCGAACCCGTACTTGGGTGGTTCTCACTACCCAACAGCCAAAAGGATGGGACCAACCTTGAGTAGTATTTTTCTCTCCAGGGGCCACATAGCAGCAGCATGGCCATCCTCAATTATACATACAGTCTTGAGCATAAGAATCTGCACGAGCTAAAATACTGTTTTTTTTGCTTGTCTAGATTGGTTTTCCCAAAATGGGAATAGTTTTGACATTAACTTCATGAATATTATTGATTGTGCAAACACTTGGTAGGTGTTTTCTAAAATCAATGTTATTTTTGTTTTTTTCAAAAATAATGGTCCTTAGACCGGCAATGTTTACAACTCCGAAGAGTCATTTACATACTAAATACTTACTGATTACTTCTTCCATGTTTCTAATTACACATCTGCATATGCATGAATTTTTCTTTCTTTTTTGCAATTATCCTTTAATGAAACAACACATGACATAAAATCACATGTTCACACGTTGTAAGAGACCGGCCGGTGTCAGAAAATACCATCCGCCACTAAAAAGGCCATCCGATCTTTACCGCCGATGAATTCAGATGTGGGCGCATCTGTGCGCTCCTGCATCCGAATTCCCCGCTGCACACAATGGAGCGTGCGGCCGTAGCTGCACGCTCCATTGTGTGAACTGACAGGGTTTCCTGCAGCTGCTATTCACTGAATAGCAGCCTCAGAAAACTGGTTACTCTGGTTACTGGTTACTCTGTGTATACACTCCGGCCAGGATTCTTTAGAAGGTACCACTACGTAATTTCCGTAGTAGTCACGGCCATTGTTTCAACAGCCATTATTACTACGGAACCTACTTAGTGGGAACATGGCCTTAAATTGTATCCTGCAGATTTCTTTTCACATAGACTCTTTTAAGATTTCTGATTTTTACAAGCTACTGTATGCACGTGGAGGAGAAAAAGTACAATAATGGTTTGCAGAACTGGAGCATTGCTTGTAATCAGCAGCTTCTCATTACACAATATAAAATAAATCAGGCAAATGTTTTTAGAACTATTTTCTGTGTATTTTTTTTTGTTACGTCTACAAATAAACAGAAAAATTTTAACTTTGGTAAAACCAAGGCTGGGTTCACATTGCATTTTTGCAATCCTTTTCTTTCATCTGTTTAATGCAAAAAAAAAAAAAAAAACAGATGAAAAACGGATGCATTTGTGTGCATCCATTTTATCCGCTTTTCTATTAACTCCCATTATAAAAAAGAGGATCAAAAAGAGGATCAAGATGCATCCGTTTTTTTTTTTTTTTGTTTTTTTTTGTGGCGAACCCAAAAGCTTGCGGCGCCGCTAGGGGTCCCAGCCGGAACGTATACTATGTGTATATGCTCCGGCCGGGATCCCATAGACAGCAAGCCAACGCATATTTTAGTATTAACTACAGCCTTTGTTGCAATCGGCAACAACGGCTGTAGAAATAGAAAAAAATTGTGTGAACAGGCCAATCAAAATCAATGTGCAGGGGGGCCTAACTGTGTAGGGTCAAATTGGCACACAGTTATCAAAGGTGTATAGGCACCTTTGGGCCTCATTCAGATGGCACTGATGCAATCACAAGACCTGGTTTCCCTGCAGTTCAACTGAAAACATAAGGTTATATAAGAATTAGAGATGAGCGAACCTGGAGCATGCTCGAGTCCATCTGAACCTGAACTTTCGGCATTTGATTAGCGGTGGCTGCTGAACTTGGATAAAGCCCTAAGGCTATGTGGAAAACATGGATATAGTCATTGGCTGTATCCATGTTTTCCAGAAAACCTTAGAGCTTTATCCAACTTCAGCAGCCCCAGCTAATCAAATACCGAACGTTCGGGTTCGGATAGACTCGAGCATGCTTGAGGTTCGCTCATCTCTAATAAGGATATGTATATGTCTCCTTTCTGAACAAACAACAAAGATGGAAAGTTTTAAAAAAAAAAAACTTTATTGAGTTAAAATATTATGCACACTGCACACTGTACATCAGGTGTCATTATTTAATATTTCAAATTACATTCCACAATAATTATGGCTATTTGTGCCATCCAAATTGATGGTAGTTCTCCATTTACAACCTATTATTATATCGTGTTTAAAAAAAATACAGTATAAAAAGGTAATTTGGATATAGGCAAAAATGTTCTAGGCAAAAACAAAAGTAATAATAATAATGAGGAAACAGGTGAAAAAAAAATCTAAAAATATATTTTATAGGTCGTAACAAACAGGAATACGTCCATGCAGACAGCTTATGGCTACACTGAAATGTATCATATCATATGATTGGCTTTATAGTGCAAGAGCCATTTATATATATGTATATACTGAAAGATAGAAATTATGAGATTTCTTTGTGCTTTAAAGTCCTTCAATAAACCAATGCGAAGCCGATTTGTTGAGAATTTGGTAAAGGAAATGTCGACCTACAGGAGCTGTTTCCTTACAAATTTAAAATTCTGATGATGCTGTATCATATGTACAGTTAGGTGGTCAAGCCACGTTTTTTATGTCTAAAGAGAAGAATTCTTTGTAATACGAAAGCCTTATGGACATAAACACAATGAAGATCTCCAGAACCTATTTTTTTGGAATACAATTTTAAGCATGCTCTGTGAACCTCATTCCACAGGGAGGGGAAGGCTGAGTTACTATTGTTTTTGCTATCTACTTGTGTCAAAAATACTAGACATGGATAAGTATGGTGCTGTTCTTAAAAAAAAAACCTAACCTTGTGTTGAAGATCATTGCAAGCAAGTGGCTCAGTAAAAAAAAAAAAGTCTTCACTGTAGATGGACATTCCCTTTAATTGCCGACCATTTACAAAGCAGAAAAAGTACGCCAGGTTCGAAATACAAAATGTTTATTGGGTGTTATACAACATATTTCAAGTTTTTGATAAAATATCCCAACCTTATAGGACCAGCACTTGGTTCTAAATGCAGGAAATATATAACGGGACCACTAATGCATAAGCAAGCATATTTCTATCCCATCTGACAAGAACTGACATCTTTTATTTGTAACCAGGGGTTTGGTAGATCTTACATGGTTTAATAACATCTCAAAATATCACTTTAATTACCTTCGCCCCATATATGTAAACTTTTTCCTTTAAATAGAATACTAGCTCACTGATGGTAAAGAGTTCAAGAAGAGGGTAGAAATGTAATTGTGAGTGAGTGAGAAGTGCAAAAAAAAAATACAAAAGAACAAATTTCATGTCATGCTCCACTTCTTCAAGCCCTGCACTAGGCATAACACAGTTTCAGTCTCACTTTAAATTTAAAGGGGTTTGCCCGTGAGCACAAGTTATTTCCAATCCTCAGAATGGGGATAACTATTTTATTGGGGGGAGGGGGTCTGACCACTGGGAACCCCTATGAGCTCCAGAACGGGCAACTAAGTCACTTGTGAGAATTGAGCGCTCTTCCCGATGTGTGCACTGGCACTTCATCCATTTCTATAGTGACTGGAAAATAGAACAAAGGTAGTTGACTACTTTGATCCATTCAACTTGAAAGGCCCATCAGTAGAGTCGAGCGAACGTGAAGAAACTGTCTATGTTCGACAACTTCTCTAAACCTGAATGTTCGGCATTTGACTCCCGACAGCTGGAGAAGTTGAATGCTGTGCTAGGGAATCCTAGAAAACATGGACACAGACTATGGCCTATGGCTGTATTCATGGTTTTCTGTCAGCCCTAGGGCGGCACCCAATTTCTCTAGACGGAGGGAGTCAAATGTCGAGCGTTCCGGTTCTGAGAGGTTGCGAAAACTGGACAGTTTCTTCAAGTCTGCTCAACAATATCTGTCGGAGCTTTTTCCCATTAACATAGTGTTTGAAAAACGATTTATAGAGGTTGAAAAACAAAGCAAAAACTAAAAAACCCATAAAATAGATGTGGTAAAACTATGTAATAAAATAATTAGAAGTATATATGTGAGTATATCCATGCAAACCATGAATACATAAGCTTTCAGATAAATATATATATATCTGTGTTCCTGAGTTCCCGAGACCTCTGATCTCATTCCCATATGGTAACATCACTGAATTTCCAATGTTTTGTGCAAAAAAAAAAAGAAGACACAATAAATAATTCAAACTCGAAAACTGAACAATCTTTTATAGAAAGTGTATGTAGTATAGTAAATATCCATTGCTTGTTTTTCTTTGACCTGGGTGTGCTTTCACCTATAGTAGTGGTTTGTAAAGGACTGATAGCATACAGTTGGCTTTGGTACCATCTTACTTTTAGGGTATGTTCACACTGACTAAAATCTTTGGAATTCCGGGGTGGAGCTCTCCGTCACGGAATCCAGCCTGCGTAAGTGTCCCACAGTGTCTCTATGGGAGGACTCGCATGCCTCCACTTCCGTCACTCTCCGCTGAATTGACATGACATGACAAGAATTGACATGGAATTCCGTCGTTTTTTACTCAGAGTGAACATGCCCTTAGGAATAATCTATATAACACGCTGAGTTACTTTCCAAAAACTCCCAAAAAAAATATTCCACAGTGTTTGTTACATCTGTATTTCCTGTGATTTTACTGATCAAACAACAATATATCCCTATAGTGCTCTATGCTAGGATGTTACCTACAGAATATGAACACCTGGGCATAATAAGCCCATCTCAATAGGTAGAATTTTAGTTAATTTTTACAACCAAACCTACCATAGCCAAGAAGGACATTCATTAGTTTTCTACAGTAGCCGGTCCAGAAGCCAACAACTTGTTGACTAACATAAACCTAGCAGTGTTATTAAGCTTCTAATAAAATCCAATGTTACACATTATGAGCAATTTTGTCTTTTACACTTTTCAATGGGGTAAATCAGTGTTTGTTTGTTTGTTTTTTTAAGTTATATATATTTTTTTTTTTTATAACAAATGCAGGATTAAAGGCCTGATCCCCACAGTATGCATATGTATATATTGTTTCTTATTTTAAAAGTTATTTTAATTTGTGTTAAGTTATTTTTAACCCTTTAGGCTTAGTTCTAGTTTTTTGGCCGTCGATCTTAGTCCAAATAATGGCCATTATTTTATAATGACGGCTGCGATTTGTATAATCACAATTATAAAATAACGACCATTATTTGGACTGCTGGACGGCTGTCAATTAGCCAAAAAAGACAGTGTGCAAACATAGCCTAAAACTCTTACTCCTATTTCTTTATATATAAGCACTGTATATATAATTTCCAGAATTTACATCAGAAGTGCATGGTCTGAACAGAAGGGGAATTCAGGTATGAATGCAGGTATGAATAGGAAGTATACTGTCACTTAAAAAAAAAAAAAAAAACTTTTGACACATTATACTGATTGTTGAAAGTCTGGATGTTAAGACCGCCACAAACATAAGAAGCAGACGGCTGCACTCTCCTAGCTCATTCAAGGAGTCCAAATGCCGGCCAGGCCAATGAAAACTTTTACATGTCTCTTCTATGTCATGTCAAAAAATTATTTTAAAGTAATAGTGCCTATTTAAGTAAAGCTAGTTGTAAAGTCAGTCAATTTTTTTGTGTGTATATATATATATATATATATATATATATATATATATATATATATATATATATACTCTCTAAGGGGGGTGTCTAAATTTTACGAGGAACTAGTGTCTTCCAACCTGTGGCTCTCAACAATTGCAAAACCACAGGTCTTAGGATGCTGCTGCTGTCAGCCGTGTGAACTTGTTACCTTAGCACCTATAGAATCCCATATATCCTTTAAGGAAAAACAATGATAATCCTCTCTTAGCTAAAAAAAAAAAAAAAAAAAAAAAAGGGTCCTACACTATTTAAATTTTTGTGTATTTTAACTTGGGTGAAATTATTTTTGCATTTCTTCTGCATTCTATTGACTAAAAATTTATGTATTTTTCTTTAAAAACCTATCTTCATCATTTTTGCAATGACGCAATGTTTCATTTTCAATTTTACAGTACAAAAGCTCATAGCACAATAGTATCAATAAATCTAAGTATATAAAACTGCATAATATAGTAATGTCTGAATAGATATAATAATTTATACCTAAGATTAGCAATATTCAGAGCATCCATAGTTTACTTTAATACAAGCTTGTTTTCGAGAATCACACTAAAGTTCTATATATTAATGTGGGAAACCTAATTTAAAACGTGAAAAAAAAACATGAAAATATAGACTGAATTTGATAATTCTATGAAAGGAAAAAAAAAATCATTAAAATGCAAGAATTCCTAAATAACATTTTCATTATGGCTTTCATAGCTCAATGAACCTTAAAGGGCAGCATTAAAATATATTTAGTACTATATCTTTAAATACTGTATAGATATATAACATTTGAATAAAATTTTGAAAAACATAATTTGCTAAAAATTGACCTAAACATCTTAGCTATAAATCATCCAATCGGACAATGCTAAATTGTTTATCATTGTAAGAGATTACTTTGTAATAGCAAATATTACACAGCATTTTAGGGGTGAAATGGAATGTAAACATCTGGAATTAGCGATTCGTTCGGGAGAAATGAAAAGACCAGAGGACATCATTAAAATAGAAATTCTAATTAATCTGAATTTTTTTTCTGTGTTAGCTGAAATGACTAAAATATTTTTTTTTTAATTTAAGTATTTTCGGTTAGTATGGACAAAACATTGTAGATAATAAATAATGCAGGGTATTAAACCAATTTCATAAAGTATAGATTTTGCAAGAATCTTATTAGCATAAAAAAGCTGACAAATTAAGTCATGCTCTATATTACAGAATTATTTTTCTGTAGTGCAGGGATGGGGAACCTTTGGCCCCCCTAGCTGTAGCAAAACTACAATTCCCAACATGCCTGGACAGGCAAGTTAGAGAGCTGGACAGCTGGAGGGGAAAGGTTTCCCATCTCTGCCCTAGAAGCGTTTCCTATAGAGATTAGAAAACTTTGTGGATATTAGGGCCAGTTCACATGGAGTAAAAGAGGCGGCGGAACTCTCTGCATGGAATCCCGCCTGCCTCTTGGTCATACAGCGTGTCTATGGTAGTCTCTCTCTCTCTGCGCCTCTCCGTTCAAAGAATTGACATGTCAATACTTTGAACGGAGACGTGCGGAGAGAGGAGGCGCGTGAGCCCTCCCATTGACAGACTGTATGACACTGAAGCAGGCGGGATTCCGGGCAGAATGTTTCGTCGCAAATTCTGCCTCTTTTACTCCATGTGAACTGGCCCTTAGAGTTTATCTGAACCAAAACTCTCTGCTTTTGAATACCGGTGGCTAAAGAAGTTTGCTGCCATAGGCCATAGGCTGTATCAATGTTTTCCAGAACTCGCTAGGGCTGCACCCAACTTCTTCAACCACCGGTAATCAAATGCAGAGATTTTGGGTTTGGAAGAACCCGAACTTACTCGAAGGTCACTCATCTCTAATTGCTTATAAGGAAGAAGTCCATAATATAGTACTGTATAGAGGCACCATACAGTTGTCCAAAACATGCCTTACGCTACATAGCATGGGGCCAATTGGACAACATTGCCACAAAATGTAGGCCTTTGGCTTAAAGTGTTTTTCTTATAACAAGATATTGATAGCCTATCCCTAGCATAGTTCATTGGATCAGTGGGGGTGCCAATACCTGCTAACCCCATCAGTCAACGGTTTGCCAGAGAACTGGAAGCAGACAGCTCCAAACATTGTGGGTCATGATAGGTTACTGCAACTCAGCTCTTTTTCACATCAAGCTAAGCTGCATTGAAGAGGTTGTCTAGAATTAAATAAACATGGCTGCCTTCTTCCAAAAACAGCAACACCCTTGTCCTCAGATTGTGTGTGGCATTGCAACTCAACTCTATTCCCTTGAAAGAAATGGAGCCGCTATACCACACACAAACTGAGGACAGGTGTGGTCCTGTTCTTGGAGGAAAATAACTATGTTTTTCTTATCCTGAAAACCCCTTTAACCAAATGCAGTATTTGGTATACACATAGTATATGAATCACAGTTCAGGCAAGAAGCTTATTGCCAGGGTACTCGGTGTCATCGCTGCACCGTTAAGATATTGATAACCTATGACTATGCCATCAATTTGTTGTGACCGAAAAACCCCTTTAAAAAAAAAAAAAAAAAACAACTTTTTTCTAAAGGGGCTACCAACGAGTTTTAGAACAGTTCACCAGCCACAGTATAATTAGAATTCCCATTTTTGAAATTGTGAAATGCAAAAAACATTGAGATGACATATACCGAGATGGACACATATTTACAATCTATATCCAAATAATAGATCATCTGAAATAAAACTTTGCCCTTATAGTTAACCTTTCTTATGATAGATTTACTAGTCTTAAAAAATATTGGGGGAGAATAATGCCCCTTTTTCCTTTTTTTTTTTTTTCTTTTTTTTTCCTTTTAGATTATACAATATAAAGTAAGATTCATGCCATAAAACTATATGCAAAATATGCACACTATTATTGCATGCTTGATGTGATACTACATGCCAATTAGTATTACTTCAGTTCTAGAAAGACCGTAAAAACATATTAGGTCTCTTATCAAAGCACTATATATACAGTACAGTCCTGACTACCATTAAAACTGCCGCCAACCAGGTTTTCCTACATAGGAAAGGCAGCCTTTTGGATCTCCGCACGAGCGGCGTTGGTTTGGTTCCTTATCTATTTCATGGATGCATCTTCCAACCCATTTTATAATTAATGCCTAAAAAGTTTGTGTTATGTAAATCGATCGGAATTCATTTTCCGTAATTTTGGTGGGAGGTTTCCATCCATCCTGCCACCCGACAATCTTTGAAGCTTTGGTGGTAAATCTGCTACTGATTGGCTCATCGGATCCGACATCATCTTTGTCGTCTTAATGACCAGTTTCTCTTCTGAGTTTCCCGGAACTGAACTTATTCGTTGAAGTTTCATTGGCAAGTCCCCCATGCTGTAAGCTTTTTCGGAAGTGGTAGAACTCATTCTGAGCAATTTTCTGGGTAGGTCCTCTCTGCCAGTCATTTTCTGGAGTTTCGCAGGCATTTTTGTGCTGATGTCATCAAGACTATCCAGAGTGTCTACAGAATTATTTTTTTCTTTGCTGTTGCTTACTGCTGGTGGTATAATAGGTGAGGATATAAGAAGCATTTCCTCTTGTTCTTTAACACTATAAGGTGCGGTGGGAACTTCAAATGTTGCATGGAACTGTGAGTAGTCTACTTTAAAGAACCCTTCTTCTAGTGATATTACAGGAAAAAAGCGATGGCCCCACAAAACTTCATCCTCCGTGTAGGATGTCCGTGCTTGGCAGGTCATTCCTGGAATTAGAGGACAAAAATATTAACTTAAAATATATACAAAAATATTCCAATCACATGATGACAGTCTTTATTTAGAAAAATATTAAAGATTCATGTTACAATAGGGACAAAATGTTAATATCCTAGGAGACTAAAAGACTAGGAGACTTATTCTAATCATCTTATTGGAGAACCTTCTACTCAAAGTTGCCTAATATATAAGTTCACATAAAAAGGCTAACTCATTATGTGGGAATGTATGAAACATGTCATCCTTAAAGGGGTTGGTCACTTTAAATTTTGCTTAACTTTATTAAACAAGTAAATGAAGCACTTTATGACTCTATTTGACCCCATGTTATAGGCTGTCCAGCCAGTTTATGGCCCAGAATATAGGTGATGGCAGAGCTACATTAATCTGGAAACAAGGCCGCAGTTAGAAGAGAGAATGCGGCACGACCGCAGCATCTATAGGGCTTCAGGCAGAGAATTCTCCCTCTCTGTCTAATAACCCCTATGGTAGCCATGGACACCTGAAGCCTCAGCCTTCTGGCATCCTGGCTACGTGGGCCAGGGGGGAATGGGAGGGAGGTAAGGTTGTTGCGCGGCCACAAGCTCTGCCCCCTCCCATCTCTCCCCTGCTGCTGTTACTGGCTTCTTACAGTAGCAGGGGACATAGGAGAGAGGGCAAAGCAAGGGATTTTAGCCTATGCGATCTTTATGATTCCATAAGCTGAAGTCCCAAAATGACCTGGGCTTCGAGGAATCAATGACCCTCGGTCATGAAAGGGTTAAACAGGAAATGTAAAAATTTCTGTCAATTGAGCGCCTCTCTATTGATCCTGCAGCAATGATGTCACATACATCATTTACTTATCCACTGCAGCAAATCACTGGCCTCAGTGGTTTTGTGCTGTTAACGTAAGTGTTATCGCTGAGGTGATGGGCTGCAGTAGTTTGGTGAATGATGTATACAATGTCATTGTTGCAGTACCAGAGGGGATCGGCGAAGTAGCAGGACTTAAGCCTGGGGGAATTGATGATTTTTGAAATGATTATTTTTTCTATTTTTAACTTTACCCCATCTTAGTTAACTTTCCTCCTGACAATCTGTGGCTCCTGATTTTACCTTTATTAATGTAACCTCAATTGCCTATATTTTATAAAACACTAAAGGTTACATACCAAGTGCAGTTTTTAGATAAATAAGATTTAAAGATTTAATGCATTCTGAGCTGCATGGTGTGAGGTTCCGATAGCATGTAGTGATTTTGTGTTACACTCCTTAAAGGGATTATCTGCCATCAGAAAATGTTTTATATAGTGCTGCCCTGTTGGAACGAATAGACACCTCTCTATGCTTCCCTGGTGTCCTGTTGACTTCAGCCCAAAAAATTCTGAGACAAACTTGTCTTGTGAGTGACAGCGTGCTCAGCCAATTACTGACTGTGACTCTGTACTGTTCAAGTCTGTAATTGGCTTAGCGGGCTGTCAGTGGCGGCTACAGTCAGCAGGGACACTCGGGAGACGCCATAACACCTGGGGAGCATGGAAAGGTACTCATAATATGTTTATTATGTTTTCTAACAGGGCAACATTATATAAAAAATTTCTAATGTCGGATAAAGTCTTTAACTAAAGGAAAGGTAAGGGTGGATACGTCTCTATGTATATACATCTTTATTAACTACAGTGGAGTTGATCCGCATGTGGATCTGCATGCTAATCCACAGAACACGTTCCTACCAAGGATTTATATTTCTGAGTATCTAGGAAATAAAATCTTTCTGAAGCGCCATCACTTTTCTCATGAAATTTGTCAGATAATACAGTTCCATCCTACCCATTTGGATAGGGCTGAGCTCCGATAACAAGCAGTCCTTCTGCTCTACTCTCATATAATCCCTTTAAGTGACAGTCCCAAAGCCACAGGAGCAGAGAAAGTCATGAATGTGTTAAAGATCCTCAATATGTGCTTTATTTAAAACATAAGGCAATAGAGAAAATTAACATAAGCAATCATCTGCAAATCATCCTACTGTCATACTAAAGCTCTGTTCACATCAAGCTGTTTATTGTGCCGGATGTTTTTTTTCTTAGCAGAACAGGTTGCATAAATGATACATCAGTTATCAAATACATCATCTATAAATGACGTGAAAAAAAAATGAAAAAAAAATGTAGAACATAATTTATCAGCTCTTTTCAATCTTTTCTATTTCTGCCTAAATAGAGAAAAGCATTCCAGCGACTTCTCCATTAAAGAGGTTGTCTGTAGACAGAAGACTGCGGAAGCCTTCTGCTCCCCGATGCTAACTTCCTGTAAATCCACAACTCGGAAGTAAGCATTCTGAGACATGGAGGAGGTGGGCGTATATGCAGATCACCGAATGCGGGTGAAACCACTCTTTTGTTTCCTAGACAACCCCTTTAACCCTTTGAGGACCAGGCCCAAAATGACCCAGTGGACCGCGCAAATTTTGATCTTAGTGCTTTCGTTTTTCCCTCCTCCCCTTCTAAGATCTCTAGCACTCTCAGTTTTCTATCTACAAGCCATGTAAGTGCTTGTTTTTTACAGGAATAGTTGTACTTTGTAATGGCGTCATTCATTTTACCATAACATGTATGATGGAATCCAAAATATATTATTTATGAAGATATAAATAGGTGAAATCGTAAATAAGAATGCAATATGGTAACGTTTGGGGGGTTCCTGTGTCTACGTAATGCACTATATGGTAACAGCGACATGACACTATTATTCTATAGGTCAGTCCGAACACAACCATATGCAGGTTACCCAGATTCTCTAATGTTATATATATATATTTTTTATGAAATCCTTTTTTTTGGCAATTAAATATTAATAAAATGGGCCTATTATGACGCTTATAACGGTTTTATTTTTTCACCTACGGGGCTGTATGGGGTGTCATTTTTTCCGCCATGATCTCTAGTTTTTATTAGTACCATATTTGTGAAGATCGGACGTTTTGATCACTTTTTATTGATTTTTTTTAATATATAATGTAACATAAAATCGGTAATCTGCGCACTTTTTCCCCTCTTTTCGTGTATGCCGTTTACCGGTCGCAATGACGCTTGTAATATTTTAATAGATCGGACAATTACGCACGCTACGGTATATTATATGTTTATCTATTTATTCATTTTTATATGTTTTATTTATATAATGGGAAAGGGGGGTGATTTAGACTTTTATTGGGGGAGGGGTTTTGGGGTAGTGTGTTGGTGTTTTGAACTTTTTTTTTTTTACACTTTTGAAGTCCCTTTGGGGGACTTCTACATACAGTACTTTGATTTCTACACTGATGATTGCTATGCCATAGGCATAGCATTGATCAGTGTTATCGGCGATCTGCTCATTGAGCCTGCCTGTGCAGGCTCAGTGTAGCAGATCGCCGATCGGACCGCACGGAGGCAGGTAAGAGACCTCCGGCACACTGCGGGGGTCCCGATCGGTAAGTGACAGGGGACTCCCCCTGTCACTTACACTTAAACGCCGCGGTCGCGCCGCGGCATTTAAGGGGTTAATGACACGCGGCAGCGCGATCGCTGCAGCGTGTCATTACTGGTGAGGTCCCGGCTGCTGATTGCAGCCGGCCCCCACCTGCTATGAAGCGCGCTCCGCTCCGGAGCGCGCTTCATAGCGGGAAAAACACCCAGGACGTAAGGTTACGTCATGGGTCGTCTGGGGACAGACTTCCATGACGTAACCCTACGTCCAGGGTCGTCTAGGGGTTAAAGGACACCTGTCACCCCCCGTGCCGGGGTGACAGGCTCCCGACCCCCTGTTAGATCCCCCTATACTTACGTGATCCCGCCGGGTCCCGCTTCCTGATGCGGTCGGGTCCCGGAGATATCAGCTCCCGAAGCCCGGCGCGTGCGCTGACAGCAGAGTCAGACGCCCATAGAGAATGAATGGGGAGTCCGATGCTCCGTCATTCTCTATGGGCATCGGACTCATCTCTCAGCGCGCGCGCCAGGCTTCGGGCGCTGATATCTCCGGGACCCGACCGCATCAGGAAGCGGGACCACGGCGGGATCACGTAAGTATAGGGGGATCTAACAGGGGGTCGGGAGCCTAACACCCCGGCACAGGGGGTGACAGGTCCTCTTTAACTTTCATTTCAAAATATTTTTCTTAGGTGCTCCAAGAGATCTTCTATCCTTCCTTTTCTAACTCAAAAAACTCCAATCAGACTATGCCATGCTGTGAGGCTCCTGGCTGCAGCAGAAGCCCTTCCCAACTGCTCTGCCTTAGTAGACTAGATACACCAAATTCCTTGAGTATCTACCAACCAAAAAAAGGTCAATAATAGCAATTGCACCTGGGTCCTAGTGTCTAAGGATAAGAGGTCAACAATGCCACATACGACACCTGTCAGGTAGGGATGGGAATACAAAGGGCAGATGATACTGGCACCCGCCCCACTGCCCCTACCTACTTGCCCTGCATTGTATAGGTGGAATAAATAACGTAGATAAGACAGACAATAACGCAATGAAAACAAGGTCAGGAGTCTGGGTCAGCAACTATCTGTCGGCGCAGTACAAAAACAAATTCCAAGAGGGTAGTCAAAGTTCAAGTCAAAAAGTCTGAATAAAAAGGAGTACAACTCAAGATACAATGCTAGGTCAAGACACACAAGTAAACTAGACTCTATCACAGGCAAGGAACAGAGAAGGGGAGGATACTTATTGGGCCTGAAGTCCCAGCCTCAGGCCTGATTGGGGCTGAGACTCCAGCCCCAGGGCAAATACAGACTTCTGACTGGCAGTGCCTGCTGCCAGTCAGTGAATAAAATATAACACAGCTGATGCCGATCGGCCGGGGGCAGTGAAGCCCCGGCCGTGGATACATCAAAAGAAGCACTGCCATGCCTCCAGCAACCAGGCCGGCTGCTAAGGACACCGTTAGCACGCCCCTAGCAACTGGCCGGGCCAATCACCAGGGATACTGTCGGCGCCTCTGCCAAGCAAGCCACTCCTGGCAGTGTCGGGAGCCAAGCGTGCGGCCCGGCTCATGACAACATGACTAGAGTCAATCGAGCTGAAATATGAAAGTGCTTGTTATTCAAGTCAAGTCGAGTAATAAGAAACAATGGGAGACTTAAGTATTTAATCAGGTGCCCACCAGAGACTCCACTCAACCAATCAGTGGCAAAGGCAAGACATCACTTCCACTGTTGATTGGCTGAGCAGTGATAGTGAAGATACAAGTAAGAAGACAAAAGCAGTAAGTATAATCCCCCCTCCCCCCCCCCCCCCGTGGAAAAATTTTGTAACCCGAGCAGCACAAGGTACTCGGTCGAGCATCAAGTTTGATCAAGCACCCTGTTGCTCGATCGAGTACCATGCACTTGCTTATCTCTAGATACCACCTTTACAAATGGACCCTAGTAAAAGGTGGACACCATGGTACACATTGACTTTGGAGCCTTTCAAGTTACACTTTGCCAAGACCTATTATTTCTAAGCATTATATTTCTATCAGCTAAGTGTTACCCATCTTTATTGGCTTCCAACAATTAGCCGTTCATTTTTGGAGTGCTGGGCCACTGAAAAAAGTTTTGTGGCATTCGTCGCATTGATTTTCTGCTACATCCAGAGGAAGGATGACATTTTAGAGGCAGATAATATGACTATACCATACTATTCCCTAGGCTGAGTTTTCTAAATATTTCAGTCATTGTAATTGATCCCATGATGATTTGGTGTAAGACTTCAATCTGCAGCAATCTGTGAACATAATTATCTTTTACCATTGAGATGTTCAAAAATGATTTACTTGCTGTTATAACATTCTAAAAAATAACAGAATAAGATAAATATTTGTATAAGTAGACACCTACACGATTCATATTGTGATGTACTGTATGTTCAATTGCCAAAACCTCATAACCGTATGTCAGGCAGTATATTGTAACCTGTGCTCATATAGGACAATACCTCATTCTATTGGGGGGGGGGGGGGATCTGTTTATTGTTAAACAATAATTATTAATTATTGTGTCATTGTAAATAACAAAAGAGCAAAGAAAAAGTGCAAACATTCATGCATAATGCAACAAACTGCGATTCATACATAACAATGTTCAATGAATATCAAAATGTTACATCAAATATACTTGACCAGCAAAGAACAAAATGATTGTCCAATTATAAACTCAAGAAGTACACAGTGAAGGTGCCCTGCCTTAAAAAGGTCAATGGGCAGCAGAAATATTCAGTTATATGGCTGCAAGTCTGCAAGAGGACGAGCCAGTTTCTATGAAGGCCCAGGAGGAACCTCATATTGATGTAGGTGTAAGCACTGTGGCACTGAACGCTGAGCTGCAACACTGATAGGAGGGGGTTTGAGGGAGGTTATTTAAGGGCTGTGTTGGGTGCCAATGGGAAAAAGACTTGCCCTGGCTTGTAAGAGAGAGTAGGCCTGAGCCTGTGTACTAAGGAGCAACCAGTGGACTGGAAGAAACTGTGCAATAAGCCATCTGAAGTAAAGATGATCGAACAGCGCTGATGTTCAGGTTCATACGAACTCGAACCATCAGTATTTGACTCCTGCAGTCTTCCCATTCCATGGGGAAGGTGAAGACAGCCCGAGTCCCGCCTGGAAAACAGGAATACAGCCTAGGCCATAGGTTGTATTCCTGTTTTCAGACGGGACTCGGGCTGTCCTTACCTTCCCCACGGAACGGGAAGACTGCAGGAGTCAAATACCGATGGTTCGAGTTCGTACGAACCTGAACATCAGTGCTGTTTGATCATCTCTAGTCTGAAGTTGGGAAAGGGACCCAAATTTTAAAAGATCCAGGGCAGCAAAGGGTCATCACAGTCACGATCTAGCTAAGGAAAGCACCCTAAGTAGAGATGAGCGAAGCGAATCTGGCAAATCAAAATTCCCTGCAAATCGCATTGTCAATTTGATTTGTTCCGCAAAGCAAATTCCCGCCAATCCGTTAAGGAAAATTACCAAAAAAACAAAATCGCGGCCGCACATGCTGCCTGGAACATCACTGCCTGGAACGGTAACCATAAACCCTAGCGCTCGTCCAATCAGCTGCATGCCCCTCTGTGATGTCAGCACCTCCCCCTCTATATAAGGTGGTTCAGTAACGAAGGGGACCAGTGGGCTGTGTGTGGAGAAGAAAGCAGGATGGCAGCAGGCAGTTACAGCAGAGCAGGGAGAGACTAACAGAGCAATGTAGGGACAGAGAGAAGAGGATATGATAGGAGGGCTGAATGTGGGTGATGTCACCACCTCCCCCTCCCCCTCTATATAAGGCAGTTCGGAGGCGGCAAGTCAGCTGTGTGGAGGAGAGCAGGATCACAGCAGGAAGTTAGAGCAGAGCAGGGAGAGACTAAGGGTACCTTTAGACAGAGTGATTTATCTGACAGATTTTAGAATCCAAAGCCAGGAATGGATGTGACAAGAGGAGAAATCTCAGTCTTTCCTATATGACCAGTTCTCTGTTTATAGTCTGTTCCTGGCTTCCGTTTCAAAAATCTGTCAGATAAATCTCTCTGTCTAAAGGCACCATAACAGAATAATTTAGGGACAGAGAGGGGAGGAATGGCAGAAATTGGATGATTGACATTTATCTTAAATTGTGATTTTTTCGATTTTTGACACTTTTACAACAACATGCTTTAATAAATGTGCCCTTCTGTAATAGTCCCAGTATTGCAGATACTATAGTTCTGGCTGTTTTAATGAAATTCGATAAGATTCAATTCACAAATCTTAAAGAGTTTGACTGAAAATTTGTGAAGCTTTTCAGATGCTTGGTTCATCTCTACATATAACGTTTCATGGGCTCTTATTGATACAAGCCATTTCCATCCATGTGTTTCAGTTGGTTACATTTTCATGTCCCCGATTTGTTACTAAAGGTATTCTTCGAAAAGAATAACACGGCCAACACATTTTCTCCCGTGGAGATAAACCTCTGGCCAATGATTAAACCAAAGCTAATTGATTTGTACATGTTAGGAGCGATTTTTCCTTCGGTAGTAATTAATTGCTGAGATTCTTTCACCGAACCTGATGTTTTTGCACCACCGCAAGAGAATCGGGAGACAACATTCCAATTATCTGTTTATAAAGGTCTCAGTATCTACAACCTACCGTAATTGCACACCTTCTGGCTTCCCAACCTGCTTGGGGCCTATGTTCTCACTGGGGTATATGTTTTGCCCTACAATTATGCATTCCTTCCATTAGAGGCTTCATTATATCTGGCAATAATGGACTATAAAAACAAAAACAACAACAACAACAGCATAAAAAAAAAATCTGCTCTTTGATCCATTTCGTGCTGTGCTGTTTACACTAGTTCTAGAAATCTCAAATATACAATAATGAACCATTTGGCAACTAATTTGCTGTAGAACACTGGCCACCTCTTGCTGTGACTCATGATTGTCAACCGGTATAAATCAGCGATTGGTTTAAATTTTCCCGGAGAAAATAAAATGACTCTCGTTATATATATATATATATATATATATATATATATATATATATATATATATAATATATTTTTTTCATCTATATTGAGCATCATTATTCTGGACAAGCGCAACTGTTTACCGATTAAATTTGTAAGCGCACGGGGGTTTATTCAAAAATCAGACCTTAATCAAGCATAATATTTACCGCAGATTAACGTATTCCCTCCAGTTCTCCGCAGCCATTATAAACTTGTTATCTGTTACACGTTATGATGAATTAAATACAGATAATCAATGGTATAATTGACCTAGTTTATCTTTTGATACATCCCATCTGCCGGAGTTGTTTAAGACAAACGTGTTAGGATTAATACTAACGTAAAATCAAATCCCTACCCCAACGGTAGAGCGATCTAATGGGATAAAAAAAAAGATGCTTAACGTGTTGATTAAAGGGGTTATCCAGGATAAGAAAAAGCATAGCTACTTTTTTTTGCAAAAACAGCACCACCTCTATCCTCAGTTGTTTGTGGTATTACAATTTAGCTTCATTTACTTTAATGGAACTCTCACACTCAAACTAAGGATCGGAGAGGTGCTATTTCTGGAAGAAAGCAGCCATGTTTTTCAAAGCCTTTAATTTTTTTCAAGTAATCATGGGATGTATGATAGCTAGATGGTTGGCGGGGCTGCGACCAATGGCTACATTGCCTGAGCGCTGCTCTGTAGGCAATGAATGAAGCATTGGGTGTGTATGAGCTGTGCATTCCTTTCATTGCAGGGGACATTTCTCCTTCATTCTAGTGATTGGCTTGGGTCCAGGCAAATGGAAACCCACCGATAACCTATTGACCTATTAACCTTTAAATAGGGGATAATGTTAAACTGTAGGTAAACCCTCTTAATGACAACCTCTCTGACAGAGTATTTTTCATGTCCCCCTCTGTTACACACAATGCTCTACATGGTCTTTCCTTTTAGTGACTACTCCACATAGGGCCCCCCCCAAGCAAAAAGAGCTCATTATGTCCCCCCACTCACAGACTTGTCCCCCTTCACACAGAATACTTCTCATCCCCTCCCCCAGCTCCCAGATTACCTTCAGCCCATTAGTACAAGAAATTGTACGCCTTAGTATTGTAGTTAATCCCCAATGATGCCCCTAGTAATGTGGTTAACCCTCTGTTGCTAGTATTGTAGTTAACCTCCAATGATGCCTGTATTATTATAGTAACCCCCCCCCCCCCGATGCCCGTATTATTATAGTTAACCTCCTGATGCCTCTAGTATTATAGTTATCCCCCATGATGCTCGTAGTATTGTAGGAAACCTCAGAATGCCCCTAGTATTTTAGTTTACCTCCAATGATGTACCTAGTATTGTAGTTAACCCCACAGATGTCCCTAGTATTGTCGCTAACCCATTGATGCTCCTGATATTGTAGGTAACCCCAATATTGCCCTAAATGTTGTAATAAACCCCCAGTGATGCCCCTAGAATTGTAATAAACCCCCAGTGATGCCCCTAGTATTGTAGTAAACCCCCAATGATGCCCCTAGTGTTGTAATAAACCCCCAGTGATGCCCCTAGTATTGAAGTTAACCCCCTGATGCCTTCCGTATTGTAACTAACCTCCAAAAATGCCCCTATAATTGTAGTTAACCCCCCTCTTTCTCCCAGATACCACTTGTATTGTAGTTAACCCCTCTCCCTGTATGGCACCCCGAGTAACTGCCCCCGCACTATTCACCATGTTCTGTGATATATCATACAAGATTTTGGGACTATGAATTTGAACAAATTATTTGGGAGTAAACAACACATAACAGTCACTCCCGAATTGGTGCCCCAGGTCTAATGAGATTTGTGCTTTGCCCTTGATAGGAGATATATATGATGTCCTCCTCCAAACCAGAGCTAGACTGTAACAAGGCACCCATTACCAATGGGGACTATATGTTACCGATAAAATATAGGCTGCTCTATCACTTTATATTTCAGACATACATTACACTATTCCCTTGCCCCTTATGAAAGATTTTCTTTTAAATCTTACTGTTCCGTTAAGGGCAGGGAACATGAGCAGCTGAAATATTAAGTGTCCGCCAGGTCAAAATTGATAGCTGCCCGAAGCACAGCAGAGTCTGAAATAACCATAGCAACCTCAATACCATAGTAACCTCAGACACTAGAGATCGGGAACAAAAAATGTTAAATAGCTCGAAAAGAACAGGAGACAAAATACTCCACATTCTATGCGTTAAACACATTCCTACTTCATGTGACTGATATGATTTTAAAAGGATCCAAGACCAGGGCATGACGGAGCTGTAACACTGCCATGACTTCAATTTCTTTCCCCTGGACTACTGCCTTTGTGCCGTGCCTCGCTTTGTCTGCCAAAAATATGTGTAACTATCAAAAGTAACATCTAAACATTGTGTTTCTTCAGAAATGAGCCAGACACTTGGGGTTTTGCAGTGACATATTCTATGGATAGGTTTTATGATACTGGGATATGGGGAATTACCAAGATTTTTGGGAAAAAAAAAAAAAAGTTGTAAAAAAGGTCAAAACAGAGAAGAGTAAAATGGGACCACCTTATGGTTCTAACACTACCATTCCCCATCCGTATGGGATAGGAGGATTTGGTGCTCTTTGGCCCGATTTTCCTTCATTAATACCTACATTCCTTCTTGTCGGAATCCCTGCACATCTTACATCATATGCAGCCAACAAAGTTTCTCCAAGAGCCCCATAGTGGCGTGGTTTGCCTCTAGTATTTACAGTTGCCCTTTCATTAATATGGCTGCAAATATTTAATTTTTTGTAACTAGCCCTGCATCTATATACCCTGGCCAAGACAGAATGGCTTGTTGTTTTCTGCCCTGGCATCTATGGCACCTTCAGACACCTTCAACCATGATGCTACTGCCATGACGGATCTCGTGTTTTAAGTTGACTTTAAGTGTACTGTACTTGTTACACAGTCTGCTGACCCAAATAGTGGTGATTTCCATTCTGCAGCCAGAAGTTTGTGGTTTCATGGATACGACCACGAAGTGATTGTAATTCGTGGAACCTTAATTGGAGCAAAAAGGGGGTCATGCGCCTTATCATCATGGCATGGTTGTATCCGAGAATACCCGAACTTCAGGCAGCAGAATAAGATTCACTGCCGATCAGGTCAAGGGACTTTGTGACAGTTTCACTTTAACACAATCTTGAACGGTCCATCTCTTATTCTCATGGACCATTTTGTAGCCTGGTAAGGCTAGGTGACAACTAGAGCTGAACAAACTTCAAGCATGGGTTCCTTTGAATGTTGGCATTAGAATACCAGTGACGGCTGAAGTTGGAAGGGAGGGAAGTCCTGGAAAGCATGGATATAGCCTATGGCCTATGGCTGTATACATATTTTCTAGGACCCCCCCAAGGGCTGCATCCAACTTCAGCAGCCACCACTAATCAAATGATGCACGCTCAGGCTCGGACGAACCCAATCTTGTTCGAAATTTGGAACCCAAGCAAATCATTGTAATAGTTGTCACTCTATTTTATCTAGTTGGCAGTGACCATTTTGTGCAATTTTTGGGATCACATCATAGTTAAATATAAAACTAGATTCACTTTACTGCCCCCACATACTCTATAACAATGGGAGAGGGAGGGGAATAAGTCTTACACTTTTTTTTTTACCTAGTGCCCTGGACCTCAACCTCATATAATATTTAAGAAACATAAAATTTTTATCAAAATGGGAAATTTTCATTTCAGAAGGCTTTTTTTTTTTTTTTCCAATAGGCGACCTATTGTGGCTGCTCCACAGGATGGATATGCTGTGCTCAGCTCTATGTGATCTATAATGCCATCTCCTGATACATACACATCTGCAGCCCCCCATCTGGAATCCAACCAGGAGCTAATAGAATGGATATTGTAATGGGCTGTGGACCAGATCATAGGCAGCACTGTTTGAAACCGACTCTCTATTCCGCACAATGTAAAACGTTTGGCTCTTTAGACATGTCTGCTGGGATAGATAAAGAAAATATTATTCTCCGCTCACTCTGGTAGAAACTCATCTCAGGAGCTGAAGATGTTACACAAGTATAACTACACTCCGCTTGTTGTGAGTCAGGGGCACTTTAATAAATGCAGAGGAACATGTTATTATACAGAGGACCAAAAGGGATTCAATGTGGAAAGCACAAACAGATTTTTCCCAGGAAGGATCACAGGTAACAGAGGGCTCCTGTATGTCAAACTAAGAACACACAGTGACCCAGTAACCATACACCGGCGAAATACACAACGTTCCTATCACTAGAGGAAATGGCCAGATCAGCAGTCACTGCAGCATAAGGTAACATCTCTAAGGTATTGAAGAGGTTAAAATTAACATCCTTGGTGGCCTGGGATTAGTGGCTACATCTCCTGTGGTCTAGGTTGGTAAACTGGTTTATGATAATGACCTTGAAATATCCCTGATGGCCTAGGGGATTATCCCTAAAATAAGTCCAGAAAAGTACAGGGTTAAAGGTATTATTTCTGTGGTCTAGGGCATTGAAGGTTTAATGGTTATGACCCTGGTGGTCTAGGGCAGTGAAAGGGTTAATGGTAAGATTCCTGGTGGTCTAGTGTATTAAGGGGGTTAAATGTTGAACACCTCTGTGGGTCTAGGGCAGTATAGTGTTTATTGGTAGTAGAGTATTGTTGTACCGTGTTAGCCATAGAAATCAGTAGAATAGAGAAGAAATCAGGCGATACCTTTTGGAGGCTAACTGAGTATATTTGAGTGTAAGCTTTCGAGAGTCTAGCTCCCTTTGTCAGACAAGATGTTATACAGAACTGAAAAAAATCACAGACTTATATACACACTAAACAGAGCTCATCAAAGGATTTTAGGAAACTTTGGAATTAACAAAATGTAATATACACAGGGTCTGCTATATACAACAGGTCCATAAACTAAAGCTCATGAGGCGTGACAAGAGGATGGTAAGCTCTTGTTGCTATCTGATTGTTGTCAGATTAATGGCCTAATAGTAATTAATGGTCTTCATAGCCAGAACAGGTCACACATAGGCCGACATGAAGCTGGCATGGATATTGAGACCATGTTGCAAAGTTTTAAATTTGAGCATTAGTTTATATTCCCATTCCCTTCTTTCTCTTTGTGTCTTAAAATGTCCCATTAAGACTGTAACCCGCAGGTCTAGAACTGTGAAAGGGTTAATAATAACATCCCTGTTGGTAAAGTTGGGAGAATGATTGAATTCATCTGACTAATTTGTAATTATTATACGAATGACGGACACCAAATGGCCAGAAAAAGACGGCGTTGGAACATAGCATAAGAATGCAATAAAAATGTTCAGCATGAATGTTAGGTTTACACAAATAACGGCCGTTGTCTAACACTACTTACAGACGGAATTAATGATCATTATTCCGTCTTTAGGTAATGGTAAACAACGGACGTTCAGCACGTGAACATAGCCCATTTGCAGAGAAGAGAATAATGGCGGAAATTGGATGACTGAAATTTTTTTTTTAAATTGTGACTTTCTGATTTTTGACACTTTTACAACAACACGCTTAGTCTTGGCTGTTTTAATGAAATTTGTTAAAATTCGATTCCGAATCTTGAATCCCCCCCCCCTAAGTTATTTACTTATGCATTTTATTTATTTGTTTGTTTATTTATTTATTTATTAACTTTAACCAATTAAAATAAATCCTCTGGATAATCCCTTAGAAATTCATAGGCGTAAAGAAAAAAAAAAAAATCTGTACAAAGACATACAAATAAAATCAGTAAAGGAATAAACATTACCTACAACCAAATACGCTGCAGAAAGCATATTTAATGCTCTCCAATGCACATTGCTTTGGCAACACTGACCTGGCAGACTGATCACGGCAGATGTATTTCTACACAGCCAGTGCCAAGAAATTGCCCAACCTTGCTTTAAGCTAAATCTTCACATCTAAAATGAATTACAATGTAAGAGAATATTTATCAGCTAATTATTATTATTATCACTAATCATTTCCCACAAAAAAAAAAAAAAATTGGAAATCTTAATCCCTAAATCGCCTCCTTGTTTGAAGCATTTTAATATTCTGTTCATCTGTTTCTTGGTCTACTACACAGGTAACAGATTGCTGAGTGCTGACAATGGACGACATTTCAGCGCTCATGGAAATCATTAGCCTAAATCTATAATCCAATGATCATATTTTCCTTCTTGTGTATAGCCGGCAATAAACATGGGATACACGGCGGAAGGCATAGTGTTATATTAGTCATAGGATGAGGCATTTGTAGGGACCCTCAAATATGAATCACAATGTTGACCTTCTATGAACAGTCTTTGTAATTCCCGTCCTTGGTAGGTAGACTAATGTAAGGTCAGACAAGCTCAGCTAAAAGCAGCATATACTCTACATACATAATATTGCAGCAAAACAACCCTGGGTCCCATGACACATAGAGTAACTGCTATTCATGTATTCGCCACCAAACCTTTTGAAAATTTTCTGGTGTTTTTGCTCTTTTTTTTCTTTACTATATATAATATAATATAATCCAGAACTTTTGAGTTTTCAGCGTGACCACAATGTTGACACCAGTATATAGATAGGATGGCATCATGTCATTAACAATGAGTGATGGTTACAGATCCACCTCTCTGCAAAAGCACAGATCACAGAACAAGCCTAAAAAACTCTCCCATAGAAGTGAATAGGGTTGTCTCTAGCTTATAGTGCACTTGGGGTTGATATAATGGATTCATAGTAAATAGTGCTGGGGGATTTGAGCGATTATCAAATATTTATCGAATATTCGGCGAACTATTCGATAATATTCGATAGCTCAAATACCTTGCTATTCGATCGAATATCTATTCGATCGAACAGTATTCGCTCATCACTAATAGTAAAGTTGAGCGAATTTTGAGCATGCTGAGTAAATCCGAAGTAGAGTGTGCGGCATTGGATTAGTCGTGGCTGCTGAAGTTGGATAAAGCCCTTAGACTGCCTGGAAAACATGGATACAGACATAATGTAGGTCATTGGTTGTATCTATGTTTTCCAGTTAGCCTTAGGGCCTAATCAAATGCTGCACGTTCGGATGAACTCAAGCATACTCAAAGTTCGCTGAACTCTAAGGTGGTCCCATAGATGCTGAATTGATTTCTTATCAGCATGTATAGGTGTATGTGATCTGCAAGGATAAATTTACACCCAAATTGTCTGAGAATGATTCCACATGGATGAGAGTAGAGATGATTGAACCTCAGGATTTTGCAGGTTTGATTGAACTCGAACGTTCTCGAACCTGCAGCATTTGATTCCCGATTTACTGGGTACTCGGACTGTCTCCTCCTTCCCCCAGGACCGGAAAGGCATCGGGAATCAAGTGCTGCAGGCTCGAGAATGTTCGAGTTCAATCAAACCTGCAAAGTCCTGAAGTTCGATCATCTCTAGATGAGAAGCCACAAGAAAACCACTCAAACATCCCCCAGACCACAATGCTGCCCCCACAAGCTTGTTTTCTTCCAGCAGTGGTTGCAGGGAGATTGTTTTCTGAATTTTCTTGTCTGACACAGTTAAGTCCATCATTTAAAAGAAGCAGAAAACTTGATTAATTGAAACAGGCCACCAGGGACGTAACCACCACCATTGTACCCATAGCAGCTGCTATGGGGCCCACCGCAAATCATCATACTACCAAGGGAGATGATTACCATGGGGACACTCTGTAGGAGGTAGGATACTAGGGGATGTACTTGACCTTATTTTGTGTACTTTTTACTTTTGATCCGTTTTTTTTTTTATTTAATGGAAAGTCAATGGAAGTCAATGGAAAAACAGATCAAAACAGATGTACACAAATGCATCCATTTTTCCATTTTTTTGCAAAAACATATGAAAAAAAATGGTTTGCAAAAACATAATGTGAACCCAGCCTTACACAGCTTTTCTTTCTTCCTAAGTGGAAGCAATTAGAGAGATGGAGACAACGTGCACCTCCACCCCTCGCTTACAGTACTGATCCTAAGAGATCAGATTATTATATCTAATATTGGAAGAAGAATTAATCAGCAATGTTGGGTGAAAGTATAAAAGAGGGAACACATAAAAGTGGTAATAAAAGCTATTTTATCCATCGTCTACCAAGCTCATGAATCAACGCAATAGCATCTTTATAAAAGCAATAATAAGTGCCGGCTCATACATTAAGTCCATGCATGCTTGGAGCCTGCAGAGAGTTCTAGTCTCACGAATGAAGACATAGATCGATGTGAAATCACTTTAATCGTTTTATAGAAACATTTAGACAATTATGAGGTATAGTAGGTGTCTGCCTATAGGCGGCGCTCTGCCTGCACGGCATACGTACACTTTATGGTTATGTACTTCATTCTTCTATTGTAAGTCTTTGGAGTCTATGTCTATGAAAAAAAGGCAGAGATCAGGAAAGTGAAGAACATATCTGTCTTATATTAGAGATTGTAGTTTTTTTTTTTTTTTTTAGGCCATTTTAAGACATTACACCATACAAGTAGGTCATGGTGAGTGCATGGACTGGAAAGCTGTGCCGTGCTCCAGTTACAACAGACAGGAACCCCTGATCCTGACTGTTTAATCCATTAAGCTACTGTGGCAGGTAAGGTGTTAGACAGAGGGAAAGGGCTCCTCCTGTAAGACTATTGGCATCGGCCAGGGACCATTAGTATCTGTATATTAGGTTGTGCCAGAGGCATTGCCTAAAGGATCACTTTGCAGAATAACACTGACAGGCAACAATGCTTTGGAATACTATGTACTGAAGTACTGAAGAAGTAATCAGGTGATGACTGCATCTAGGATGAAGAGAAGCAACATTACGTTTAAACAGTTAAACAGTTTAAAATGTAGCTTATAACTTTAACGTGTAACAGTCATTTCATAGACCCTGAGCTGAGGGCTGTCTCACCATTAAAGCGGCACTATCAGCAGGTTCTCCCCAATGAACCTGCTGATATGCAGCAGATGTTCTCTACCTTACCAGTGCAGTGTTGTTAAGGATTCTCCTCTTCCCTCCACATTATCTTTACATTCGCTAATTGCCCTTATGCTAATGAGGGGCTTAAGAGCACTTGGGGTGTCACCCTAAGCCCAGAGCACCATCTTGGCCCAACCAATATGCATAGTGGGCGGACAGGAGTAACCCCCTTGGCTCGTCCAGTACGCCCCCTCCAATGATGCCAGCCCGTCCTCTCCCTTGCCGCTCACTATAAGAAATATTATATTTACCAAATGGTAAAAGTACAATATATACATAAGTAAATAAATAGTGGATTTGCTACTTTTTGTATTTATCTAGCTAAAAATTATAAAGATAATTTTTTTTACCCCTAAAACCAATCTCCCCCAAAGCAAGTGTATAGATAGATAGATAGATAGATAGATAGATAGGCGATAGATATGTAGATAGATAGATAGATAGATAAGAATAAAGTTACACATTTTTCACCTATCAGATGAGAGAAATCAAGAGAATCTAAAAAACGGTGGATGCCAAAAGTCAGCCAGTTATAGAGAAAAAAGTAAGTCACTCCAAAATAGTAAAATATACTTCACATAATTTATTTGGCCATAAAAAGCAAATAAATCATGTACAGTATGTTTCACTATTTAGGAGTGACAAGAAAGAAAGGAAAGAAAGGAAAGAAAGAACATGCAAGGTAAGTAGGGTGCAAGTGAGTGACTGGGGCTTGGTCCAAACAGTCCTTCACTGGACTAGATACATAAATAAATAATGTAGACAGATAAATTATAGATAGATAGATAGATAGATAGATAGATAGATAGATAGATAGTGTCCCACCACGGGTGTTGTTATATATGCACCCCAGTAAACTGTGTATTCAGGTAAAAGTGGTGGATGTAGTACTTTAGTTTCCCCACTAAATGTCTCCACTGTTTATATACATTAATTCTATGCACAGCTGAAGTTAATGGGTTAACTGTTTTATGTCATGTGTTTTGTGCTGACCACTCACAGGTGTTCTTTCTATGTGTCATATCCTGTCTGTCCTCTCTTACAAAAACTCAGCCTTGAAAGAGGAGTTAGCTCTGTGTGGGAGGAAGTCGAAGGAGTAAGTTATTGGAGGTCTAAGGGGACAGATGTGTGAGAGACTAGTTCAGAGAAAGACTTTTCTTACCCAAACAACCACTACAGTTATGCAGTGCTAAGCCCACAATAGGGGAGAGCAGCCACTTAGGATCACCCTAGCCCATGCCAGGAACCGCTCTTAAAAGTGCAGGGCGATCTCCTAACAGTAAGAGGAATTGACGCCAGTAGGACAAAGCTACCAGAGTAAAATTCTACGTATCATACTGTGCAGTGCAAGTCGATCTGCTACACCCAGATAACTGATGACTGGGTCTCGTGCTACCCACCTAAAACGGGTTCTACAACACTAGGGGGCAGAAGGCAGTCAGACATTGTTTAAACGTGAGTACAAGTATCACTTATCTACTTATATATATCTACACTACAGTTCCGGCAGAGTAAAGGATCTACATTGGGCAAGGCTCCTCTGGCAATTACTCTCCTCTTCTCTCTTCCTTTACAAATCACTTCTACTAAGCACCTATTCCCCAAAAGCACCTATTCCTAAAAAGCACTAAGGGGGAGATTTATCAAACTGGTGTAAAGTAGAATTGTCTTAGTTTCCCCTGGCAACCAATCAGATTCCACTTTTCATTCCTCACAGATTCTTTGACAAATGAAAGGTGGAATCTGATTGGTTGCTAGGGGCAACTAAGAATTCTACTTTAAGCCAGTTTGATAAATCTCCCCCTAAGTGTATTCTATTGTCAGTAACCAAGTTGTATCAAGATTTGTACTATTGGTATTGGGTGTACTGTTCCCTGGCAATTCCGTTCAGTAAACTGTTCTATTTTTATACGAAACACATGCGACTCTGTCTCCTCTGTTAGCACCTGCACCCATACACACACACCACCGTCTGCCTTGTGTAACTTTTCCCCTCTCCGTGGGTGGCGGTACCGACATCCCGGGCGGGTCAACTACCACTCCAGGTTGCCGTGACAAGAGCCCAAGGGACCCGCAACAAGCCCAAAGGTTACTGACCATTTGGGGTTATAAACCGGCCATACAAAACAGGTACCAACATCACACCTGTGAACTGTTATAGTGACCTCGTCAAGACAAATAACATTATCACTGGTCAAGTACCAAAGATAGATAGATAGATAGATAGATAGATAGATAGATAGAAGATAGATAGGAGATAGATAGATAGATATTTAGCATTTTATGCCTTTCATGTTCTTGAACACCTTGTACACAAGCTCTGGCATCTGCCGGGTGACGTACTGTACTGTAGGTGATTAGCCGCTCAGTAGAGAAAACCACATCTTAGATTTCAGCTCTTGCCATTAATATTTCAGGAGGTTTCTTTTAATTAAATTTTATTAAAGAAAATAGTGCGCTGATGGCCAGAGAGCGTCAGACATGTTTTTGATTAGTGGATGTATAAAAAACAAGGCCGAGCTGATTAATATTCACACTCGGCTGCTTCGCTGCTACCAGTCACTTTTATGGCAGAGAAATGCGTCACTTTGCAGAATAATCAATGAAAAGAAAAGCGGCAGCATCTCATGAGGTACAGTGTACTTCGCAGCTCAATAAAGACGACTGGCTTTTGTCATGGATGAAGAGCTGTGTGTTACGTAATCTGCAATAACTAAAGCCTCTGTCTTCTGGCAGCATGGCCGCTGTAAACCTAAAGAAATCTCTTTTTAAAGGGAACCTGCCATGTTAAATATATATATAATTTTTTTTTTTTTTTTTCAGGATTGGAGCTCTGTTTTTATGATAGACAGCCACAACTCACTATTAATGTAAAACATATCTTTAAAGGATTTTATAATCCACATCTAATTTTACTATCCATATTATAAAGTAACCCTAAACCCTTGCAGTTTCCATTCTCACCGCTAGGCCTAAAACTAAGACTGAGACTTCCTGTTCTGTTCCGGTCCGTAGAAGCGCGGCTACGCGCGAAACAGTCTGTCACCTCCTTGTTTTGTCTAGCCTCTGCCATATCCATGTTCACACTATGTTCAGTTTTTTATCGTTTGATACGAAGAAATAAAGCTTATGAAGACTTCTTCGTGAGTGCTACCCATTCTTTTCTTCCTTTTTGGAATGTGTTTTCATTGGACTCTATATTGCTCTTTGGAGTTCGCACTACTTGTTGAGTCCATTTCCACAGCAGATTGTCAGTAGACATTGTATTTCATATACACCGCTTATGTCCACTTATAGTGCCGCCTGTTTTTATTTTTTGGTTATAACCCAATTTAGGTCTTCCCATACTGTAGGCAGCGCCCTGCCCTGACCGTATTACCAGTCATTGTCTAATCGGGAGATAGGAAACTTTCGGCCCTCCAGCTGTTGTAAAATTACAACTCCCATCACCTCTGGTCAGTCAAAGCCAAAGCTTTGGCTGTCCAGGCATGATGGGAATTGCAGTTTCCCAACAGTTAAGGGGGCTGAAGGTTCCCTGGTCAAAAATCGTAAATGTTTGCCCCTAATTTCTACTATATAGATTTCTGTTCTGTAAAAATAAATTTAAGAAAGATGATTCTCACATGACAGTTCACCTATGAATTAAATGTACTTAAAATATTCATATCCAATATTTCATGACTAGTAGAGAAGAGAGGGTGTGTGCGGTGGGTGAGTAAGGGTGAATTGTTCGCCAAGGTGAAAGGTCTTGTGGGAACCACACTGCGGAGGAATGGTGCAGTAAACAAAAGCAAAAAACACAAGGCCAAAGTGCAAGGTTAGTTCACTCTCTCAAGAGGCACTCGTTACAGACAGTACATTTAATTGTCTTACAATGTAAAAGCCATGCGGCTCTGTATACTCATCCCTTGGCCATTGTGCTTCTGTTTGCACTCGCATCAGTTACTTAGACTGTGTATATATAGCTGGGCAGCTCTCACACCTACTTTTTACTTCTGATTCTCTGTCACTTGCACTTGTCACAGTTCTGGCTCCCAATGGTTTAGTTTCTCCCTCTTAGTCTCCCTCCCTCCAAGTCTCTCTCTCCAGGCCATCTTGTGCCGTCACAGCTGCGACCTCTGCAGCCCGGTCAGTCTCTGCATACTGCTGGCACCTGTCAGAGCTGTGACCTCTGCAGCCTAGTCAGTCTCTGCTTACTTCTCGCAGCGCCCTGTTACAGCTGCGACCTCTGCAGCTCGGACAATCTCTGCTTACTACTCCTGGCACCTGTCACAGCTGTGACCTCTGCAGCCAGGTCAGCCTCTGTTATCTCTTGGCAACTGTCACAGCTGTGATCTTGTAGCCTAGTAAGTCTCTGCTTACTTCTCGAAGCGCCCTGTCACAGCTGCAACCTCTGCAGCTCAGTCAGTCAAATGCTTATTTCTTGCAGGGCCCTGTCGCAGCTGCAATCTCTGCAGTCCGGTCAGTCTCTGCTTACTCCTGGCACCTGTCACAGCTGTGATCTCTGCAATCCAGTCAGTCCCTGCTTATTCCTGGCACCTGTCAAAGCTTTCGACCTCAGCAGCCCGGTCCGTCTATGCTTACTTCCAGCAGCGCCCTGTCACAGCTGCGACCCCTGCAGCCCGGTCCGTCTATGCTTACTTCCATCAGCGCCCTGTCACAGCTGCGACCCCTGCAGCCCGGTCAGTGTGTGCTTACCTCTCCCAGCGCCCTGTCACAGCTGCGACCCCTGCAGCCCGGTCAGTGTGTGCTTACCTCTCCCAGCCCCCTGTCACAGCTACGACCCCTGCAGCCCGGTCAGTGTATGCTTACCTCTCCCAGCGCCCTGTCACAGCTGCGACCCCTGCAGCCCAGTCAGTCTCTGCTTACTCCTGGCACCTGTTTCAGCTGTGGCAGTAAGCAGTTCAGTATCGCTCTTTTACTATATGTTCACATGTGGTGGATATGCTCCAGATTTTCTACCGATTTTAACTTCATATTGAAGTTAATTGAATGTAGAATATCTGGCAAGTGTGTACTGTACATACCCTACTCCTAGTCTCTCTGCAGGCCTTACCCTTCTCTGCCACAACTTTCTGCAGCTCAGTCTCTCTTTATTTCTCTGTAAAGTAAGTAAAAGAGTACAAGAAGGTGCTACATCTGCCATTATCACTTTATTAGGCTCACCAGGCTCGCGGATGGTGTTGCTCTGTGGGCACAACACCCATGACAGCATGTGAAAAGTGTGAGAGAGTGTGTGTGTGGGTAGGGGGGGGGGGTGATGTTGGACAGGGTCTGCTGAAGCAGAGGTGCTTCTCCTGGTACACTCGCGTATTGTATATTGTAGCTAAATTAGAAGAACAGACAGATAGCCAGACAGTGAAAATATCACAACAAAAGTTTATTTTGAAGAGGTATAACAGACAACTCATTTTGAGGAGACATTTTCTTTTAAAGGACCTGATGAAGAAAAATAGTGTCTCCTCAAAACATGTCTCGATATCTGTGCTCTGTTCACTTAGCTACAGCTGACTAAGCTACAGTTCATCCATACAAAACTTTGACCATTTGCCTAATAATAATCTGCTTATATCAATGTTGGGGTCTCCCCACCATACATTCAGGGACGCACTAAGGTCCCCTTCGCATGTCAGAAAAATCAACATTTTCCCTGAAGGGTGTCCGTTCTGGAACATGCCCTATTTTAGTCCAGAACTTAGTCACAGATCCCCCCTATAGAAGTCTATGGAAACGCCCGGATTTTCAGAACCTTTATTGATAAACATTCAGAATTCCAGCTACATTTTCCCCCTGATCATGAAATCCTGAAGGCACTCCTGATGGTTTCCTGACCGATAATACTGATTACTGTCAGGAAATCCTGATGTTTCCTGAAGCCTCCTGAAGGCCTCTTCATCAGGATTTCCTGACAGTAAAAACTAATATAGACGTTTAAAGGGGGCACCCTCCACAATTCTATGGGGCTCCCTAATAGAGATGAGCGCAGCTCAAGCATGCTCCTGTATTTGAATACCAGTGGCTGAAGTAGTTGTATGCTGCTCTAGGGAGTTCGGTAAAACATGGATATAGCCATTGGCCATAGGCATTCATTGCACTTGCAGTCATCTCTGTTCCTTATCAACATGGCACCCAGAACCTGCCTACCACCATATTATCTGAACAAAAAGAGGCTACAGAGTAAAACCAACCACCAAAAACCATACGTTAATGCAAGAACTATTTGTAAATGTTTATAGCTAACATATATACACATTGGGGGAGATTTATCAAACTGGTGTAAAGTGAAACTGTCTCAGTTGCCCCTAGCAACCAATCAGCTTCCACCTTTCATTTTGAAAAGTATCTGTGAGGAATGAAAGGTGGACTCTGATTGGTTGCTAGGGGCAACTAAGACATTTCTACTTTTCACCAGTTTGATAAATCTCCCCCTAATGTGAACAAAGAGTTAGTCCATGATAAGTTCTCAGCCAGCCATCATTTAGACAGTACACATTTCCATTTTTTTAAAGCAGATAAATAATCTAATCTATTTTTTTTCCTGGGGATGGGCTTAAAACATAAGTTGCCATGGTCCAACTTATCTAGCTTACCTGACCCTGAACCATTGGATTGCTTAAAGGAGAAGTCCAGTAGTGTTGAAAATCCGGCAGCTGACAAGGGCAGGGGGTAATTTGATAACAAGTATGCACTTACAGTACTTTTCCCTGTGCCTGCGGTGAGCGGCGGGACTGACCTTGGGACCGCACCGAAAGGCATTTAACCTGTGATGATGAATTGGGCGAAAATGGCTGTCCCGGCTGATGGACTGGCCGCTCAGCCAATCAGTGACTGGAGGGGCGTCCTGTCCCAGTCAATAACTGACTGAGCGGCCAGTCCATCAGCCAGGTTGTGACGTGTAAGCCTCGGAGATCCCAGAGCCCAGCAAGGGTCCCGCGGCCAGTCCCACCACTCACTGTAAGCACGAGGAAAGGTAAGTTCATATTTGTTATCAAATTCCTCCCCGACCCTGCCGGCTGGCGGAATTTCAAAATGGCCGGACATCTCCTTTAAATGGCAAATCTAAGAGAAAGCATGGCTGTCCATGAGAATTTTAACTTGTAGTTATGAGGCCAGATGTCATTTTTAGGACAATATACATGATGTGTTGTATAGCCACAATCTCAGAATAGACATCTGTTTAGCCCTATGTATGTATTAATTAGTTCATCAAGATCAACCATTGCATCGTATTGCATAGGAAAAGTCAAGTTGCTGAAAAGGGTTAAATCAGTTCCCATCCTATCCCTCATGTTGTACACATACTAGACTTACTTTATACATCTTACCCTATTGGATTAGGAAGGCTAAGGGTGACTTATATTAAATAAATGTGGGCGGCAAGTGGCCACCAAGGTCTCTTCCAGTAAATTGTATCTGTAAAGCTGAACCTAATGGGATATTTCAGAACATTTTCACTGCCGCAATAAATCAGCTCTTTCAAAGACAAGACACAGGCAGGAATCCGCTAATATCCCAAAAAAAATCTAAGTGATGGGTAAAACCCACAAAGGAAACTTTCTTTTTCATATTTTCAGTCATTATAAACCTTTGTAGAAATATCAAACCCACAATAGTAACCTTAGGTACATGTAAGTACGGGAGGAAAACCATCCAGTTATCTCAGATAATGAGATGTTGTGGTCATAATTCTCGGAAAACTGAGCCTGTTTGTGATGTTCGATTTGCTTTGACAGTGTCTCTGGAAACGGCGTGTGTTAGAAATATATATTTATCTCTTATTTTGATTGCAAAGGTTCACAGTTCAGAAAAATACATCTTTACCGAAATAGCTTCTGGTAGTCACATAAAAAAGCTGGTTGCAAGTGAAATGTTAGGGATAGCCGAAAACAAAATAACAATAATCATGATCATTTCCATATAATCTGAGGAAGTCAAAAATAGCTAAAATAACAAATAAAACAAATGAACAAACAATAAGAATGTCCTTGCTCATAAGAACATATACTCTATAAGAACTTACACTCCATAGATAAGAGGTCCCTGCCCATAAGAGCTTACACTATACAGGAGAGAGGACCCTGCCCATAAGAGCTTACACTCTACAGGAGAGAGGACCCTGCCCATAAGAACTTACACTCTACAGGAGAGAGGTCCCTGCCCATAAGAGCTTACACTCTACAGGAGAGAGGACCCTGCCCATAAGAGCTTACACTCTACAGGAGAGAGGACCCTGCCCATAAGAGCTTACACTCTACAGAAGAGAGGTCCCCAACCATAAGAGCTTACACTCTACAGGAGAGAGGACCCTGCCCATAAGAGCTTACACTCTACAGGAGAGAGGATCCTGCCCATAAGAGCTTACACTCTACAGGAGAGAGGTCCCTGCCCATAAGAGCTTACACCCTACAGGAGAGAGGACCCTGCCCATAAGAACTTACACTCTACAGGAGAGAGGTCCCTGCCCATAAGAGCTTACACCCTACAGGAGAGAGGACGCTGCCCATAAGAGCTTACACTCTACAGGAGAGAGGACCCTGCCCATAAGAGCTTACACTCTACAGGAGAGAGGACCCTGCCCATAAGAGCTTACACTCTACAGGAGAGAGGACCCTGCCCATAAGAGCTTACACCCTACAGGAGAGAGGACGCTGCCCATAAGAGCTTACACTCTACAGGAGAGCGGTCCCTGCCCATAAGAGCTTACACTCTACAGGAGAGAGGTCCCTGCCCATAAGAGCTTACACTCTACAGAAGAGAGGACCTTGCCCATAAGAGCTTACACTCTACAGAAGAGAGGACCCTGCCCATAAGAGCTTACACTCTACATGAGAGAGGTCCCTGCCCATAAGAGCTTACACTCTACAGGAGAGCGGTCCCTGCCCATAAGAGCTTACACTCTACAGGAGAGCGGTCCCTGCCCATAAGAGCTTACACTCTACAGGAGAGAGGATCCTGCCCATTAGAGCTTACACTCTACAGGAGAGAGGACCCTGTCCATAAGAGCTTACACTCTACAGGAGAGAGTTCCCTGCCCATAAGAGCTTACACTCTACAGAAAAGAGGATCCTGCCCATAAGAGCTTACACTCTACAGGAGAGAGGATCCTGCCCATAAGAGCTTACACTCTACAGGAGAGAGGACCCTGCCCATAAGAGCTTACATTCTACAGGAGAGCAGTCCCTGCCCATAAGAGCTTACACTCTACAGGAGAGAGGATCCTGCCCATTAGAGCTTACACCCTACAGGAGAGAGGATCCTGCCCATAAGAGCTTACAATCTACAGGAAAGAGGACCCTGCCCATAAGAGCTTACACTGTACAGGAGAGAGGACCCTGCCCATAAGAGCTTACACTCTACAGGAGAGAGGACCCTGCCCATAAAAGCTTACACTCTACAGAAGAGAGGATCCTGCCCATAAGAGCTTACACCCTACAGGAGAGAGGACCCTGCCCATAAGAGCTTACATTCTACAGGAGAGCAGTCCCTGCCCATAAGAGCTTACACTCTACAGCAGAGAGGACCCTGCCCATAAGAGCTTACACTCTACAGCAGAGAGGACCCTGCCCATAAGAGCTTACACTCTACAGGAGAGAGGACCCTGCCCATAAGAGCTTACACTGTACAGGAGAGAGGACCCTGCCCATAAGAGCTTACACTCTACAGGAAAGAGGACCCTGCCCAGAAGAGCTTACACTCTACATGAGAGAGGACCCTGCCCATAAGAACTTACACTCTACAGGAGAGAGGTCCCTGCCCATAAGAGCTTACACTCTACAGGAGAGAGGACCCTGCCCATAAGAGCTTACACTCTACAGGAGAGAGAGGATCCTGCCCATAAGAGCTTACACCCTACAGGAGAGATGTCCCTGCCCATAAGAGCATACACTCTACAGGAGAGAGATCCCTGCCCATAAGAGCTTACACCCTACAGGAGAGAGGTCCCTGCCCATAAGAGCTTACACTCTACAGGAGAGAGGATAATGCCCATAAGAGCTTACACTCTACAGGAAAGAGGACCCTGCCCATAAGAGCTCACACTGTACAGGAGAGAGGACCCTGCCCAGAAGAGCTTACACTCTACAGGAGAGAGGTCCCTGCCCATAAGAGCTTACACTCTACAGGAGAGAGGACCCTGCCCATAAGAGCTTACACTCTACAGGAGAGCGGTCCCTGCCCATAAGAGCTTTCACTCTACAGGAGAGAGGATCCTGCCCATTAGAGCTTACACCCTACAGGAGAGAGGATCCTGCCCATAAGAGCTTACACTCTACAGGAGAGAGGACCCCAACCATACAAGCTTACACTCTCAATGGAGACACAGTGCTAATTTTGTTAGGTTGTGGCTCAAACTATGGGTTATGGTTAAGTGACAAAGCCCCCCTTAAAGTTTAAAACAGTTTAAAATTTTAGGAGAAAGTCTAATGGTCAGGGGCAGTGACAGTGAGTTTCACAGAATAGGTGCAGCACAAGAGAAGACCTGTAGACCGGAGTGTGGGGATGTCATAAGGGAGGATGAAAGTCATAGGTCAATGAATGAATAGTGGAGATGTGAATGATGGCTCTATGAAGCCAGCAAGGCATTGGTATTACCAATAACTGCAACTCCTCGGTTGACATAGACATCACGGTTGTTTCGTGTTGGCTTTATGAGATGTGTCTGTCCACCACTATTAGGGATATAAATAAACTGCTAGACATATAAGGGACAACGACAGAATACAAAACAAGCGGAGAGAGGCGATAACAGGGCTAAAATCCTATTATATAAAGATGTGATTTAAGAGACAGCACAATGCATTAATCCTTAGGCTTTTCTTATAGATGCATCCAATAGAGAAAAGAGCCCCGGCTCCGGCTGCTAACAATATAATATCACGTTATATGACATGATTATAGTATAATAGCATCTCCGGATAACAACATGGAGTCGGGAACTCCAAACTAGGTTCTATCTCTGTCATCAATCAGTCTGCCCGTCTGTCTATGGCAGTATATCCCAGATGCTTTATAATAGTCACTGATTCTTTACATCTATTAGAAATTCTCATTTAAACCCGTCACTTGGAAAATAGGGAATAAAATGCCCGAAGAAATGGCGAAACCGCATTGTTTGCGATAAGCGGGTGAATGAAGTGTATTGCTTATTTCCTGTTATCAGGGCCGGGGATGGATGGAAAATATTGGAGAAGAAACAATAACCCTAGGCTGTCTTATAGAAGGAATAATTCCTGGTCACCTTCTATGCCCCCAGATAAAAGGGATTAAAAGGGATTAAAAATAAAATTAGGTCGTAATAAACCATGCAGGTCACGTCCGATTCTAAGGTCGCTGGTTATGCTCACAGGTACCTGGTCGGCCACAGGACTTAGACAGGGGGTGGTCCTACCCAGGGCTGTGTCTGCAATGTTTTAGGAGTCGGGGAGGAATAGCAGCAGTGAAGCAGGCAGTTGTCTAAAGTAGAGAGAAAAAAATGCTTTTAAATTAACTGGTGCCAGAATGGTATGCTTTTTTTTTTTTTTTTTTTTACATAGAAGTAATTTACAAATCTGTATACCTTTCTGAAATCAGTTGATTAATTTTTTTTTTCCTCCAGACTACCCCTTTAAGAAAGTATAGCCGTGCAATCCAGGTCAAAAACAGAAGTATCGTTGCAGAAGTTGTCGAGTTGCAGTATAGTTTTCCAGGGAAATTTTACTGATGAGCTCTCTGACACTTGGCACCAGTAACAGTCTGCTGTTCATCACTGTGCTACACAGTAAACAGAGTCTATCTATCTATCTATTATCTATCTATCTATCTATCTATCTATCTATCTATCTATCTCCTATCTATCTATCTATCTATCTATCTATCTATCTATCTATCTATCTATCTCCTATCTATCTATCTATCTATCTATCTATCTATCTATCTATCTATCTCTTATCTATCTATCTCCTATCTATCTCCTATCTATCTCCTATCTATCTATCTATCTATCTATCTCATATCTATTATCTATCTATCTATCTATCTATCTATCTATCTATCTATCTATCTATCTCATATCTATTATCTATCTATCTCATATCTATTATCTATCTATCTCATATCTATTATCTATCTATCTATCTATCTATCTATCTATCTATCTATCTATCTCTTATCTATCTATCTCCTATCTATCTCCTATCTATCTCCTATCTATCTATCTATCTATCTATCTATCTATCTATCTATCTATCTCATATCTATTATCTATCTATCTATCTATCTATCTCATATCTATTATCTATCTATCTCATATCTATTATCTATCTATCTCATATCTATTATCTATCTATCTCATATCTATTATCTATCTATCTATCTATCTATCTATCTATCTATCTATCTATCTATCTATCTATCTATCTATCCATCCATCCATCCATCCATCTGTAAATAAAGACATCTTTTCAACTTTAATGTGATACAAGTGACTGCCAAGTGTTACATCTAATATGTACAGCGGAAAACAACATAGCCAGTGGCTAGCTAAATGCATGGACCCCGTACAGCAGAACTGTCACACACGGCTACAGTGTAACGCTTGCAGCCAGTATATAAGTGACTCAAATGGGTTATGCCTCCTCCGATTCTCTGTTGACACGTTTAAGAAGAAAATATTTAGGTCAATCATGAGAAAATCCTTGAGGGAACAGAGGAAACAATGTAATTGTGAAAATGAAGTTTGTTAGTAGAGCAATGAATATTATATTACGGTGTAATTAAATGCGGTTAGTGACTGGCTTCCTGTGTAAATTGCTTCCAAAACGCCTGTAAATATTGGATCTTACTAATGAAATGTGTCAAAATGTTCAGGGGGGAGTATCTCAATGGGCTTAGATACAAGACAACCCTGCAGGGCGGCAGCTAAGAGCACCTGATCTCCTTAGAAAGAAATATGTTGAAGCCTATTTTCTTGGAACTCGGTTGTTCCTCTGTTATTCTTCCTGGAAATGTGTTTTTAAATTGACATGCTTGAATTATTTTTTTTTTAAAGGGGACCTGCCAGCATTAAAAACATGTCTGGTTGGGTAACTACTTGTATTCTCCATGAAATAACAATTCAGGAGCATCTTTTTCCCCCAGAGCTTTTCAAATCCTCTGTTAATTTTCCTGGAAATGAATGAATGCATTGACAAATGGGTGTCAGCATTCTGCTTGTCAAAGGGGCGTGTCCTTACAAAGTGGGGGTTAACATATTGGGTACTTGTCATTAGAAAAACTTTTGACACATCAAAAGTTTTGATCGGTCGGGGTCCTAATGTTCAGACTGTGACCGATCAGGAGATCGAGCCGTGATCAGTGCATTCTCTCCCGTCTCTGTGTTATGTGAACTGGACGGCCACATGATGTAAGTTTATGAAGCTCATAGTGAGGAAAGGAGTGCAAGACAGCACAGACGTCTCCTCGCTGGTTCTCCAGATCGGTCGCAGTCTAAACACTATGGGGGAGATTTATCAAACATGGTGTAAAGTGAAACTGGTTCAGTTGCCCCTAGCAACCAACCAGATTCCACCTTTCATTTTCCAAAGAGTCTGTGAGGAATGAAAGGTGGAATCTGATTGGTTGCTAGGGGCAACTGAGCCAGTTTCACTTTACACCATGTTTGATAAATCTTCCCCTAAGTCCCTGACTGATAAAAACTTTTTTCTGTGTGACACGTCAAAAGTTTTTTCTAATGATAGGTACACATTAAAGGAGTACTCTGTAATTTTTTACTTTTAATATATTGCTGCCCTGGCAGAGAGCATAACATACATACTATTCTTACCTCACTCCCTAGATTTCCTCTTACGGCGTCCTAAGATCCCTCTTTGAACGGTCCAGCCTCCGAGACAGTGTTGTATCTCAGTCAGTGATTGGTTGGACAGACTGTCACTACCAAGACAAGGTGAAGGCCGGATTGTTCAACAAGGGAGCCGTAGGAGGACATTGGGGGAGCCAGAAGTGGTAAGGATAGCCTTTTTGTGATGTTTTCTGCCAGGGTAACAACATAACAAAAGTTCACAATAGCTGGAGTTCTCCTTTTAAGTTAAAATTGGGTCCAAAACACAGAAAATGTGCAAATCTTTCCTTCACAGTGTTCTCGATGTTGGTTCCACTACTAGTTTTGGCTATAAATACTGGCCAAAATACCTTGTGTGAACCCAGTCTAAGGGCCCCTTTACACAGAGCATTGATCTACTGGTTCAGGCCGATTCGGCAGACTATGAGCCGATAACAACGATCATTGGCTGATCATGTCTTTAGGCCCAGACCTAAAATCATCGGCCACCACCCGTACATAGCTACGTGTAACCAGTGAATAAATTGTTATACATTACCTCTCCCCCCTCCTGGGAGGAGATTTATCAAACATGGTGTAAAGGGAAACTGGCTCAGTTGCCCCTAGCAACCAATCAGATTGCACCCATTTATTCCTCATACTCTTTGAAAAATTAAAGGTGGAATCTGATTGGTTGCTAGGGGCAACTGAGCCAGTTTCACTATACACTATGTTTGATAAATATCCCCCCTGGTCCTCTCCTGCCCTCTGCTTTCTACTGGCCATTGGCTGATTGCAGCCGCGGCGCCAGGAGTGAAAGAAGTGGACAGGAGAAGACCGGGAGCATGGAGAGGTAATGTATGAACAGTTTAGGGCATTGCTAACGATGTCTGTGCAGCCCCTACTTAACAGTCATGGAGCCGTGTAATAGGCTCAGTAAACGAGCACCAATCTAGCAGATCGGCACTCGTATACATTAATAATTGGGCCACCATCGGTCCATCTAATAGGACCCTTGCATGCTGGGGCATGTCCCTACATTGTCAGAGACTGTCAGCTCTGATTGGATAATGTCAAACAGTGCAGGGACACCCCTTTAACTGATAACACCCAGTTAGATCGGCGATCGTTTACATTATTGATCAGGCCACCATTGGCCCGTCTAATAGGACTCCATAAGTGTGGGGGGACACCACATCGACCCTTAATCTATTCTTACATTTCCAGCAGAAACAACAGAGGAATGGCACAATACAGAGTTATTTTATGGAGAATTCAAGTACTGACTGAACAGACATGTCAGATGACAGCTCCTCCTTACATATGCCTTACTTACACTTGTAGAAGAAGAGGGGGAAAAAATAACTATAATTTTGCATCAATAATTTAGTGCCGTCATTAGTAAAACCATCTCACCCTACCAAATGATATGCGCACATCAGACAAATTTCACTTGGATCTTTCCCGCGAACAAGAATTCAACCCATTTAAAATTCAAGAAGATCCTCCTGCACCGAGCCAAATCCGGCAAAATAATTTATCACATAATACATAACGACAAATATGTCAGCTGAGCATCAATCTACTTAAAGCACTTTACCGAGCATTTAGCAAATTCAAATGCAGAATCTACAGGACCGAGGTTTAAGAAGTCGAGAGACAGATACGAGTCTGACAGATATGGGTCTAAAAATATTCTGTGTGCCGTATAGTGAGGAGTAGGATATGCAAAAGAGGATCCCAGATGTCTGGTTCACACTCTAGAATACAGCATTGATAAAGGAGCTATTCACACAGCAGGGACGTAACTAGTACCCATAAAGCCCCCCAAAAATATTGTGGTGGGGGCCATCTCTACTGTGACCACCTACAACGAGAAAGTTATAAACACGTATGATAATTGTGTGTTCCTAAAATACAGATACAGTGGTGTCACAGTACAGGGATAATACACACAGTGATGTCACAGTACAGGTATAATACACAAAGTGATGTCACAGTACAGGTATAATACACACAGTGATGTCACGGTACAGGGATAATACACACAGTGATGTCACAATACAGGGATAGTACACAGTGATGTCACAGTACAGGGATAATACACACAGTGATGTCACAATACAGGGAGAATACACACAGTGATGTCACAGTACAGGTATAATACACACAGTGATGTCACAGTACAGGGATAATACACACAGTGATGTCACAGTACAGGTATAATACACACAGTGATGTCACAGCACAGGGATAATACACACAGTGATGTCACAGTACAGGTATAATACACACAGTGATGTCACAGTACAGGGATAATACACACAGTGATGTCATAGTACAGGGATACTACACACAGTGATGTCACAGTACAGGGATAATACACACAGTGATGTCACAGTACATGAATAATGCACACAGTGATGTTACAGTACAGGGATAATACACACAGTGATGTCACAGTACAGGTATAATACACACAGCGATGTCACAGTACAGGGATAATACACACAGCGATGTCACAGTACAGGGATAGTACACACAGTGATGTCACAGTACAGATATAATACACACAGTGATGTCATAGTACAGGGATAATACAGTGATGTCACAGTACAGGGATAATACACACAGTCATGTCACAGTACAGGGTTAATACACAGTGATGTCACAGTACAGGGATAATACACACAGTGATGTCACAGTACAGGGATAATACACACAGTGATGTCACAGTACAGGGATAATACACCCAGTGATGTCACAGTACAGGGATAATACACAGTGATGTCACAGTACAGGGATAATACACACAGTGCAGGGATAATACACACAGTGATGTCACAGTGCAGGGATAATACACACAGTGATGTCACAGTACAGGGATAATACACACAGTGATGTCACAGTACAGGGATAATACAAACAGTGATGTTGTGGTTCGCTGCTTGTGGGTGTGTGTTTCTCAATCGGTCACTTACTAGATTGTCATGGGTGACGCCACTTCTGTGCAGTACAGCTCAGCCGGTGACAGTTCTGTTGTGATGCCAGTGCTTGTTCAGTACACAGGTGTGGTGGTATAACTGCTTTAAGTGGTGGCTGACTGTACTGTTCCCCTGAAATGGTCAGTGACCTGCCGGGTTGTGATGGGTCCCTTGGGCTCTTGTCACAGTGGTCTGGAGTGGGGAGATGACCTACCGGGACTGTTGGTACAACCACCCACATAAAGGGGAAAATAATCCAAGGAGTATGTAGCCGGTATGTGTAGGTTCTGGTGCAATGATCACTGAATCCCAGTAGAGTAAATAAAATGACTCTCTAGTAACAAACAACTTATTGTGTACAGACTTGTATTCACTGGATCTGTGTGGGAGATACTTTAAGTGGTAAGGCAGGGTAGCAGTGCTTGCGTAGCTTAGTGTTGAGCAGTGAAGAGAAGAGTAGAGGAGTTTGTTATGAGAGCCCCAGGGTAGTAATGTGCTCTGCCGGAACTTGAGGGAAAGATACTTGAGAGAAGAGAAGAATACTGTACTAGTGAGAAGAATGCTTGTGCCTGTGTTTCATCTAAACCACCTTCTGTCCTGCAGTGTCGGGTACCCATCCTATCAGGGTGACACAAGCCCCAGTCTTGGTTACCTGAGAGTAGCTAAGTGTCCAAAATTATCCGATGTCACCTGCACTGTAAGATAGAGTACGTAGACCTTTGTACGGTTGCTTTGCTCTATCCGGGTCAGTTCCCTATACCAGGATACCGCCTTCACTGGACTCCTGTAGGGGTTTAACACTGCATAATGTCTGTAGTCTGTATAGTCTTGAAAATAAAAGTCTCTGAAGTCGCCACACACGTGTGTCTCTGACTAGTAACACAGCTGATCTGTCCCAGACAGTGAACCTAGCCGAGACAGGCCCTGGCTAAGTTGAGCAGGAATGCCTGTCCTGTGTGTGTTCTCCCCTCAGAGAATCAGAGGGAAACTGACGCTACACTTCCTCTCCCCAAGTGACTACTTCCTACAGGGTATGTAAGAGTCCCTGTGAGTGGTGGAGAAGAGAGTGTGCAGAGAAAGAGGTATAAAGACAGGTAGAAAAGAAAGAAGCATCTCCACTGGTCCACATAATCACAGAATACAAAGAAACAGTAACCTTATAGTGACTACAGCTGTGCAATACATATATACAAGTTTAGACATAGAACACTGACATCTAATGGCGAAACTCACAAACATCTTCATCACCACGTTACGTTTAACTACAAGGCTTTTGCGACAGGTGCCAGACAAGGAACACCCGTGGTGGGACACCACAATGTCACAGTACAGGGATAATGAATAGTGACGCACAGTACAGGGATATAAGAAAGAGTGATATCAATGTACGAAGATAAGGAACACAGTGATGTCACAGTATGTCATGCGGCAAGGAGGTGGACTTCTCCCGCACCTAATTTAACATGGTTTATTCCTGAAAACACACTTAAACCATGTCAGAAATTTATACCTGCACCAGAGTGGGTATAGATTTCTGCGCCTGCCCTGTGGGGGTAATTGTAGTGGGGTTTTATTTAAGAAAGTTCTGGAAAACATGGATACAGCCATAGGCCATAAGTGTCTATATCACATATTACTTCTACGGTGCATGCTATACAAATGTTCTGGAGAAGGAACATACAAACTGGGGTACATAGACCCTAGGGCTGCATCCAGCTTTTGCAGCCGCAAGGAATCAAATTCCGGGTGTTTGGATTCGGAGAGCATTGCCGAACCCAACAGTTTGACAGGTCTACTCAACGCTATCCATGAATACATTTGCTGTGTGCAGAAGCTCAGTGTGAATCTGGCCTCAGGCCTATCTCCATAGTGGAAAGTCACACAGCCTTTGGCAGGTATCCTACTAACTTCTGCAAATGTGAATATGTTACACAGGCCCATTTGGTTTCCCTTATGAACTTTAAAATCTACACTCAAAAAAACAAAACAATATGCACACAGAACCTGCATTCGGTTGCTAAGCTGTGGATAAGACGTTTTATATGGGAGCATAGGAACCAGCCATTAAGATGGAAATAAAAAATATACAGCATGGAAGTCACAGCTCAGATTCTGGCCATGGAATCCTCCATGTAAACAGGATTTTCCTAGCTCACTATTGTCCCTAGTGGCCACTTGCGTATTTACAGCCTCTGTTGTAAGACATTATAGTGCTGTTTCATGCTTTTTAATTCTCAGCAGTGCAGGATATGGGAACCATTGCTCTGTGTGCAGTTGGCTTTGGGGACCGCAAGGTGAGGATAGTCAGTAAAATGAATCTTTGCCCTGGGAAAAAGAAAGTCTGGATGTGATGCAGGTTTCATGCTCCAGGCTGGGATTTAAAGGGGTACTCAAGCAAAAATCTTTTTCTTTCAAATTAACTGTTTTCAAAAAGTTATATAGATTTCTTATTTACTTCTATTTAAAAATCTCAAGTCTTCTAATACTTATCAGCTTCTGTATGTCCTGCAGGAAAGGTTGTTTTCTGACACAGTGCTCTCTGCTGTCATCTCTGACCGAGACAAGAACTGTCCAGAGAAGTAGCAAATTCCCATAGTAAACCTTTCCTACTCTGGCCAGTTCCTGACATGGACAGAGGTGACAACACTGTGTTAGACTGAAAAGAAAACAACATACAGCAGCTGATAAGTATGGGAAGACTTAAGATTTTTAAATAGAAGCAAATTACAAATCTATATAAATTTCTGAAATCAGTTAATTTGAAAGAAATATTTTCGCTGACCAACCCCTTTAAGTCCAACCAGTTATCGTTCTTATTGATTGGATCCAGATTAAAAATTAAGAATTAAAAAAAAAACAAAAAACAGGAAAAGTTACCGCTGAGCATTAAATAGGCCACATGCCATGGCACATAAGGAGTTAAAAAATGTATTTACTGTTTTGAAAGCAGAAAGAAGCTCCAGCGTATGAGAGTTTAGCAATATAGGATGACTAATCATAAGGGGGAGGAGGGGTCAAATGTCATTATAATTATGTTTGCTCGATACTGTACAAAAGCGTTAAAAAAAACAAAAACTGAGTGCAGAGACAATGGTGGAATTACAGTGATTTTTCCTTCTTTTAGGGTGAATCAGTGTTGTGACTCTCAGGAGCTCGTGTCAGGTTTAATTACAGTCATTTAATGTCACGCCTAAGTTGCTACTTGTCTATTGTGATTACATAAACAGACCTTTTTTTTAATTACGTAGAATGGCGTCTAAGAGGCTCGGAAATTTACTTTGGGTTAAAGTCAAATGTGATAAAACTTTACACTTTTCTGAACTGGCCTATGTATCCTGACTTTCAGGCTGGGTTCACACTACGTAAGTTTCCGGCCGTAGCGCGTTCCGTGAATAAGCGTCCGGAAACGTACGTAGTTTGCGTACAATGTAAAGTATACGATCTACGGCCGCACAGTTCACACTACGTACGAACTTACGCCCGGATCGTATGCGGCGCCGTAAAAAATGAACCAGACCATTGTTTCAGGACGGAAATGCCGTAACTTACGCCCGTAGCGTTACATGCGGTCCCGTACGTAGTGGTGATTTCTTCATTTTGAAAGCTTTTTGTGCCGATCCAAAAGGTTCTGTGGGGTGTCCGGGGCTAGGCGAAGGTTTCCAAGTAAAAGACCGCTGTCAGATCGCTACGTAGGGCGCTCAGGAAGCGTAAGTACACTACGGGCGTAAGTTTGCGATCCGTACGTATCCGGCCGCAACTTGCGTAAAGTCCCGGCCGGAGTTTCATACGTATATGTCCGGCCGTGGAAAATATGCGGCCGGACATATACGTAGTGTGAACATAGCCTCATAGTGTAATAGCTGTTTGGTGTAAGGTCCTCACCTGGAAGTCATACAATCAATAGTACCGTCATTTATTTATGTAATACAATGTATTAATGAAATATAAAACACTACTAGTAAGTATCTATACCTAGGTGTTTCCATGGTAACAGACTACAAACACACTATGTGTAGTCTGATATTAAAGGGGGGAAATCTTTTTCTTTCAGATCAAGATTTACGTCTTTTAAAAAATAATCTCAAGTCTTCCCATGCTTATTAGCTGCAGTAAGTCCTGCAGGAAATTTTATTTTCAGTCTGACACAGTGCTCTCTGCTGACATCTCTGGTGGAGACACGAACTGCCCAGAGCAGGAGAAATTTTCTATAGGGATTCATAGAAAACCGAGACAAAGTTCGTGTCTCGGCCAGAGATGTCAGCAGAGAGCACTGTGTCAGAATGAAAAAAAGCAACATTTCCTGCAGGACATACAGCAGTTAATAAGTATGGGAAGAATTGAGACTGTATAACTTTCTGACACCAGTTGATTTAAAAGAAAAAGATTTTCGCTGGACAACCCCGTTAAAGTCTTACTCCATACTTCAATTTGTCTCCTAATTCTTACTAACATGCAGTTGGTAAGTTAACTATAAGCAGTGGACATGGATGGCCATGTAATTGGTCCACCCTTCAAACCCATTTTGTTTTCAAGGTGCAATATTGTGGGTTTAATCTTTTTTTTTTTTTTTTACATATTTATAGCATTCTGCACTCCAAATCCTCTGCATTGACAGGTTATCCAGGATTAGAAAAAGCACAGCTAATTTCTTTTAAAAACAGTGCCACCCCTTGTCCTCAGGTTGTGTATGGTATTGCAGTTAGGCTATATTCACTTTAATGGAAATGAGGTGCAAAAACTGTTTCTGATAGAAAGTGGCCATCTGTTTTTAAACCTGGATAACCCCTTTAAGCAGTAACATTATGGTTGTTTGCATCCCCATTAAAAAAAAAAAAGAAAGCAAACAATAAATCTCTTCAACAGCTCCTCTGTGTCACAGCAGAATTGTGACTAGCGGTATAGTTTATTCGAGGATTGGGGACACAGAGGCAGTTGCTCAAGCTAGATTATTGGGACCACAAAATTTGATGAATATACATACAGTGTATGCATCACCAGTCACTATTGTACAATGTATATTTGCGTGGTTTTCACACCTGGCCTGGCAAATGTGAAGTGAGTGCTAATGCATACAGTGTACACGACAACTGAATATGGGATGGCCCTTCACACGCTACCAAAGTGACCCAAATCACAGCAATCCTACAATCTATAAAATAGCAGAGTCAGTCCACATCAAGGGCATAAATGACCCCACCAAGATCCTCATTCCTTTGCCATCGATGATGATGTTGCCATTACCACAACAATCAGACTGGCCACCAAAGCGCACCCTATTTACCACTGTTAAGTTCAACAGCTTTGAGTAGTAAAAAATTAGTTCACCATAACTTGCCGTGACATCGTAGTTCTGACAATTAATAACCCAAACTGGACTTCATATTAATTGGTTTTTAATTCAAAAACTTTTTCAAGGCCTGAAATATGAAGTTTTAAAGCGATTCTGTACCCACAATCTGCCTCCTCCTAACCACTTGTACCATCAGATAGCTGCTTTTAATCCAAGATCTGTCCTGGGGTCCGCTCAGCAGGTGATGCAGTTATTGTCCTAAAAAAATACTTTTAAACTTGCAGCCCTGCGTCAAATTGGCATGGCCTAGAGTGTCTGTGCTCTAGGCTTACACCGCCTCTTTGTCCCTTCTCCCTGCCCTCTTTACCATTAGGAATGCCCCAGAGCAAGTTTTTTTCCATTCATCACTTGTCTGAAAACTGCACAGGTGCCTCAACGATCCAACACAAGTACAGTGTTCTTACAGGGAAGGGAAAAAACCCCAGTGGAGGAAACCTCTAGGGAACAATGGCTGAAGGATTGCCATTCCTTTGGGCTTTAAAGCCAATGCCAAAATTTAACATAAGATAATATTGTATAAAATTGCTAAAAAAAAAGTACTATAAAGAAAACTTGTAGATATGAAGCTGTAGCCTTGCAGCCCTGGGGTCTTTGTTTCAAATCCCACCAAGGGCAACATCTGCAAAAGAGTTTGTATGTTCTCTCTGTGTTTGCGTGGGTTTCCTCCGGGTACTCCAGTTCCACCCACACCCAAAACATACAGATAGGTGAAGCTCTGAGGAATCTGTGAGCGCTATACAAATAAACAATTATTATTATTATTATTATTATTATTATTAATGCAATAATACATAAATTAACAGTTTAGGAAGTTAAATAATCAATTGGGCATCTAATACAAGGTAAGGATGAGTGAAAGATAAAAGCTTCTGCCATTTTTTCTGATGAAGAGGAAGATACAGTGAGACAGGAAGTTTCATTAACCCCACTATTCCCAGTAAAACACTTTTTACATAGACATCTAATAGTTTAGCTTGTGCACAATCCATTACAATGGTTACACAAAAAAGGTAATTTTATGAGACTTGTTACGTACTTAAGTGATAAGTACTGTGTAGAATGTCACCCGCTGTGGGTGTTTATGAGTGCTTTTATTAGGTCTCTACATCATACATTGTAAGCACATAGAAGCACATACAAGTGTGCTAACATCTGGAATCCCAGCTGAATGGCTGTTTGCTAGAGCTGTAATGTCAGCATAAAAAAGGAACAGGAAGATGAAGGCTCTGCACATTGAGTAGTGGCCATGTTGGGTTACTGCAGTTAAGCTCCCATTCACCTTAACAAGAGTTAAAGAGGTACTCCGGGCTGGGGTATTTTCAGTGTGCTGGGGAGGAGGTGGATATAAAAGCCGCCGGTCACTTACCTCCCTGGTTCCAGCACTGGGTCCCGGATTGCACCGCCCCATTTTCCCTCCGGCTGCCGCTTACTGGTCTAAGCTGCGGCTTGAGACAGGACGTCTCAAGGCAGCTCAGCCATTCAGCGGTCGTAGCGGGGTCTCGTCTCAGCCGCTGAATGGCTGAGCTGCCTTAAGACGTCACATCTCAAGCCGCAGCTCAGACCAGGAAGTGGCAATCAGAAGGAAAAACGGGGCGGCGCGATATGTGACCTGACACTGGAACCGGGGAGGTAAGTGACCTGCGGCTTCTATATCCACCTCCTCCCCAGCACACTGAAAATACCTCAGCCCAGAGTACCTCTTTAAGTTGCAGTAGCCGAGCTTTATCACTACACACTGTACTGAGCTGTCTACATCCTACTCTGGTTCCTGTTTACTGCTCTGCTGAATGGTAGTAGTTCTGGATGTCATCACCCCATCAATCTGCAATGTATTACCTCTTTTGAGAATAGGTCATCTTTACGTTTTGTCCATAATCCCCTTTCATTTATACATTAAAGGGGTACTTCAGCAAAAAAAAAAAATAAATAAAAAATCTCTTAAATCAACTGGTGCCAGAATTAAAAAAAAAGTCTCAAGTCTTCCAGTACTTATCACCTGCTGTATGCCCTGCAAGAAGTGGTATTCTTTACAGTCTGGAGAGTAGGAGACATTTTCTGTGGTGATTTGCTATTGCTCTGGACAGTTCCTGACATGGACAGAGGTGGCAGCAGAGAGCACCATGTCAGACTGGAAAAAATACACCACTTCCTGCATGACATACAGCAGCTGATAAGTATTGGAAGATTGGATTTTTTTTTTTTTTAAATAGAAATAAATTACAAATTTCTGTCACTTTCTGACACTGCTTGATTTGAAAGAAAAAAAAATCACTGGAGTATCCAATTAACTAGCACATTTGGGACCTGACCATCAAGAATGGGAATTGGTTGTACTTGCATAAAAGGAGCAGCAGAGATCATACTTGACCACTGCTTTATTCATTTTTCATTGAGCTTCTAACTCAATTATGGTCAGAAGCCCCATAGGCAGTGAATAGAGCAGTAGCTGGGCTAAGGGCTGCTACACCAATGACTGATATCCAATCCTGTGATCAGTCAACTAGTTAATGGGCTTCATGACTTGTCAATAGGATCTGTCATAAAAGCAGGGGGGACCCCCCGAGTCCTAAGAACATAAACAAAACTAGATCTTTCTCAGCATAAATAGGGGTCTCAACATTTAGAGGAGCAATTTTTTTTTTATTAAAGTATTGTATTGACCCCCAAAAGTTATACAAGTCCCCAATATACACTTATTACAGGAAATGCGTATAAAGTGCTTTTTTCCCTGCACTTACTACTCCATCAAGACTTCACTTCCTGGATAACATGGAGATGTCACTTCCTGGATAACATGGTGATGTCACTTCCTGGATAACATGGTGATGTCACTTCCTGGATAACATGGTGATGTCATGACCCGACTCACAGAGCTGTGTGGGCTGTGGCTGCTGGAGAGGATGATGGCAGAGGGATGCTCAGTGTCCCTCCAGTGCCCTGTGTCCCTCAGTGTCCCCCTGCCATCATCCTCTCCAGCAGCCACAGCCCGCACAGCTCTGGGAGTCAGGTTGTCACATCACCATTTTATCCAGGAAGTGACATCACCATGTTATCCAGGAAGTGACATCACCATGTTATCCAGGAAGTGACATCACCATGTTATCCAGGAAGTGACATCACCACGTTAGCCAGGAAGTGACATCACCATGTTAGCCAGAAAGTGACATCACCATGTTAGCCAGAAAGTGATGCAGTAGTAGGTGCAGGGAAAAAATGCTCTTTATAAGCATTTCCCGTAATAAGTCTATTACGGGAAATGCTTATAACTTGTTGGGGGCGATACAATACTTTAATACATATTTTGTTTGGCCAGACTTCTCCTTTAACCCCCTACTAATCAATGTTTTATGACCTTTATAAATATCATAAATTTCCATAAAGCAAAACCTCCCGAACTCTATGAAGTACGGAGGAAGGACTGTATAACCAATGAACAAAGTTAACAGCATAACTGGATACAACCTTATCTGAACTGCACTCCTCCTGCTAGGATGCAATCCCAATAATAACACTATAGTAATAAATGGCTCCATGCGTATTTCTATACTGTAAATGGGTCAACATGTGACATCAATGACATCAAGCAGCTCCAGGCCCAGCAGCATATTGACTATTATAGGGTTTTATTGAGTTTTCCGGCAACATGGGTTAAAGTTCTTTGTGCCAAATTCCTGCAGCATCGAGAAAACATAAAAAATATTAAAAAAAAACAACAAAAAAACCATGATGCCTTTTAGCAAAAGAAATATGACGCGCTGACTGCAAACTAGCTCCAGGCGTCCGTGTAAATGCTTCATCATTCCAGTTTTGTCATGTAAAATGGAGTCCGAGGAAATCATTTAGCACGTCTTATAGCAACACCGCATTTAAGGTGAATTTAGATGGGAAAAAAAGAGCAAAAAAGGAAAAAAAAAAATTTGAAATAATAATAGTGATGCTTTATTTGACAAGGTTGCTATGTGGGCACTTAGACGTAGAGGCCTCTTTGATGTAAGATATCAAATATGCATGTTCTGCTGGAAAACAGTGAAAGCTAGCAAGTTCCAGAAGCAGCGGAAAACATAGCTCGCTTATAACCAAGTAGAGGGTTTATATTAGTATTACCATGGCAACCCCTAATGATGGGTACTTGTAGCATAGCAACCACATTAGAAGTAAGTGAATACAAAATGTTGGTACATGTAAGAAATAGACTAAATCTATCAGGGTGGATGAGTTTGTTCTATTATTTATTGGCATATCTATACATATATCGAGTTAAAGTTGACTGACGGCGCATCACAACCTAGGAAGCCATTATTTACCCTGTCTTCAGGATTCGCGAGAATGCGGCCTATCGATCAGATAAAAAATGGTGACATCACCCGGGCGGAAAGTTTTCTACGTAAAATGACTGCTATGTGCGGACAGCTCCACTTTTAATTCTCTCATCTGATACATGATGATCAATGGGTTACTTACAGCCATCAATCAGATTCCAGCAACCATCAAAGGCTTCTAGAGGAGACGTGTAGCGGAATGAGAAAGCATTGTATTTCATCTGAGTGCAGTGACAACAAGCCATGCTGTTCCTGCAAGCACCAATAGATGGCGGCGGCTGATCTGAGGGATCTTCCACTATGTTAGGAAATGAGGAAATGAATGAAGAGGAGCTGTCAGTTCTCCTGTTTTAGTCCATCCTTGTATTTCCCATGAAGAATTATTATTATTTTTTTAGTTCAGCATTGTCTTTTACCACCTGAACACAAATATATTTGGAATAAATTATGAATAAATTGACATCTGGGCTTTACCATATTATAGGGGTATGTCCTTAGACACTTTAATGTTGTCCAGTCAGTGATGATGATTAGTGATGAGTGAACCTGAACTGCAAAGTCAGGTCCATGTCTGAATTTTTGTGTTCAGGTACCCAAGCACAGACTTCTTTGTGGAAGTCTGTATTTAGGTCGAGCCTTCGGCTATGACCCGGAGTGAACTGAGCCTAGGATGGTAAAGTACAATACTTCCCCCTCCTCCCAACAGTTACAATCTGGGTGCCTGGGCGTTAAGTGAGAATGCTATGCTTCCCGAATTAACCCCTGGCAGCCAGACTGTAATTCCTGATTCGTTTTGGGTTCGGGTCAAATCCAGGTGCCCGAACCAGATTTTTTCAAGTTAGGCCAAACCTGTCAAACCTAAACATCCATGGGTCCAATCATCACTAGTCAGGAGAGCAGACGGACCCTCTTTTACTTTAGTGAGCAGAAGGTAAAGAGTCTAGAAGGTATCTGCCATTAGAGATAAGTAAATTTCACTAAATTTATTTTGGGTCCAAATTGGTCAAATAAGTGTTAGGAACCGGAAAGCAGGACAAGACAAGACAGTGAGCCCTAAGCTCAGCCCCGCCCACTGCCCCTACCTACTTGCCTCCCTAGGCTAAGCCCTAGGGCAGCAACTGGGCGGCAGTCCCTGCACTGGCTAGGTGAAAGACAAATACAAGACAGACAGACAAACACAATGAAGAATAGTCAACAATCCGGGTAACAACGGTCTGGCAGCAAAAAAACAAAATCAGGATCCAAAAGAGTAGTCGAATAACAGGCAATATGGTCAGGGGCAGGCAGCAAGCAAGGGTAGTCAGAAAACAAGGCAAGGGACAGAAAACCAGAGGTAACGCAGATAGATGCAGGCAGAGCTGGAATGCAGGACAGGGAAGCTATACTGAATAACCAGCAATGGGAACACAGACTGGGGTTAATTATATAGGAGGCCAGGGTTCTGGTCCAGAACGTAATTGGACCATTCCCCTGATCTCCAAGCACAGACACCTGAGAACAAAACAGATCCATTGGCAAGATGACCTGTCAGTCACAGCAGAACCAAAACACAGATTAACCATGACATGGCCAGACAGAACTCAGCAGGTGAATTTGGGTGTGTCTTCCAACAAAGGTGAGCATATAAACCAGTGTTCACACACTGCAATCAAAAACACAGAAACAGAATACAAGAATATCAGCGCCTTCTCGGCCGCACAGCATGAGCCGAGGGGCGCATAATGCTATGCAAAGATACGATCCTAACAATAAGTTGTTGAATTTTATATATATATATATATATATATATATATATATATATATATATATACAACAGTGTCCAAAGGCTCAAGTCTCCTTAGGACTGCATCCAATAGTATCAAAGCTCATTGCCTCCCAGAAAACGGAATCCTAACCCTTAACTGGGTTCCTATCTCTATTCCGCTCATCGGGCTATGGGGCTTTGAAGTATGCTCCGCTCCGTACCGCTCCTCCCAAGGTGCTGGGAAAAGATGGATATCGTCCTGGAAAACTTCTCCCAGTTTCTCAGGACTGTATCCGTCTTTTTTTCCAGCACCTGGGGAGTAGTGATGAGCCATGTTTGTAAATGTTCGTATGTTTGTACGAACATGACGCTAATTGTTCGTGTTTGCCGATTACAAACAATTTGTTTGATGAACGGAATAGTTATAACGATCATTTTAGAATGGTGAGCAGAATACAGATAGGAATGAAGAGCTTCACTTTGTTCCTACTGTAAATTCGCTTATGCCTTATCGCTAAAATGTAGTGATGAGCGAATAGTGAGATATTCGAATATTCTATATTTGTACGAATATTCTGTGAAGTATTCGATTAGGGAAAAACATCCATTTGACCATTTGGATGGTAAAACTGGAAGCTGGGGGATTTGAGCGCTTATCGAATATTTGTTGAATATTTGCGGGATATTCGTACGAATATCGAATATTCTAATATCTCACTATTTGATCGAATATCTATTCGATCGAACAGTATTCGCTCATCACTACTAAAATGGCATCCACCACTTTGACGCAAATCCCCCAAAATTTCAGATTCAACAAAATACTAAATTTGAAACAAAATCTATTTTTTTTCTGAATTGATTCAATCATCTATATTTGGTACACCATGGCCCAGAATATCGCTGTATGTCCAGACATTCCCATTAGTTTATTTGTACTTACCAGACGGTCACGTTCAGGTGGATTTCCCCCTTTTATATTTAATCCAACTTTGCAGAAATATCAAACATGGTGTAAAGTGAAACTGGCTTAGTTGCCCCTAGCAACCAATCAGATTCCACCTTTCATTCCTCACAGACTCTTTGAAAAATGAAAGGTGGAATCTGATTGGTTGCTAGGGGCAACTAAGCCAGTTTCACTTTACACCATGTTTGATAAATCTCCCCCTTCATAAACCTATTACACACACTGTCCATATATATATATATATATATATATATATATATATATATATATATATGTATATATACACTCACCGGCCACTTTATTAGGTACACCATGCTAGTAACGGGTGGTCTTCTGCTGCTGTAGCTCATCTGCCTCAAAGTTGGACGTACTGTACGTTCAGAGATGCTGTTCTGCCTACCTTGGTTGTAACGGTTGGCTATTTGAGTCACTGTTGCCTTTCTATCAGCTGGAACCAGTCTGCCCATTCTCCTCTGACCTCTGGCATCAACAAGGCATTTCCGCCCACAGAACTGCCGCTCACTGGATGTTTTTTCTTTTTCGGACCATTCCCTGTAAACCCTAGAGATGGTTGTGCGTGAAAATCCCAGTAGATCAGCAGTTTCTGAAATACTCAGACCAGCCCTTCTGGCACCAACAACCATGCCACGTTCAAAGGCACCAAATCACCTTTCTTCCCCATACAGATGCTCGGTTTGAACTGCAGGAGATTGTCTTGACCATGTCTACATGCCTAAATGCACTGAGTTGCCGCCATGTGATTGGCTGATTAGAAATTAAGTGGTAACGTGCAGTTGGACAGGTGTACCTAATAAAGTGGCCGGTGAGTGTATATATATATATATGGCTAAGGTGCCCCAGAATATGTTGGTAGGAAGTAGATGGCTGGCAGTAGATGCCATGCTCTGCCAGCCTATGGTGAATATGAGTACGCTAGATGGGGTTAGGCTAGAATTCCACTCATGCAAAGCAAAGTCTGAACATTATCATCCTGCACATAAGTGCTCCCCGAGCAGCTCATTCACTCGGAGTGCTGACGTCAGCGCTCAGCTCGGCAACTATTTCCCATGTGCTGTTTTACATATCTTTTACATACCTTACATGCTGGGTAGACATTTTCTTTAATGCGCACTTACTATAGTAAAGTGTCGATGAAATTACACATTAAACGAAGAAAGAGAGGCATTTAGAAAGGGATAGATCCATTTTGCTCCTATCGAGTTCTCTCTGTGAAGGTGTAATGTGGTTTATATGAGATAATAAATAACGGGAATCATGTAAGGTTTTTACCCTACTTTACTATGTTTCCCTTAGATCTTTTGTAGATTGCACTGTCATTTGCACCAATTGCAGGGACATAAACTGTAAGTGCATTATGAAAGCTGGGCATGCAGATACATCAAATACATGTTGTTTAAAGGGGAATCCCTAATTTATAACACTTATCCACTATCCTATCCAATTGATAAGGAATAAGTGCCTGATTGCTGAATGTCCAACCTCAGTTAACCCTCCCCCATGCATGTGGCTGCTCCATTTATAGTCTATAAGAATGCCAAAGATAGCCAAATACAATATTTCGTCTATCTCCGGTAGCGATATAGACAATGAACAGAGCTGAAGCATGCAAGTGCAACTCACCTTTACATTCCGAGGTGACATTCCAGTTTCTATTCTTGAGATTGTGGGGGTTCAGACCCCGTAGTCAGACACTTAGAAGTTGGAATATCCTTTTAAGACACATATACATATATAGCAACAACAGCTAACTAACTTATGTGTGTATGGGTATGTGCCGATTCTAACCAGACACATGAGATAAACCAATCCAGGGAATCTTCTCCCAGTTTCTCAGGATTGGATCCAGCTTTTCCCCGACACCTGGGGTGGAGCGACAGGGAGTGAAGCAGCACTGAAAGGCCGGTGGCTTGATGAGCAGAGCGCAGATCTGCTCATCTCTACCCAAAACCTATTTATATTCCAACCCTTCTGCTTATCGTATTACACACACAGATTAAAGGACAACTCCGGCGGGACCCCCCCCCCCCCCCCAAAAAAAAAAAAACACAGACACACACAGACACCATACTCACCATCCCTCCGGTGACGATCGCCACTCCATTCGCCCGCCTCACCGTCACCTGTGTCCGCCGTCCAGCGATGTCTCTTGCTTCCGGGTCCATGAGAGAGAAAAGGCTGCCAGTGCGCTTGCGCACCGGCAGCCTTTTCATTGGCTGGAGCGCATCACATGGCTTCCAGCAAGCTCAGCCAATCAGGGCTGAGCAAGCTGGAAGCCATGTGATGCGCTCCAGCCAATGAAAAGGCTGCTGGTGCGCATGTGCACCAGCAGCCTTTTCTCTCCCATTCACTCTCAATGAAGACGCCGAAGAGGAAGAAGACCCGGACCATTCCCAGCTCTGACGTCACCAGACACCAGAGAAGAGGACCGTGACGACCGTAATAGGTAATGTATACATTCTTTAACTTCCGGGGTGGGGGGTCGGGGGTCGGAAAGTGGGGGAAGGGGGCCAGACCGGGTATTTAACCACATTACAAAGTTATATAACTTTGTAATGTGTGTTAAATAAGCCAAAAAATTTTTTCGCCGGAGTTGTCCTTTAATAATATGTTATCTCGGGTATCTGGGATATGTGTCCTGAATTCCAGGAAGGACCGACAGCACAGCACAGATGTTGAGGGTCACCAGAGGATTCTCTGGTGGGCCCCCAATGTCTGTGCTGTACTGCAGTCTGAGCAGGGCAGGGAGCCAATAGCTCCTTACACTGTCAATCCCAGCTATGCATTTAACTGCGAGCGCTCATCAGAAGCGCATGCAGTTAAAGAGTTACATGCAGCACCAGACTCCTGGGAGACCCTGGCTCTGCGAGTGTCGCCACTCCGGAGCCGGCTGCACATGCGGTATGTCCGCCCCTGCTAAGGTAAGCTAAGCATGTATGTATATGGGGGAACAGGTATCGCCAGCATATGGCCACATTAGGCTTCATTCAGACAGGCCTAATGCAGTTGCACTTGCAGTTCATGGTGGAGGCAAGCTGGGATACCAGGAACCATATTTAGTCTATAGAATTAGAAGCGGTAAGACAAGCCGCTGAAAGATGAGAACGAAAAAACTGTGATTTTGGTAATTGGAGAATATTAATGAATCCCTGTAAATGCAATTCCCTAATAGACAAGCAAAGGTTCATAGGAACTCAGATATTCATAGCTGTTCAATATAAGCAATCATTCCGAATATCTCGGAGATCATTATTGAGAGCCGCGGCTGGTTGACGATAGTTTCCCATGGGTCTTATAGCCAGACATTTACATTAAGGGACAATTTCTTTGCATGTTCAGAATATTTGATAATCTGTTACTCTTGTTATTGTCCTTGGGGCTGAACGTCTTCAAGTCTTATTAATATTTCAGACTAATAAATAATAGAATGGAACATTTCCATAGATGCTATTGTTAAGGCCTTGGCCTTTGTTAAAGAAAAAAAAAAAGAAAGAAAAAAATACGACATCTCCTATACAATACACAGCATCGTTTTATTTGCTCCTCGGGGGACGTCAGTGTTGCATTCGAAGAAAGCCGAGGCTCCACAAGGCTAAGTAGTGTTATTAATATATAAGGAACCGGAGCCAGAGTCATAATTTTTGCTGGGGGCTGCACCATTTTTATCCTCACAGACGACTCTTTTACTGTCGTTGATGAACGCATCACTGGAAATTGTCTTTCAGGATGATGAAGACGAAATGAATATATAGAAAGGCGCATAAAGTATATAAATAGAGAATTAACACATGGCTGCAAATAATAACTTGAAGAGAAGACAATATTATCTATTTTTAGCGTATGCAAAGGAGCTGTCTCCCAGAAGCATCTGCCTCCAATAGGTGGCACCACAAAGAGAAAACACGTTTGTCTTTGGGAGAAAGCTACTTTGCATATCCTTACTTAAAGTTACTTTGCATATGTACCCACCCGCCCCCGAGCAGCTGATATCTTTGCATAGCTGTCTTCAATCAATGTCCTGTCCAAGGATCTATTTGGCTGCTGATGCTGTTATGTCCTTTAAAAACATTTTTAGTTGCGGTGACATGGTGTCAAAGAGTTTGTGCCTTAGACCTGCAGCGCCTCTCTGGTCTTCCTCCCCGATCTTCCTCCTCACCCTCCTCCCTAGTAAGAAGGGACAACCCAGGCAGGATTCTCCTCTTAGGGGATTCTAGAGAGAAGGAAGGTAGGAAGGAAGAGCAGGGAGAAAAAGCAGAGAGGCTCTGCAGGTCTAGGGCACAGATGCTCTAGGCCCCGCCTCTTTGACACTGCGTCACTGGAATAAAAGATGTTTTTTAAACAAATAGCAATAGCAGCCAAATGGGACAGGACATGGATTGAGGATGGCTATGCAATGATACCAGCTAAGTCCTGTCCAAGGGCATTGCAAGAGAGAAGTAGATTAGAAAGGAAAACAGGAGAGGAGCCGCAGGCCTAGGGAACGGATGCTCTAGGCCCAACATCTGACACCAAACCACCAAAATAAAGATGTTTTTTTAAGCAAATTACAGCATCGGCAACCAAACGGACCCCAGAAACAGGGCATGGATTGAAGACAGCTATGCAACGTACCAGCGGTTTGAGGGAAGTGGCGGGCGGGTTCAGATTAGTTTTAAGCTATCCTGTGTCTCTAAGGGGCCTATTCCACGGGAGCAATAATCTGCCGAGGCAAGCTTTGAGAAAAGTCTCACATATTCTTTTCAGTATTAGAGTGGTGGTGTGTGGGTGTCTGTGAGGGTCGGGAGGCGGGGGGGGGGGGTAACCCTATACCCTTACACAGGGATCATTGCAGTCACCAACCATGAAGCCTCATAATAATTGTACTCATATATTCTTTCCTGAGCAAAAAGTAAAGAACATTTCTGGAACAGTAAAACTTTGTATTCTTCCTGTTCTACGTGGAATATCCTTTTATCTGTTAATTATGCAGTTTTTTCCCCTAAACCTTCCTACAAAGTGACAGCGCTGACATCTCTCCTTATATTAATTAGTCTTCAACAGTTTTCAAGCTCTAAAGTGGAATCAAATTCCTTTTAAGTGAGCCAGCAGCCTCAGTGAAGGTCAGATCAGAATGCTGTCTGCACATGTTGGAGTAGTATAGTACTTTCATAAAGACAAAAAAAAAAAAAAAATTACAGATGGAAATGAAACTTTTTATTTGTCGAGACCTGATAAGACATGACGCTGGGGAATGATACCAGCTAGGGCTGATTTTCGGGGTAGGGCTTATTTTTGGAGAAACAGGTTAGTAGAAATAGGCCTAATACTGGTCCCTAAATCTACCATGTACCCCAGCCCATCTGGCCATACACTTTAGATACAATAGTTGTCAGCCAAATACAGTACACACTCTGCCTAGAATGCATGTGGTGGCCTATTTTCAATTAGGACAATCTAACAAATCAACAATTAAATCCAACATTCCCAATCCCCATTGGAGAAGGTGGAAGGCCATCATAAACACTATATTGTCAGCCAGTCCTAATAAAATGTATATGATCAGCTTAAAGGGGTATTCCCAACTTTAGAATAAGTATTCCCTTATTTATCAAGCTGATCGGTGGGGGTCTCAGCTGTCAGACTTCCATGAATAAGCTTGTTATTAGAGATGAAAGCAACTCGAGCGTGCTTGGGTCCCTACCGAACTCAAACGTGAAGAATTTGTTTAGAGGTGGCTGCAGAAGTTGGATGCAGCCCTAAGGCTGTCTGGAAAACATGGATACAGCCATAGGCCATAGGCCATATCCATGTTTTCCAGTAGTCCCTAGGCTGCATGCAACTTCCTCAGCAACCGCTAATAAAATGCTGCACGCTCCGATTCAGATGGACCCAAGCATGCTCAAGTTTCGCTCGTCTCAACTTGTTATCCCCTTTCCTGTGGGTAAAACATAACTTCTTTTGATGAAAATACCTCTTAAAGGTAGCTCCACATACACCGTATCGCAGCGGATTTTATGCTGTGGAACTGCAGTAGATCCGCAGCAGATTTGATCTAAATAACTGAACACAGCATCAAATCTGCTGCAAATCATGTACGTGTGAACACACCCTTAGGTGCCTATTCCACGGAGCGATTCGGCTGATTATCGCCCGGTGGAAGAGAGAAAACGTGTCATCGGCTGATTGTTTATTTAGGCCCAAACCTAAAATCATCGGTCACCCACCGCGCATCGCTGCATGGAATAGCCATGTGCGGCGGGCGACCGACGATTTGACCTAGCATTACCTAGCAGGGCATCTCCTCCTCTCCGTCTTACTCGCTGGTTCCCGCGGCACATCATCAGCTTCGGTGCTGCCTGACTAAGCTGTCAGACCGCTCAGCCAATCACTGGCTGGGACCGCCGCGGCCAGTGATTGGCTGAGCGGTCTGACAGCTCAGTCAGGCCGCTTTGGAGTTAATGCTGCGCCACGGGACCCGGGGAGGAAGATGGAGCGGAGGAGAAGCTCTGCTAGAGGTAATGTATGCTGCAAGGGCTGCAAGGACATCAGTAATGATGTCCCTGCAGCCCTCGCCAAATGATCATCGGGCCGTGCAATAGGCCCAGTAAACGAGCGCCGATCAAGCAGATCAGCGCTCGTTTACACAGTTGATCAGCCTGTGGAGTAGGGCCCTTAGGAATAGGGGCACAACTGCCCCTAAAATCAATGGCCTGGACCATGTGAGAGTGACTAGAGCTCAGTTCATTCCATATGGGGCTGCCAGCCAGGAGTCCAGCGATCTACAATGTTCACCACTCCCATAGAGAATGAATGCAGTCCCATACAGCTCCTGTCCCTGCATCTTGCGGTCCCTGTTACTCATTGCTTGTCCCTGCTTCTGAGATGAGATGGCTGAGCAGGTTCTGCCTGTCTTGGCCAATGACTGGCATGTCTATCTCTAACATCTCATCCCTTCAATGGGAAGAGACAGGAAAAAGCAGTGACCAGCGACAGGGGCGTAGCTAGGGGTTCAGCCTAGGGGGGGGGCGAGTGAGTCTAAGTGGGCCCCCAACCAACCTTACCCATAGGGAACCTCAGCAGGTGACAAGGCTTTCTGAATAATAAAGGGAATATTCTTCTACATTACTCATAGTGGATAAGGATAAAGAGCAGTGTAAGAGGCTTCTGTACATTTCACATATAGAACCACAAAAAAATGTAAAGTGCTTAAGATTAGAAAAATATAGCTGCCTTCTTCCACAGACAGCACCATTCTTGTCCTCATTTTGTGTGTGGTATTCGACTGAAGTGAATAGTGCCAAGCTGTGATACCACACACAACCTAAGAGCAGGGGTGGCGCTGTTTTGGAAGAAAGCAACTATGTTTTTTTTTCTTAATTCTGGAGAACCCTTTTAACCAGATGATCTTTGCCTAAAAATAATAGTGGTATAGGTAATATGTTTTTAGACATTAAGGCTATGTTCAGACTGCATATGAGTCCGGCCGCATTTCGTACACCGGCATACATGTGCGGCTGAAACTCCGGGCGTGGGAAAAATTGACATGCGCCGGATGCGTACGAACCGCAAACATACGCCCGTAGTAGAGTTATGCTTCCCTAGCTTGATTCAAAGCGATCTGAGGCAGGTCATTTACTTGGAAATCTTCGCCCAGCCCAATAAAACTCACAGAACCTTTTGGATCGAAAAATCAAGTTCAGTTTGGCTGAAATAAGTACTTTGTACGGACCGCATGGAAATCCACGGCCGTGAGTTTCAACATTTCCGTCCTCGAACAATGGTCTTGTTCATTTTTCACGGCGCCGTATACGATCCGGCCGTAAGCTCATACGTAGTGTGCACTGTGCGGGCGTATATCGTATACTTTCAAGCGAACGCATCAACCTCAAAACTACGTGCAGAAACATACGCAGTGTGAACAAAGCCTCAAAGGGGTGAGCTGGTTGTGAACATACATGTACAATCCAAGATATGTGATAAGCTGCTAGATATCCATTATCTATCTATCTATCTATCTATCTATCTATCTATCTATCTATCTATCTATCTCCTATCTATCTATTTATCTATCTATCTATCATCTATCTCCTATCTATCTATCTCCTATCTATCTATCTATCTATCTATCTCCTATCTATCTATCTATCTATCTATCTGTCTGTCTGTCTGTCTGTCTGTCTGTCTATCTGTCTGTCTATCTATCTCCTATCTATCTATCTATCTATCTATCTATCTATCTATCTATCTATCTATCTCCTATCTATCTATCTATCTATCTATCTATCTATCTCCTATCTATCTATCTATCTCCTATCTCCTATCTATCTCCTATCTATCTATCTATCTATCTATCTATCTATCTATCTATCTCCTATCTATCTATCTATCTATCTATCTATCTGTCTGTCTATCTATCTCCTATCTATCTATCTATCTATCTATCTATCTATCTATCTATCTATCTCCTATCTATCTATCTCCTATCTATCTATCTATCTATCTATCTATCTATCTCCTATCTATCTATCTATCTATCTATCTATCTATCTATCTATCTGTCTATCTATCTCCTATCTATCTATCTATCTATCTATCTATCTATCTATTATCTATCTATCTATCTATCTATCTGTCTATCTATCTCCTATCTATCTATCTATCTATCTATCTATCTATCTATCTATCTCCTATCTATCTATCTCCTATCTATCTATCTATCTATCTATCTATCTATCTATCTATCTGTCTATCTATCTCCTATCTATCTATCTATCTATCTATCTATCTATCTATCTATCTATCTATTATCTATCTATCTATCTATCTATCTATCTATCTATCTATCTATCTATCTATCACATTACAGGAGGAGATATAAGAGGACAATGATCACATGTCCTTCATGCACAAGCATTTTCTCAGCCCCGCCCCCTCATGACATCACCACAGGTCCTTCATCCACAAGAATCCTCTCCAGTTCTCAGCCCCGCCCCCTTATGACGTCACCACAGGTCCTTCCTCATCACTCTGCAGGCTGTCGGCAAAAGAAATAGCTTTTGCAGACAGCATTAAGCCTCTGAGACCTCAGTGGGCCCCTGCCAGTGTGGGCCCAGGAGCCACTGCCCCCCCTGCACCCCCCAAATTTCGCTTATGAGCAGCGAGGAACTGGGGTGGGCAAGTTGGCTATAGCTGGACTAATAATAATTGTACAAATAATAATAAATGTACAAAGGTGTGCAGTACAGTTCTTAAAGTGAATCTGTCACCCTGAAAACCCACCGAGCCGGCAGCACAACTGGATAGATAAAAATGGATACAATAAAAAAAAAAAAAAACTGGATATAATAAAATCATACAGAGCATAGCTTTGTTGCCTGTGTTTTTATTTTTTTTAAAGTCTTTGAGCCATTAATAGTGTCAAGGAGGCGAAGCTTAAGATTCTATGGGCCCTGGTAGGGATGGTACGAACCCTCCGAGGTTTGGGTTCATATGAACCCGAATGCTCGGCAACAGATTCCCGCTGTCTGCCCACTCCGTGGAGCGGGTGGATACAGCAGGAGGACTGCCTGGAAAACTGGGATACAGCCTATGGCTATGGCTATATCCCAGTTTTCCAGGCGGTCCTCCCGCTGGATCCGCCCGCTGCACGGAGCGGGCAGACAGCGGGAATCATTACCGAGAGTTCGGGTTCGTATGAACCCGAACCGAACTCGGTTTGGACCATCCCTAGGCCCTGGCACAACTATGGCTTAGAGTACTGGATGCCCTGCAGTGGAGGGCCTTGCCATGTGATTCTACTGGCTATAAGAAGAGACTGGAAAGGGGTCTCAGCACTGAGAGCGTGACTGATCTAAACTTTTGACATATGTCTGTGCGTCACATCAAAAGTTAATGTAAGTGATAGTAAATTTCTGCTAAAATGACAGCACAGTCATCCTAGTCCTGGCTTTGGAGCAGAAGTAAGAGGCATTCCGGTATTATACACATAAATTCTGTAAAAAAAAATATATATATCCCGTCATGTGACCTCAATGCTTACTGTAAATTAGGGTTGTACAGTAAGTGTTCTGAGAAGTTGATAATAAAAGAGAAAAAAAATCAGTTCATGGATTAAACTTATTGTAAGATTTAGAGCTTTCTGTTTGGTGATACTACATACTGCCCCTTACCAACACATTTATAATCAATACTTTCTTTAGTCTGGTAAGATAAATATGCTATAAAGAGCTTTTCTGATGATGAAACGTTGTGTTAGCTGTCTAATAAATTAACGTATATAAGTAAAGTTATTTGACTATCTTTCTGTGGTTTTTAATGCTTTGCTTCTGCTTCTGACATAAACTTTTTGCTCTGCCTTCCATTGTCCCATTTCCTGTCTATTGCACTTCCTACAATAGACTTCCTGTTTCTGCTTTACACTCTAGCTAGCAATTCAGCCAATTCCTGTTTGTGTATTCCCTGATGGTGTGATGGTGATGGTAGTGTGTGTGTGGGGGAGTTAGTGGTAGGGAGGTAGAGTTGGCTGAATTCCCAGCTACTTGTGTACAGCAGGAATGGGAAGCACCCTAGACAGAAAGGTGGACTAATGAAAACATTCAGAGGCGGAAGGAAAGGGTAGCTCTATAACTTTATTTAGTAATCTAATAAATCTGAAAGGGAGAACAAAGAATACAGAATCAGAGAAGAAGAAATGTGTGTTTACAGATTGAACAATCCATTAATTAACATATACCTGACTATATAAATAACTATCCCCAACTATAATTAAACTGGATTATCTGATGAAATGTCTCTACAACAAGCAGAGCTTGCACTTCGTATTGTTATCTGCAAAGGAAACTTCAGTCACTGGATAGGAAAAAAAAAAAAAACACATCCGGCAAATTCTGAGAATATTAATTATACCGGAATATGTACACGATAAAAAAAAAATAAAAGAGATAGATTAAAAGGAACCTGGCAGCTGTTTCATGCTGCCCAAAACAAAGGCAGCAATAAACAAAGTCCAAGACTCTGCTGTGACTGCCCCAATGACTAGTCACCATTTCTGGCTGCTTTTATAACTACAAATCTTCTGTCCAAGTATGTCACAATCTACAATAGTTTGCTATTTGTTTGCTTTGTTCAGGCCGCATCTCCTTTCTTTATCTCCTTTCTGCCTATAAAGCACATTTCCAGCCAAGCCTATCAGTTACCAATCCACCTCCACACGCCGTCTATAGTAGTGTACTATAGAACATCACTGAGAGCACCAATTTGACCATGTCACAACTGTGAAAAGTTGTAATTTGTAATTTACTTTGATTTAAAAATCTCAAGCCTTCCTATACTTATCAGCTGCTGTATGTCCCGCAGGAAGTGGTGTTTTCTTTCCAGTCTGACACAGTGCTCTCTGCTGCCACCTCTGTCCGAGACAGGAACTGTACAGAGCAGCAGCAAATCTCCATAAAAAAAAAAAAAACCTTTCCTGCTCTGGATAGTTCCTAGCATGGACAGAGGTGGCAGCATAGAGCACTGTGTCAGACTGGAAAGAATACACCACTTCCTGCAGGACATACAACAGCTGATAAGTAATGCAAGATGTGATTTTTTTTTTAATAGAAGTAAATTACAAATCTAAATAACTTTATGAAACCAGTTGAATTGAATTTTTTTTTTTTTTTGCTGGAGTACCCCTTAAATCTAACTAAACCATGCCTTTTTTAACACCCTAGGTACACTTTAAATAGTATAATACATCAAAAGCTATTAGAGAGTCACAGGATGGAGGCCACTGTCCTATACCAACACACTACAGCAGAGATGGGGAACCTTCGTCCCTCCCGTTGTTGCAAAACTACAATACCCATCAATCCTGGGCAGCCTTTGGTGGTCAAGGTATGATGGGAGTTGTTGTTTTGCAACAGCTGAAGGGCCGAAGGTTCTCCATCCCTGCACTACAGCAAACTCTCTATACAGCCGCTATCCCTTTGCATGTGTTACATAAGCTCATAAGCACAATGTTCTCATTCCCTGACATCCAGCAGAGATCTTGTAATGGTGAAGAATATAAAGTCTACTACTTCTGATGAGTGTCTCCATCCTGTCTGAACAATCTCCTGAACTTTTGGTGAGGACAGATATTGTGAAGCCGATAATCAGGGAATAATTCTGCCGTTGCTCTGGATGGCTGAATATATTGCATAACATCATACAGATTTGTCATAGCGGCTGTGTCACTTGTCTAGACATCCCACTCAGTCAATCACAGCTGCTTCTTTTGTTTTTCTTGCTTTGCCGGGCCGCCTGCCTTTTGTTTCCCTGCAGTTAATGATGAGAGTTGTTTTCTTTCATTAATATCACAGTAAAGGGAACCTATCGCTTTATTAGAAATGGATCCTATAAACAAATGAATGTTCCAGGTATCAGCGAGAATGGCGGCGGTATTTTTCACTGTTTAGGATTACTCGTTTTGGCTTGGCATTTATAGATGTAGAAAGGAAAAAAGGTAACGAATCCTCTAGAGTACTTGCTTAAATGAATATAATTTTAATTGACACCATAACAATATATATATAGAAGTAATATAAGTAATATGTCTCAAAAACAATAAACAATGTAATTATCAAGTTGATCGAGCTGCAAAAGCATATGGTTAAGAGCATAAAAAGTTTAAAAAGTTCATACGATGTTAAAACCGCTTCGTGTGCACCTGAATTGAACCCAAACAGTAAACGTGCATTCACACAGTGCATTAGTGTTGTTCCACAGTATCTGTTTGGAATGGTATATCACTGATAAGATTTGGAGGTATCGATAGCTCCTTAAAAAGTGCAAATTTGCAAAAAAGAGTTGGCGTAGTACGCCTCTCACCAGATCGCTGTTGTATCAGCCATATCATGGGTCGTATGTAGCTTGTGGTGCGCTGGAGGATCCTCCGCTCTGCAGTGATGGCCGCTGCCATAGATGAATCAGAGTAGGTCCGTATCGGCTTCAGTTGTGTGGCTGCCGGTTTGGCGTGCAGCGTCTTCACTCCTGCTGGCCACTATGGATTACACTGGGATATGCAGAGTAGCGCTACCAGGTTCGTTATTGCGCGGGAATCGGCCTGTCAATCATTCATGGCGTTCTCGTAGTTAGTGTTTGTCAACCTTGCAATATCAATTCTCAATGCAATGAGTTGACTGTAGCGATGTGTGGATTTGCTAAACGCGTTTCAAGGCAAAACCAGGGTCTCTTCCTCAGTAGCTGGCATGTGTAGTGCAACGTTGTTCTTTTATCATGTTTCAAAAGATCGGGGTTGGGCTTAGTAGGTTCTTCCAAAAATACGGAGTGACCCATTTGGATTTTTGTGTCCATCTGTACACTGAAAAGTATCTTTGTAAGAGACAATTATCTGACCAAAACACATATCAACGTCTCCCTAAGGACCCAATCCAATCCTTTAGTAAGGAATTGAAACAAATATGTGAGTCAGCTCTAGAGAATGATATTTTAACATCTAAAGAATTTGAATTTATCATGAATACACAAGACAGGTTACCTGTCTTCTACTGCCTTCCGAAATTACACAAAGACAGGCCAAATATTACAGGCCATCCAGTTTATATTAACACCCAATTATTTCTACTTCGAGGGAGACCACTATCTACAGACCACTGGTACCGCCATGGGCATCAGGTTTTCACCCAGCTATGCCAATCTCTTCATGGCTATGTCGGAGGAGTCTACCATCATCCCCCAGCTGGGTGCGAGCCTGGTGCTCTAGCGAAGATATATTGATGACATCATACTTATTTGGCGTGGACCAGTGGCCGACCTCGAAGCCTTCATTTCACAACTCAATATAAATTCATACAACATCAGACTTACTCCATCTATAAGCCATAGCCAAATAGAATTTTTAGATCTACTCATTACAGTAAATTCCTCTACATTAGTATGTAGCACCTATCACAAACCAACATCGAAAAACAGTTTTATTCTCTTCTCAAGCTGCCATCTTCCAAGATGGCTGCTTAATATTCCTACGAGCCAATATCGTTGTTTAAAAAGAAATTGTACTCACACTAACCAATTTGAAATAGAAGCCCAATCTTTGACAAACAAATTTCTGGAGAAAAATTAACCAGCAGAAATATTGACTAACTCATTGGATATAGTCAGACAATCCAATAGAGAAGAATTTTTCCAACCCTCCAAGAAGAAAACCAATATAGCTGACAATACATCGAAAATAATCACCCCCTTTTATAAAGATTATAAAAAAATTTAAACCATATTCCAGAAAAATTGGCATTTGATTCAAAAGGATAAAATTATAGGACATCTACTACCCCCCAAACCTACCATTATTTACACTAGAGCACCCAACCTTGGGATCCAGATAGCTCCCACCATTAAGAACCCCCAGCGGGATAGGCCTACTACTAACTGGCTGACTGTAAATGGATTCCACAAGTGTGGAACATGCAGTAACTGTAAGATTACTGCATCAAGAGGCAAAACCACTACTGTCTCGTCCACAGTTAATGAATTCAAATGGGAAATCACCGAATTCCTTACATGTGCAACAAAGGGAGTCATCTACCTAATAGAGTGTAGTTGTAAGAAGCAATATATAGGCAGGACCAAACGTCAAATGAAGATCAGAATAGCAGAACATCTGTATAACATCCGTAAACAAAATATGACTCACCCATTATCAGCACACTTTGTAGAATGTCACTCTGGGGATCCAAAACAACTGACATATACAGCACTATTGAGTGTGAAACGAAATTGGAGAGGGGGGGACTTGATTTCCCAAATGTCTAGGGCAGAATCACGCAAAATATATGAATTCAAGTCCCTTCAACCAAAAGGACTAAACTCAGAATTGGAAATTTTTGGCTTCTTATAATGGGGGAAGTGTGTGATTCACATGGACATAGCCAGCTGGCTGTTTAATTACCAGCGTGACTATGATCCCTGCGACCCACACCCTCCCTCCTTTTACCTTTTGAATATGTATTTTTAAAGATATTTTTTAAAATGTTTTTTGGAAATGTATTTTTAAATATGTACTATAGATGTTGGTGAAGAAAACACCTAGGTTGTGAAATTCATGAAATTCACAAACTATAATTCATAATTTATTAATCAGAGAATTTACTCGTTTGAATGAATTTATATACCTATACTGTTTATATTTCATTTACTATAATAATCTATGTGGTTTCTTATATACAAATATACAAAGATTTATTGTTCTGTTATACAATGTTGGTTCGGATTTTATATACAAACAATCATTGAGTTTATGTCATCATAGATACCCTTTTTGTTCATTTATGAGAATATAATAGTATTTTTTAAATATCGTTATAAACATCAGTTCACATTACAGCAACTTGACACTGCGTTTTTTTCTGAAACAGCTAGCAATGCATTTTTATAGAATTATATATCTAGGTAACATATACTGTAACCATATGAACTATATACATGATAACAAGATACACTATATTGGTTTTGGAGACATACATCCGACATTGAATCATTTATGATCTATGGGCTTTGAATGATAGAGATGGACACAAAAATCCAAATGGGTCACTCCGTATTTTTGGAAGAACCTACTAAGCCCAACCCTGATCTTTTGAAACATGATAAAAGAACAATGTTACACTACACATGCCAGCTACTGAGGAAGAGGCCCTGGTTTTGCCTTGAAACGCGTTTAGCAAATCCACACATCGCTACAGTCAACTCATTGCATTGAGAATTGATATTGCAAGGTTGACAAACACTAACTACGAGAACGGCATGAATGATTGACAGGCCGATTCCCGCGTAATAACGAACCTGGTAGCGCTACTCTGCATATCCCAGTATAATCCATAGTGGTCAGCAGGAGTGAAGACGCTGCACGCCAAACCGGCAGCCACACAACTGAAGCCGATACGGACCTACTCTGATTCATCTACGGCAGCGGCCATCACTGCAGAGCGGAGGATCCTCCGGCGCACCGCAAGCTACATACGACCCATGATATTGCTGATACAACAGCGATCTGGTGAGAGGCGTACTACGCCAACTCTTTTTTGCAAATTTGCACTTTTTAAGGAGCTATCGATACCTCCAAATCTTATCAGTGATATACCATTCCAAACAGATACTGTGGAACAACACTAATGCACTGTGTGAATGCACGTTTACTGTTTGGGTTCAATTCAGGTGCACACGAAGCGGTTTTAACATCGTATGAACTTTTTAAACTTTATGCTCTTAACCATATGCTTTTGCAGCTCGATCAAATTGATAATTACATTGTTTATTGTTTTTGAGACATATTACTTATATTACTTCTATATATATATATATATATATATATATATATATATATATATTGTTATGGTGTCAATTAAAATTATATTCATTTAAGCAAGTACTCTAGAGGATTAGTTACCTTTTTTCCTTTCTATCATTAATTTTTAATCCTTTGGTACAGGATTTACTATTGACCTCGAGTCCATTGCAATTCAGAGAGCTCCACCATTCTCCATTTTTATTCTATTTATAGATGTAGCAGAGTTGATATTGCTCTGTCTTTTGTGCACTGTAATAGTCCCCTGGGTTTACATTTGTAAAGTCCTTTGAATAAAAAAAAAATTAAATAAAAAAAGCATAGCACAGCACAGCATGCCCAATGACAAAATCAGTCCTCCTGTACTGCCAGGCTTAAGGCCCTATTCCACGGGCCGACTGACAGGAGCAAACGAGCTCCATGTTCCCCGCTCGCTGCTGCCGCTATTCCACGTGGCAACAGCGAGCGGGTGAGTCTGGTGGGTTCGCTGATCGTTCGGGCAGCCCATAGGATACAGCAGAGTCTGCTGCCGATGCTCCTATTCCACGGAGCGACGGCAGCAGATCGTTGCTGTATCAGTCGTTTGTCTTTCAATATGTTTGAAAGACAAACGATGCAACGATCAGCCGACATGAACGCTGTCAATTCCACGGGACGATTACCGTCCGTAACAGCCAATATCAACCGAATACGGGCGATAATCGTTCCATGGAATAGGGCCTTTAGCTACGCTGGTACATAGTTCTTACACAAGGATTTATGTATCGTATTTTCCTGAGTATAAGAGGACCCCCAACTTTTCCAGTTTGAATATAGAGTGTGAGATATACTTGCCGTATAGACTACCCCTCTTCCAACGCACACCAAATAAAAATTAATAAAAAAACATTAGACAGCAGCAAGATCTCAGAGAAAGAGAAGGAGGTACAGTAATTCCGGTAGGATACAAGAGCAGGCCAGACGGGTGACAGAGGTGAGTTTTTTTTCTGGGCACAGCGCCACTCTACCATATCTCTTTTTTCCATAACCTGGACGCCTATAGCTTGCTCTGACCCTTATACGGTTGCAGCATACAGCGGGAATGCTGACATTTTTTGGCTCCTCCCACTGTATGCAGTGGCCGCAGATTCTCCAGTCCGGTTCCAAAGTTTTCAGCACCCACCTTATAAAACGACACCCGGCGTATAAGACAACCCCTGACTTTCGAGAAAATTTTCCTGGGTTAAAAAGTAGTCTTATACGCAGGAAAATACAGTATACACACAGCTACTGTATGTATATTTCTGCTTGTAGTACAATGCATAGTAGGTAACCTACAGTTTATGGTGCCGCATCATAGACAGTGTTTATAGTGGAATAATTCTATATAACATCCAATAACATTATTATTATTATTATTATTATTATTATTATTATTATTATTATTGTTATTAGTATTATTGTTATTATTATTGTTGTTAATATTATTATTGTTGTTGTTTTTGTTGCTGTTATTTGTATAGTTTTTTTTTTTTGTTATGTAAACAAGATCCCCACAATCCACTGCATTTTTCCATGGTTTATCGCAAGATGCCTTTTCGATGCATTACCAATATTTTTAGGATCCACGACTATTGAAAATTCTTTTGTGTGTGTGAAGCCTAATATATGTAAATATTCTTACTAAGGCAGGGTTCACACTGAGCAAAACTAGTGGAATTCTGCGGCGGAATTGTCCGCAGCAGAATGCCGTTAGCCTCCCTCTCATAATGGGAGTCTATGGGAGGTGGGCTGCTGCTGCTCTGTCCGCGCTGAAGAATGAACATGTTCATTCTTCAGCGCGGAGAGACGATGTGAGAACAGCAGCGCTCGCCTACCATAGACTCACATTATGAGAGGGAGGCTAACGGCATTCTGCTGCGGACAATTCCACCGCTGAATTCCGCTAGTTTCGCTCAGTGTGAACCCGGCCTAAGCATTACGTCCAGGCTGCAAGACCTCTCCAGATTGCAGAAGTCACGCAACATTTCAAAGTTGAACATGTTTCCAACCAATTATTGTAAAGAACCATCTTCTTACGTGGTCCTACACCTGTCAGCGAATCCTGCCAATTTGGGGAGGCCTAATCCACCATCTAATGTGGCAGGACTAGCTCACCACCTATGCTTAGAGAATATGTTGCGGAGGGAAGGATCGAGCATGTTTCAACTGCCCAATCCTTTTATTCTCGGGAAGAAAAACTGCTGCTAGAGTAGTCTGGCAGAGATTTTCTCCCCTTTATCCCTTCACAACCCAAAGACTCCCAGCATTAGGATGAATTGTGAAAGTCTTTGGATGACAGTCGTATTCTGCATGTGGCTAGCCTAAGGCTGCTTTCACAAGGCCATTTTTTACCATTGCATCTACTGAACTTAGATCATCATTGGAGTTCTATAGTGGTCAAAGTTTGGTTCAATAGGCCCTTGGTGACCCCTGGTTATGACTGTAGGATGGACCTTAAATTTATCGTGACCATGGTTTATAGAGTCCTTTCAATTTAATCTGCCCTAGGAAGAATGTTGATATATTTATAACTAAAGGTGACGAAAAATCGACAAAACAGCCTGGGGGTGCAACATTGCTTCTACTTATAAACTGGAACAGAGGAGGTCCTGTCCTGTTACGTTGATCTTCACCATCCACCAACACCGTGAAGACGGACTGCCATGTTGCTTGTCCTAAAGCAATGTGGTGAACAGAAACTCCTTCCCAGACTCTACTATGGGGCAGCAGCAAAGTATAAGAAGCTATATCCATATTTTAGTTTAATTTCTCATAACCAATCACCTTTAGGTAAATAATGTGGGTGGGAAGTTATGAGTATAATTGACCCATACTGTATTGGTGGGAATGCAATAAGACTATGTTGCTTTGTCAGTTGGCTTTGTATTTATCCACTATAGTAAGAGTTGAACTTTTATCCCCGTAAAGGTCTAGAACAAATTTAGCGGAAAAATACTAAATTAACTGAACCGCATTTTCTTAAAAAAAACAAAACACAAAAACAAAGCTAAGTGAACTATAAAAGACCAAGCGATCATCTTCCGAGAGCAGCAGTAAAGAACACTTTAAGATATTGAGGTTTGCTGACCCCTAAACAAACGGATGAAATGTTTACAAGGATCACATGGCGGAACTGTACTGAGAGAGTCTTCTATCCTATAGTATCGGTGGGCTAAGCTTTAACGCGCCTCAGGAAGAAATCTTGTGACTATAATACATCTTAAAATATCAACCTCTGTGAGTTTCTATGAAAGAGCACTAGAGCGGACGTGGATGGTGGCCTCAGTGGGCAGAGAGAAACCTGTGGGGTGGAAAATAGTCTTTGAAAAATCATTGCACAATGATGGATGACTATCATCTGCACAGTACCTGCACACTATTCAATCAATGTAGCCCAGAAGGTACAATGTTGTTGAATGTTGCATTTGACCTACCAGGTGCCCTTTTACTACTGGTACAATATTTCCTTAAGCTATATAGCAATGATGGAGAGAAGGACATAAGATGAGAGTTTTCTGTGTCTGACAGTGATCTCCATCTCCAGTGATCTGGGGAAATGGATATTATGCACATGGAGTTTTTTGGCTTGCGCAAACCCATTTCCGTTTATACAGTAGGTCCTTCCCTCAAGTCAGTCAGAGAAGCTCACTACTACTATTATTATTGCAGTAACGTTTGACACGTCAAAAGTTACTGATTGCATCGGGGCTCACTCCTGAGACCTGGTGCAAACCAAAGATACAGCTGAGGAAAGTGCGCAGCAGAGCAATCAACTTACCAGCCAGCGGAACAGTTGACTCATTCTCCTTGTAGGTTGTGTTGAAGCAAACAAGTCAGATTTGATTGACAGCCAAGAAGAGACATGGCATACTCCACGCACTCCCCTCCGACTGTATCTTTGGATTCTACCAGATCTCTGGAGAGAGACCTAGTGTGATCGGTAACTTTTGACATGTCTAATGACTGTAAATGACAGTGATGTTTTAATGCTTGTATATAACAAGGGTTACAATTTATTGCAGAACAGAGGTTCCTAATGGCGTCTATTATCAATGCCATCCATTGTTTATCTATGAAGGTTCCTTGGATCTCCTAGTGGTAAGAGTTGTGTAAGGATTAGTTGGTGCTTTCACTAACTTAACTCTAGTTGCTAAAAATACTTTAAGAGGTCGTAAGGAAAAAGTTGATAACTAGGGTTGAGTTCGATGCTCGGTCGAGAATAAAGCAGATTTAGCATTTAGGTGCTCGATTGAGCTCAATCCTAACTGAGCACTTTATGGTGCTCGGGTAAAGGTGGCAATGCACCTTCAGTAACTGATTAGAATGAAAAAAATTATGTAGGTTAACCAAGTATCCTCCACTCTGCCAGGTATGGGGCACCTGGTTAAATGCTTGCATCTCCCATTGATTTCAATGGAGTTCGAGCACACAAGCATTGAAAAATTTACTTCGTAAATTTGGTAAGACCTCAATGAGACTGTGAGCCTTAAGGGCCTTATTACACGGGGTGATTATCATTAGAAAAATCGTTATATCGTTCGGATTTGAACAATAATCGTGTAATAGCAAACAACGAGTAAACGACCAACGAGAGTTTGAACTTATTTTTATCGTTGATCGTTCGCAAATCGTTCGCATGGAATAAGACGATGTTTAGTCATTCTCAGTAGCGACGAACGCAATAGCGACGACAAGACGACCGCAAGAACCATCATAAGTAACGATCATCGAAACGGTCGTTCGAAATAGCGTTTATCGTTAATCGTTGAAAAATCGCTTTGTGTTATAGTACCCTAAGACCTGAACTAACAGCATTGCATGATCTATGATTACAGAGACAGGAATGAGACCTGAGTATGAAATACATACTGTATGTTCAACAATTGCATGTAACAGCATGCAAGTAGTGAAGGAATGGTTCACATCTAATACCAAGAGAAGAAAATGTCTGAAAGAACCCTTCTTGCACTGGAGAAACCATCACATCCATGAAATACATCCATGAACATTGTTTTCAGTGGACATCATGTAATACTCAATCTCTCCTGCGGAGGCAGTGTTAGGAAATATGTTCACTTGCTGCTAGATTCTTCCACAGAATATGTGTGGTTGTTGGTAATCCCTGCAGTAGAACACCCGGCAATCAGCTTATCATCAAGTGATCCTTTTAACTTCATCACAGTAAGCAAGCAGGATTTATTACATTCCAGATTTAAGGCACTTAAAAAAAGTCTAAAAACCTAGATTTCTTTATTTCATGTGTCAGATGTGATACATCAGAAAATTACTTTGAAGATCCAGAAGTTAAAAGAAACCATTCATCCCTGCTGTTTATTTGAAGGGCAGAGTTAAATAAGGATCTTAGAAAAATGAAAGGTATACATGTAGAATGTTCGGGGCACTTCAAGGGGAACTCTAGTTAAACTTTTTTTTTTTTCTACAATCTTAATACTTGGAGTCATTTCCAGGTTCTGCCAATAATGCTGGTATTGGTCTCCCCTCTCTGTAGCATTTGTGGCAGATGCCAAGTATCTATTATAAACTATAGGGAAATGGGTGGCCAGACCAACTATATGCCATAACCCTACTAAAAAAGAAAAAAAAAATGTCCAGCAATGTCTATCAAGACCATTACAAACAAACACACAAAAGACAAGAAAGTTACCATCTCAACTCACTTAAACTTGTAGGAATTATCAAGATACGTTTGCAAATAAATTAATTTAGCAAACTTTTAGCCGTCTTTTCCTGATATACTGCTTGTTTTTTCCCATCGTTGACAGCTCATCGTCTAGGTTACTGACCACCACTATGCTCTAAAAGCAGTGGTCGGACTGATGTATGTATAGATATAGGGGGACATTTACTATGGTTGTGCCTTGGCGTACACCGGGGAGAAGGCGCAGATTCACCCCTTCTCTCTGGCATTTGCCTGCTGTATCTCCCCGCTTGCTCAATGGGTGGGCACGGGGCGTGGCAAGTCGGGGAGGAGGTGCGCCTCCTCTGGCTCCTGATTTGTTTTGATTTACGCCTGCTCACAGGCATAAATCATGGCAGGAATCTACACCTGCTCATGATTTCTGAGCCTGCCGTACGGCAGTGTATCCAGTGGGGCAATTGGGGTGGGGCCTAATTTAGACTTGCCTACGAGTAGGCCGGTCTTCATAAATGTGCCCCATAGTGTTAATGTATAGAGATAAAGGGGGAGATTTATCAAACATGGTGTAAAGTGAAACTGGCTCAGTTGCCCCTAGCAACCAATCAGATTCCACCTTTCATTTCTCACAGATTCTTTAAAAAAATGAAAGGTGGAATCTGATTGGTTGCTAGGGGCGACTGAGCCAGTTTCACTTTACACCATGTCTGATATATCTCCCCTAAAATCTCTCTCTTATACTGTATTAGCACCACCAACCTAACAAACAACAGGACAAGCAGATGGGGGGTAATCTAGGACTGTCCTCCCTACCCCAGGACCATGTCTGTAGGTAGTGTCAGTACTAAGGACTGGAGACTCTGTAAGTTGCAACCATAAAAAAAGACTAAAGAAGAGATGCTGAATATCTGGCTGCGGCTGCGTCTCATACAATCATACATCTATTCTTAGTAACTTTGAAGCTTCATATCAGTTTCAAGAATGCTCTCCCAAAGTACAATGTAGGATTCCCACTGACAATGTAGCTGCTGTGTAGCGCTACATATTTATAAAGGTCACACCACCACAGGCTGGAGCTTCAGCAATGGTGCTGGGATGTTGGTATAGCTTCATACATGCTTTATGTTTTTACTCTTTCCCACCATAGTGTTTTTTTGTGTGTCTTTTTATGGTGTTTTTACAGTATGGTCCTAGCTTCTCCCATCCACACCATCATCCCTTATAGTCCCAATCTGCAAGTGGGCCGTATTCATTTATTCTTTTCTGCACCTTACAATAGACAGATACAGTTAGGGGGAGATTTCACTGCCACCTACTTCAGGAAAAGTCAAAAGGACCTAAAGACAAGAACACAGGTTAGGGTCCATTTACACAGAAACATTATTTGACAAAGATTTGAAGCCAAAGCCAGGAATGGATTTAAAAAGAGGAGAAATCTCAGGCTTTCCTTTATGACCTGATCTCTGTTCATAGTCTGTTTCTGGCTTTGGCTTCAAGTCTTTGGCAGATAATCTGTCAGATAACCTTTCTGTGTAATTGGGCCTTCATACAAAGACGGCAAACTATAGGTACCCTAGTACACCTGATCTTTGTTGGGTATAGCTCCAGGCTTTACCTCCCCATCACAGGCATACAAAACTGACATGTCAGTTTTGTGCGGCCGCTATTCATTGAATAGCGGCCACACAAGCCTGACAGATCACATATCATGCATGGAGAGTGCGCCCGCATCCCAATTCAACAGAAATGAAGATCATCTGGCCGGTACTGCATGTCAATTCTTTCAGCGGAATGCAGAATCCGCCAGGGCATAGAATGGTGTCTATGGCACGAGCGGAGAGGTGCACGGCAGTGAACGGGTACTACTCCCTACGGAATCCATCGGAAATTCTAATAGTGTGAACCCAGCCTTAAATATCGGCACATTGTTGCCTGGTGCGAATGTCGCCTTATTCGGCCTTATTACTCGCATTTAGTGCCATATTTTACATGATCCTTATTCATTATACATAACCACATGCAAACAACTCAGTGCCAGTCTCAGAGTTCTGTAACATTTGGTCATTTGCAAGACTGTCAGAACACTAAAAATGTTAAATAATCCATATGATCTGACAGACCAGCAGATGAAATCACAGCTTGTGGCAACATGGATAAAAACAGGTAATAGTGTAAGATGATTCCTTACAAGTCTTAAAGGGGTACTCCAGCAAAAATCTTTTTCTTTCAATTTCAAATCAACTGGTGTCAGAAAGTTATATAGATTTGTAATGTACTTCTATTTAAAAATCTCAAGACTTCCCGTACTTATCAGCTGCTGTATGTACTGCAGGAAGTGTTGTTTTCTTTTCCGTATGACACAGTGCTCTCTGCTGCTGCTGCCGAGACAGTTACTATCCAAAGCGTGTACATACTGTATAACATATGGGTGTCGGCTCACCTGTTGTTAACCAGGACCAAGTTTTGTAGGTGTACGGTGCATGGATCCTGGGTGGCCAGCCCTCTTGCATATAGAAGTTCCACAAACGAAAAAATGGGTGGATACAGACGACGCGTTTCGCGCATGCATGCTTAACCATGATTAAGCGCGCATTCGCGAAACACGTTGTCTAGCTGCTAGCACCCATTAACATGGGACTTATTTTTAACTAGATTATGGAATAAAGTTACATGTTTTAACAGTTAATATTTTTCTATTGGAAAGTGCTGGATCCACCCATTTTTCGTTTGTGGAACAACTATCCAAAGCAGTAGCAAATGCCCATAGAAAAGCTCTTCTGTGACCTCTCCTGCCTTGGACAGTTCCTGAAAACAGAAGTAAATTACAAATCTATATAACTTTCTGAAACCAGTTGATTTAAAAGAAAAAGATTTTCGCTGGAGTACCCCTTTAAAGATATACACTAGCCTCTCCTGACCTGTCTGTTTCAGTGAATACATATATTGTACATGAAATGAGATATCCTTTATTATATCTCTGTGATGCACTATCCTTCTGTTTTTCCTCCTGGAATGTATGACTAAATAGCCAACTGGGTGTTGAAGCTGAAGGCGTGTCCCTGCACTGTATGACTTTATCCAATCAGAGTGTTGGGACACGCCCCAGAAGGTAACACCCAGTTGTCTATTTATTTCTAGTAAGAATAACAGAGGCACAGAACAGAGGAACAACACTACAAGTAATCTCTGACTTCACAAAATCCAATGATTCCAGATGATCCGAATAGTCTTGAAATCACATTGTATGAATACATCAAGCACAAAATGATACGGCATGAATAAATCCTGGGACTTTCATTCCGTCCTATATTTACATGATATATTGTAATACTTAAATAATGATACATGGAGGCGACCTCAGCACTTCCCATTGCACGCGACCGCACAGAATTAAATCTATTCCTGTCCTCAGTGACTTCTCGCATTGACCCTCAACCTTGTTCCATTTACATTTTTCATTTTCAATTTCTACTTCACCCTCGCAGCCAATTTACTGAGAACTCGCAGTACTTCTCCCTAAGGCGGAATTTTATTTTATTTTTTTGATGAAATTTCCCGTTTAATGTGTCAGGGTGAGATTCTCAACTAATAAGTCCCCTACAACCATGTTCTGTATTGTTGAGCTGCTTATAGTGCGTATAGTGTGTGCATTACTTGTCTATATTGTATATATTATTGCCTTTATATGGTATACTGCATGGTATTGTGCAGACAGATGTTTGTTTAATTGTGGATATATTGTATATATTATCCTGCTTATATTGTTGTGTGTATAGCTGTGTTTATTATTGTGCATATATTGTAAATATAATTGTATATGATTAGTGTCTATTTTTGTGTATTTACTGTATTATTCTGTGCATAACAGTTTATTATTGTGTGACTTATGTATGGTATATATATATATATATATATATATATATATATATATATATATATATTGTTTGTATAGCTGTGTATTATTGTGTGTATATAGACATTATTATTGTGTGTATAACTGTGTATTATTGTGTGTGTAAATATATTCACATTATTATTATGTGTATAGCTGTATATTGTGTGTATATTATATAAATAGTATTATTGTGTGTATAACTGTGTGTTTTATTGTATGTACTGTATGACACACACACACACACACGGTGGTCCAAAAAAGTAGATGGACAGTATGGGGGAGATTTATCAAACTGGTATAAAGAAGAATTGTCTCATTTTCCCCTAGCAACCAATCAGATTCCACCTTTTATTTTTCAAAGAATCTGTGAAGAATGAAAGGTGGAATCTGATTGGTTGCTAGGGGAAACTGAGACAATTGTACTTTAGGGTGCCTTCGCACCTACCGGATCCGCAGCGGATTTTCATGCTGCGAGTTTGTAACGAAATCAGCTGCGGATCCTGTACTGTGAAGCTCAATGGGTCCCATACACGCAGCCTGCATGGGACCCGGCCCCTGTAGACCCTGCACCGCCGCCGGCCGCCCGCAGCTTACAGCCCCGGCTCCCTTAAACCCCTGCACCTCCCGCATGCCCGACCGCTGCCCCGCCCCCCCCCCCCCCCCCCACGCACACCCGATCGCAGCCCTGGCCCCGAGCATACATCACCTGCTCGGGCCGTGGCTGTGTGATGCTCCCCTCAGCTGCCCTTCAGCATCAGTGCTGCCGTGTGCAGGGGAGCCGGGAGCATATATAGCAGTGTCCATTAATGTGTGTATAGTGAAATGTATATTGGGGGACATTTATTATTACTCGTACACCAGTCTTAAATAAAGCCCTTCCCACATTTACCCCATTCAACAGGCGCAGGCACGCAGGTGTCTCACAGGGATTGACAAAAATCTACATTTTTGCTTGGTTTACGCCAGTTTGCAGGCGTACACCATGATTAATTGGATGTGGGAGGAACCCATGTCTACTCTCCGCCTTCCAGTACATTATTGCCGCCACCGCAGTTTTATTCAATGTCAAATGAGTTCAAGTTGCAAATTAATTCTTGAAGTTGAGTCTTAAATGTTAAACCCCAATATGATCCAAGAAGAAGTTAACACTACATTCTTAATTCTCATGGGACTGATTGTAAAAATAACTCTATGGTAGGGGAGATTTATCAAACATGGTGTAAAGTGAAACTGGCTCAGTTGCCCCTAGCAACCAATCAGATTCTGGAATCTGATTGGTTGCTAGGGGCAACTGAGCCAGTTTCACTTTACGCCATGTTTGATAAATCTCCAACTTCGCTTTTTTCTTGTCTTCTATCTCCATGCTGCAGACCGTCACACTTCACTTTGCTTGGCAACCTATTATATGCTGTGTAGGTGCACATACTATAGTTACACATCAAGGTGTGAAGAGTGCTGGGGGAGGACATGACTCCTATCATGCACAGTGCCAAAGGAGAAAGCCCTTGATACTTGAGAAGCTATCACTTATAAAGAAGCATCAACAATCCAAAAATAATTCAATCATCGTCTTATAAAAAGCAGTACCTAGACGACCTGCAGTGACAACCAATCTTTCCTCCCTTATGAGTAGAACATAGAGGACAGTATTCACACCCTTCTTGTAGCCAGTAGTGTATCCAAGAGGTTGGGCTGGTGCAGCCGACCGGGAGCTTACTGCCAGGGGGGCACCGGCAAGTTACAGTATATGATTTGGTCAAGGTAATAACTCTTGGCACAGTATGATGAAAAGGCCAGCTCTGACTCTGCCTTTGCCTCTCTGTGCATTTAAGGGTTATAGAGCCTTAAAGGGGTTATCCAGCATTAGAAAAACACAGCCACTTTCTTCCAGAGACAATATGACTCTTGTCTCCGGTGTGGTTTGCAATTAAGCTCCATTCACTTCAATGGAACTACATCCAAACTGGAGACAAAAGTTATGCTGTCCCTGGAACAAAGTGGCCAGAATCAAGCTCCATTCACTTCAATGGAACTGAGTTGCAAAACCTGTACCCAAACTGGAGACAAGAGTGGTGCTGTATCTGGAAGAAAGCGACCATGTTTTTCTAATGCTGGATAAACTCTTCAAAGGGGTCATCTAGAATAAAGTAGTAATAGTCTATACACAGGATAAGCGATTAATAGTTGATCATTGGGGCACCTACACCCAACACCACCACCAATCAGCCATTGAGCACCCGCACTACATTGAGGATGGATTCACAAGCTGTTAGCTCTGTTCCCTGTGAAGCAGCAGGGCCGATATAACACCTTGGCTCCCATTCACTTCAATAGAAGCTGCGTTTGAAGCTGAGCTAATTGGGGGGTAGCGAGTACGGGGTGTCTTTACCCAATCAGTAAGCAGGTGATCCTACACCCAAAGATCAGGTAACTATAGATACAACCACACCGGGAGGGCGCTGTGCACAAGCCCTATTCTGATTAAATAGGGCTCAAGAACGGAAGTTGTATCTATAGTTACCCGATCTTCCAGAAGCGGGGGTGACTACATGCCGATCAGATGATGTACGCTTCTAGGCATATCAGAATGGAAGACCCTCTCTTTGACCCGCTTTGTTGTGGCTCATATAGGAAGGGTCCCATATGGCCAATAGTAGCCTTCATGAGACAACCTCTTTAACCTTCAGGCCTGAATATAAAATAAGTTCTTTTCAAGCGTTTTAATTGAAACCAATTAAATCATAGCAAGAGTGACTAGTAATGGGCCATTACCTGTTTTGGCAGGGAGCCTAGATCTCTTTTCTTCCACTTCTGTTTAATACATTTGGTATAATCTAAAGCTCTTGGGTCTCAATGCCAAATCTATAAAAAGCCAAGATATTACATGTTGCTTATATTATTAGTCTCCTCATAGGAGGCAGCAGGGTCTGGAATCTGGGCGGGGCTATAAGTTCCGCACCTCCTATAGTTACACCCTTGAGGTTCACCCAGTGGAAAAAAATACATTACATACATGACCACCTATAGGTCTGCTATACATGGCTGGAAAGTGAGCCGACATATGCTCAGCCAGAGGTAACCCTGTTACCAGCATGAAACTTTTATGATTATTTTTCCACTATTATACGGCCATGGAGACATTAATAAATGAACAGCTCTTCAGCGCTGTAATGGAAGTCCCATGTTTCGTACGTTCGGCCTTCTTTCCTGGCTATGGAAATAACAATATTAAACAGGATTTCATGCTCCGTTCGCTGATTAGAATTTCTGAAGAGGAATGGCGCCAGCGAGAGAGGGCACCGGGCTTGCCGCTGAATATTCCTTTCATGCAAAGTATAAAGTAAAATCAATTTGCACAGGAAGCATTTTTAAATATAGAGAAAGCAACATACATAATAAAATGCAAGGACGCTACTCGTACGCCACCGGAGATTGCACATACAGATGCAGCATTGCTCGCTGATGGTAATAATTACATAAACATATGTAAAGCTGCTTTCTCCCTGATACTTAAATGGGAACATGGCAAAATTTTATATAGATGTGTGATTTACTTCAATTTAAAAATCTCAAATCTTCCAATACTTATCAGCTGCTGTATGCCCAGCAGAAAGTGGTGTATTCTTTCCAGTCTGACACAGTGCTCTCTGCTGCCACCTCTGTCTATGGCAGGATCTGTCCAGAGCAGGAAAGGTTTTCTATGGGGATTTGCTGCTGCTTTGGACAGTTCCTGACATGGACAGAGGTGGCAGCAGAGAGCACTGTGTCAGACTGGAGTACATCACTTCCTGCAGGACATACAACAGCTGGTAAGTACTGGAAGACTCGAGATTTTTGAATAGAAGTAAACAACAAATCTGTATAATTTATTAATCTTTTATTGTCCATTTTAATGTATAAAAGAAAGAAAACATTACAAGATATAGGGAATACTATGGGTGTTTATAATATGGATCTGAAATACAGTACAACGCCGTGTTTGAGGCCTAAGGGTGCAGTCACACACACTTTTTGAGTGGCGTTTTTCAAGCAAAAAGAGGCAGAAAAATGTGGCACATGGTCTTTTTTCATACATTTGCGGTTTTTTTTTTTGGCATTGTTTGTAGCGTTTTTGACTTTATGTGTGAATGATGTTATTTGTGGTTTAGGTGTTTTTGTGTGCTGAACTTGTTTCCCTCTGCCATCACACAACCTAGCTGCTGGACCACAAAAGGTGACAAAAACACCAGGGGGGCGGGGGAGGGGGGGGGGAGCGCCATGTGCACAGCAGTGGTGTATTTGAGTCAACCACAACAATCCCATTTAAAGGGGTAGTGCGGCGGTAAAGAATTATTGACAGAATAACACACATTACAAAGTTATACAACTTTGTAATTTATGTTATGTCTGTGAATAGCCCCCTTCCCGTGTCCCACCACCCCCACCCGTGTACCCGGAAGTGTGGTGCGCTATACATACCTGTCACGTGTCGACTCGTCTCCGATCTTCAGTCTGCAATGTCGTCTTCGGACGGCCGGGCCGAATCCCTCCGGGCGTCCTGAGTGCCGGCCGCCCTCTTCAGCATCATCAGATGCTCAGCCGCGATTGGCTGAGCACAGTTTGGCTCAGCCAATCGCGGCTGAGCAGCTGATGATGCGGCCGCGTCATCGGCTGCTCAGTCGCGATTGGCTGAGCACAGTTATGCTCAGCCAATCGCGGCTGAGCAGCCGATGACGCTGAAGAGGGCGGCTGGCACTAAGGACGCTCGGAGCGATTCAGCCCGGGTGTCCGAAGACGACATTGCAGACTGAAGATCGGAGACGAGTCGGCATGTGACAGGTATGTATATCGCACCACACTTCCGGGTACATGGGTGGGGGTGGTGGGACACGGGGAAGGGGGCCATTCACAGACATAACATACATTACAAAGTTGTATAACTTTGTAATGTGTGTTATTCTGTCAATAATTCTTTACCGCCGCACTACCCCTTTAAGTCTGTGTAAAATAAAATAAAACTGCAAAGAAAAAGACCATGTGTGGTTGTGGCCTAAATGTGGAAATTGTTTTTCAGTGCTGAACATCTGAACTGATTTTTAAACAAGAAAAGACTTCTAAAACCACTACAGCTCTCCTCCTCCCCGCAGAGCACCCCCCCCCCCCACTAGTAATACACAGACTGCGCCTAACACTGCCGTGCTCCCTCCGTGAGTCTCTTATGTTCTCTGTCTATCTTAATGCCTCCTCCTGGATGTAGTACCAGTCCTGCCAGTGACTGGTACTACATCCAGTGCTACAGTTACACTCTCCACAGCAAGGAGTCACTATTCTATAAAAAGTAGTGTTCTATATCATTCCCGCCTAGCCATGTGCCCCCTTACTACTATTATTCAACAGGAAGGAGATCAACACAATAAAATGAGAAAGATGGGGACAACTACACCACCAAGACTAAGTTATACCCGCTGCATCTTTCCTACCACCACGGACCCTGTCTGGCCTTGGCTTCTTGTTTACACCCTGCCATGCCATAGCTGTAGTGCCCCCCTTATATTCTCCCTTGCCACATCCCCACAACTGAGGAGGAATGGTGGCAGCGGACGTTCTTGTGAACAGGGTCATTAGGGTCCCATTACACGGGGTGATTATCTGGCCAATAAGGCAGAATCAAGCAGATATCGCCCCACGTAATACAGACAACGAACATCGACTGTCGACCAGGCATCGCTCAGAGTAACAGGAGGTGCACGGTCAGAGGCTGAAGTGTATAGAAAATAGTAAACACTATACTTACCTCCCCACTCTCCGCAACATCCTTCTGGCTTCTCCACGCTCACTGCACCAAAGCCATCTGTGCAGTGTTAGGCCACTCAGCCAATCACTGGCCTAGGCACTGTCCCGTCTCGCCGAGTGATTGGCTGGACGGCCTGTCACTTCAGAGACGGCTTCAGACATGCGTGGTGAGCAGGAAACAGGCTGGGGAACACTGGGAAGCCTGGAGAGGTAAGTAAAACTATTATCTTCTATATAGAGCAAGGACTGCACAGACATCGCTAATATTATATATATATATATATATATATAAATATATTAAATATATATATATATATATATATATATATATATATATATATATACAGACCTTGCTGCAGGATCATCGAGCCATCTAATAGGCTTGGTAAGCGAGCGCCGATCTACATAAAAATCTACTGATCTATTGTTTGAATTGTTACTATGTAATATTTGATCCTACAGTATTTGCACTTGGAGCTTTGTGTTCTGAATATGTTGGTGCTATATAAAAAAAGTTATTATTATTGTTCACTTATATAAGACCAGATAACTCCTTTATGTTTATGTTGTGCTTTCTAGCAGCATAAGGTAGTGACAGACAGAGTTACTTCACCATGGTATCTATAAGACTTTATTAGTTGCAGCACTGTAAGTCCCCGGGCAGCATAGTCCTCCCCATATTATTTATATGTATTTTTATTATTTTAGGGACACTGTCACTTTAAAGATGGTAATAAACATTGTGCACATGGCAGGACATTTCCTCTCCTACTACAAACGACACAAGGCGATCACCGCTGACCCCTGGGCCTCTCCCAGTCGCTTCTCATTGCACCTCTGTATTTTCTCCATCGTCTTCAATTAATCACTAATCTCTATGGCAACTATGCAAAACCATGTGTTGGGCGCACACGTGCCACTGTCACAATCCCGGCTTCTCTCTAGGGCGCGTATTCACAGGAGACAGGAGATTGTGTTCTTATCCTCCTGAAATAAGCATCAAACAGCGAGGGCCGTACAAGCTGTAGAAAACAATGGCGCTATCCGGTGCTTACACAGTGTATATAATAGACGACTGATGGCGGCACATGGATGAAATCCGGAGAATAATATGTTTATAGTGGTGAGGTCTGATAGGATTGTTTATAGTCAGTGAGTTTTCTTATCATTGTGGGTTAGAAAAGTGAAGCATTGCATTAGATGTTGCCTCGAGAAACCATTATATATATATATATATATATATATATATTAATTTTTTTTTTTTTCTCAACAAATAGATGTATACAAGAGAAAGATAAAGTTTTCTCGGACATCAAACATGAGCGTATTCATTCCACAATAATTATTTTTTTTTTAAAATATTACTTACAGAACTGTCTCTCTCCCTGTCTCTATTTCTATCTGTGTACCCAGTCACTCCCCCTCCCATCTCCCACCTCCACCCTTTATACAGTTGCCTTGCTTGTAACATGAACCCTAAGCTAGTGTCAGCTAATTTTTGACAGTTTAGTAGGGAGCTGGGGGAGATGGAATATACCTTATAGGAAAAAGGAGGCATTTTTGTCTGATAAGATACAGTATATTACAAAATTCCTTATAATCTCATGTACTGCTTGAGCTATAAAAAGTTTGTTAAAACAGCAGTGCCTATTTAAAGAGCCATGTCTACAACAGGTTTTTAGTGTCTAGAATGTCTTCATTAACTAACATGAAGCAGAGATCTTCACAATGGTGTATTACAATACACTGATTAAAGGGTAAGTCCATCTTTACAACCTTTTTTTGTTCCAATGTACCTACAAAAAAAGCTGAGTCAACCCTGCAATTTGTCTTGACTTAAAATATCTTTCTTTTTATGTCTATAGCTCCGAAGCAAAGCCATGTTTATATTTTTTTTATTTATTTTATTTTCGACTGACTACATACAGGGTTTGTTTATAGTTCTTCACCATAGAAACACAAAGAACCTAAACATACTAACCACTTATTTTATGTCAAGACTTTTTTTTCCACAAAAAAACTATCCCCTCAAAATATATGACTGCACGCTGCACACTAAGAGAACATGCAGTATCACTATAGCTAAAAAATCCAAACTTTGTCATATTGGAGCAATTATTCAGCTTATTAATTATGAGCATTAGGTACAAATGGGACAAGAAGTCTCGACGGGACTTAACTGATAAAAAAAAAGTCTAATTTTAATGTTGGGGAAAAAAAATACAGTCTGTCGCACAGATGCTTTGTTCTCTCCATAGCTGATCCCATGCATTCAGCCCAATGTTTTCACTGCTGGTTGGGCAATAACACGCACAGATGGCTTTTCAGGGCTGCACAGAAGCGACTTCACTCATCCGCGGCACTTTAAGTGGCATCATGTTTAGTCTCTTGTCATACAACTGCCACCACAACAGCTCTAATTGTTAAGAAAAAAGGGTAATCATAGGAACTAAATATAGTACCGATGCCGTGCAGGGGTGGCACTGAGATAACACCGCACAACTGTTATCAAACTTTGAGAAATTTTGTAAAGCTAATGCAGAGGCAAGGTAGACAATGTAAGGAAGCCATCGGATCACTGCTTCTATATCATGGAAGAAACCATGTCGTGTGCACCCTCTAAACATTTCTTAATGGTCCGCTCTTTGCTCCTGTCAGTTTCCAGGCCTGGACCAGAGACTTCTTTGAGGCACTCTAGTGATTGTACAGTGGTCACTAGAGCCATAGGGGAAGATTTATTAAGCAGGGTGTAAAGTTAAACTGGCTCAGTTGCCCCTAGCAACCAATCAGATTCCACCTTTCATTTTCCAAAGAGTCTGTGATGAATGAAAAGTGGGATCTGATTGGTTGCTAGGGGCAACTGAGCCAGTTTCACTTTACACCATGTTTGTTAAATCTCCCCCATGTAGCTTTTTTTTTTTTTTGCAGTGTTCTAGTGACCATTTAGTGGTCACTAGAACACTGCAAAAAAAAGGCCAAGGAAAGAAAATATCATTCCAGGCCACAGACAGAACCAAGTGAGTATGTTTACTGTACCCTGTTTTCATAAGAGTCCCTGTTCTTCTACAGTAAGCAATGATGTTCTATGCTTAGAAGGAGATACAATAGGGACCAAGGTATACAGAATATGCCTACTGTTCAATATAAAGTTAATGTAGGGAACCAGAGAAACTACCTAGACAGCGGGGATTCCTGTCATTTTGACAGTAGTACCTGATCTTGTATGGTAAGCAATGATCTTTTATGCATCACTGCTTACTGCATAGCCTACAGAGGTAATTGGCAATGCTATTCACCACTACTTAACTACTTACATTCGCTGATGTGCGCTCTATACTCGGCCAAGCCGATGTCAAACTGTCATGATGTGAGTGGTGGGGATCAGAAAGCTTTGTCAGTTTTCTGTTCCCTGGGCAACCCCTTTAAAATACCACATGTTTTGCGGGCCCAGGCTATAACACAACAATAAACCCCAAAAGTCCACCGTGAAGCCAATGGGGGACGTTTACTATCATTGCTCCCCTGGCGTACACCTAATGGGTGGACAGCAGGGGCATGGCATGGCAGGGAGGAGGCGTGGCCTCTTAGTAAATCCAGCCTGGAAAAAGGGTGTGGGGTTTTAGTTAAGATTGGCGTAAAAGTACGGCAATCTTGATAAATGTCCCCAATTATCTTGCCACTAGGGTTAATCCTATGCCATTAGATCTATTTATGATATGACTCGTGTGTACTATATTACCTACAACATTTAGGTTATGTTCACGCTACGTAAGAGACCGCACCAGTCTCTGAGTGCACTGACAGGGTTTTCTGCGGCCGCTCTCCATTGAATAGCGGCCACAGAAAACTGACATGTCAGTTTTCTACGGCGCCGCCAGGGATCCTGGGCGGAGCGTATTCTATGTGTATACGCTCCCGCTGGGATTCCATAGAAGTCAAGGTAACATATATTTTCGTATTAAGCATGGCCGTTGTTGCAATTGGCAACAATAGCCATACTTTTTAGGAAAATATATGTTGTGTGAACATAGCCCTACAATGCGAGTGGACAAGAACATGTTCAGAATACGTGGAGGTTGTAATAATTTTCCTCTGGTGAACCCAAGTAACCTCAGTCCGAATCTGCATCATTACCTCGAAGGCTTCTGAAGATGTCATCAATTCTCCAGATGAAAATAAGGTGGGAAGATACCAAGAATGAGATGGGTTTTTATCTATTCCTCAGCGAGTCCTTTAAACGTGTAGATAAATAATTTCCACCCTCGAAAGTGACATGACAAAGCCTGAATTACTTACAATTTGTAATGTTTAGTTCACACTCACTGGCGCACTGCAAGATGGAAAAATCTAAATTTATCTCTCCTCGTGGCAGGGGTTGAGTGAATCTTGGCAACATCTGAACCCTGATGTAAGGTAACGTAAAACGTGTCCTAATATCATTGTCCTAAATGGGAAATATATATATTTTCTTCTGAGAAGGAATTGAGAATGGTAAAAAATCAAGTCATACGAGCCTAGATTATGCACATAGCATCAGGAGAGAGAGACGCAGACAAGAGCTGCTCGGTGGACCGTACCTGTTCCCTGTTCAATCGGCAGCTGCCAAACGCGGTCAGGGGAAAATAAAAACACTTATGATCACTTTGGCCGAAGAGGAAACCAGATTTACACTCCAGCGAAAAAAATAGATTGCCGCATAGAAAATCTTTATCACAGTTAAGTGGAATAAAGAATATGATGAGGAATAGCAGTGTATCTGATCAGTATATGACTGGTGCCCAACATTTATCAGCAGTTTTCTCCTGTAAACCCTATATTTAAAGGAGAAGTCCCGTGAAATTGAAAAAATTGTGGAAGGCAGGGGGTGTGGGAAAGCAATAAACAAAGTAAACTTACCCACCTCCATGCCTCCGTAGTGCCGCTGACGGCCGTCGGATGTAATTTTCGTCTGAAATCTGGGTACATCATGTACCCAGTTCTTCCAACTGAAACCTTACAGTCCGGCTGAGCGATTACCCACCCAGCCAGTTAGTGACTGGGGTGGTGTCCAGCCCCAGTCACTGATTGGCTGAAAGGGCAAACACTCAGCCAGACAGTGACATTGCAGCTGACAGAGCTGCGGGGTAGCTGACAGCTGTCAACGGGACCAAGGAGCAGCGCCACAGGGCACAGGGACAGGTAAGAGTAATTTGTTTCTTATTTTCCTGGAACCCAACAACCACCACCACCGTACTACCTTTTTTTAATTTTACGGGACTTTAGTCAGTTTACTCTGAGCTCAGTGGGTGGAGACTAGCTGCTTAGTTGTCCCCCATGCAAAGTACACAGGAGAGGAGATCCTGCTGCCCTAGCTAGTGTATCTCCTTTATACACACAGAAGCTGCAGAAAGAGAGGACATTTTACATCAATACTGAGCAGTGTTTCTAAGAATCCATCATTAGGGTAAAGAACTAATACTGGAAGCAGCAGAAGGAACTTAAAAAAAAAAAAGCCATAATTTTCTCATAGAGTTTCATTAAACTCAATTGGATAATGGCCCTTTATTCACATAAATATTAATTTTATAGACGTAAAATTAAGTGTCAAGCTCTGGTTTATTATGGTATGTATCAGTGTATGAAAACAGACATGAGAGGAGAGGAGGTCAGGAGAGAGTGTGCAGCGGCAGTGTGGTCCACTCTACGATCGTATCTCCTTAACGGAATTACTAGTCAGAATTAGTGAGCGGCCGGGGAATGGTTCACACTGCTGCTGCGCTCTCCCCCCGGCTATATCTCCTGATCACAGCAAGTCTCAGCAGCGATCCTTTACAATCAATAACTTTTATCATGCCTGATGACATCACAGAAAAACTTAGTCCAATAGTGAAGATATGGAAAAGTTTATTCAAGCATCTTCCACAGTGGCAACGTTTCAACCCAATTGGGTCTTTGTCAAGGCTTGTGTAGGCCACTGTGCTTGATGCTTGAATACATTTTACCATGTCTTCACTATTGGATGACATTGGACCAAGTTTTTCTGTAATGTCCTATGGTCTTCACTTGGGATTGGAGACCATATGACGTGCGTCACACATCAACAAGGAGGCTTTCTTCCCAGAATCTTGTGATTGGTGCTGTTGGACATTTTTCTTTATGCCTAATAAAAGTCAAAAGTTATTTTTCATGACAGTGGTTCTTTAACTTTATGGCGTATGCTAATAGAAGGACATGTTCACCATAAATACTTGTGCTACCGGGGACGGGACAGACCGGGGGAGCCGCGCGTTAGCCGGGGGCCTGTCCCAGCCTTCCTCTTGTGACCACAATCAAAATCCTGCTTGCGGTCCCAAGAGGGAATGGGAGGGAGCAGTGCAGTGGCAAGGGGGGCCCCCCCTTGGTAGCGGCCCAGTCACGGCAGCGACCGCCGCGACCATGATAGCTATGCCACTGATGGTGGATCCTGAGGATAGGTCATCAGTTTCTAAAGCCCAGATACCTCCTTTAATTTACACTGTGTTCTGCAGAGATTTTCACTCAGGACTATAGATATTAGAAGACGATATATAGGTGTGCTCATGCTATTTGCATGGAGGATACAAGTCTCTATCCTCCTCTTACAGTCAGGAGCCATTAAGCACCTAAGGACGTCTCCTTCTCCTTTGCTTTTTTTCTCACTCCGCTATAACACTCAGTGACTTTGATGATTCACACATTAACCTGCCAAGTCTAAAGTGACATCCGTGAATGAAATATGATGACTATGTTTTATACCGTCAATGACTAACTTTGGCCATGAGTTAAGCAGCTTTACTATATTGAATTTAAGCTTAGCGCTGACCCAATTCTTCATCATTGAACTTTCGAAGAATTTTAAATGGGTTTTACCTTGCGTTAGACACCTATTTATATATGTGCACCATACGTTGTCTATTCTACAATAATATTCTGTGTACATATATTCTTCACAAAGAGAAGCTTGAAACTTAAGACTCCAGTCCAATAGGTTAGTGTTGAGCGAGCATACTCGGTAGAGCATAGTGCTCGATCTAGCATTGGGGTACTCGGTCGAACTCAATGCTTGACCGAGCACCTTGTGGTACTTTGGTAGAGGTGGCCTACCCCTTGTGTCGAAAAGGACGAAATATAAAATAATCTGAAAGAAAAAATAAATAGGTGAATCGGGCACCCTCCGCTCTACTGAGCAGGGGGCACATGGGTAAATGGTCGTCTCCCATTAATTTTAATAGGGTTCATTACTCAAGCACTCAAGAACTGAAAAATGTTCAACTCGAGTAAAGTACACTTGAGCATTTTAGTGTTCGCTCAACACTACAATTATTAATTATATCATATATTAATTATATTATATAAATTATTATTTAATATTAATATGTCATCATCTATATGCATTACATACATTTATTAACAGAAAGCAACACATGATGGAAAATCAGTTCCATGGATCTGAATGAGGTTATTTTGGTGGCAACCACAAGGATTTCTACAAGCTCCATTCAAACAAATGGGCGAATTGCTGAAATTTCTCAAACAAATTGCTCTCTGTAAAAAAATATCTGGCTATACACATTAGGTTAATGTCAGAACTTGCAGATTTTAGTGGGACCACCTAACAATCTAATGTGTATGCGGGCCTCCTAACTCTCTCCTGATAGCAGAGGTCCAAGGAAAGAACGATCATAAGTTTGATCTCAACATTTGACCTTTTTGTTCTCGTAGAAGAAAAGCTGCCAGCAGAGGTTCCTGGCAGTAGCTTACTCCTCTCCAAATTTAAAACACAGGCACACTTTGATGAGAAAAACACTCAACTGTATGGAGCATCGAGCATTTGGCTGAAAACTGTCGGAAGTTTATGACCAACTTAAAGTGATCCAGTGGAGTAAATACAGCCAAGACTACAGTAGCATGGTGCCACCAATACACTAGGTATGCGCTCATGTAAGTGCTCATAATAGTGTGAGCACCAAATAACTAATTGGGTGTCAGGTGTTGCACCCCCTTCACCCCCCGATCAACTGGTATATGGTATCGAGTGGATGTAAACATACCGCCATACCCTACTGAATATAAGACTTTCATGGCCCGTATTATCAATATCAGCCTACACATATAATATACAGTCACGACACTGAATATAAACTTGACACTACAGTCACGACATCGGGATAGTCTTAGTTGGGATTTTTTACGTCTTGTCTCCTGTGTTTATTGTGGTGTTTGCCGTACGTGCAGTAACTGTGACCTTCCTTCACACGCACAGTTGTATCACTGTCAGCAACATAGCAGCTTTATAGCCTACTCACTTTTTCCCTGATATTCAGTAATTTCTGAGCCCGAAGGCGAAGTACGGCACTGTGAGATGTCATCAATTTCCTCAGAGACTTATTAGAGAATATCATGTCCAGGAAAAGCAAAGTTCCTATGGACGTGGATCATGTAGGAGCTGTCACCGTAATCCATGACAAGGAACAGCAAGCTTTTGCTCATGGTAAACTACTGTCTAAGCGGAAATATAATGACCTAATGCGTGTTACTGGCTTATAGTAAAATAGTCACTTTTGCTCTTGAGTAGAATGTAAGTCATTAGTCCATAAGAAAAACTGAGAGTAAAACCAGCAGATGATCGCAACTTGAGCATGTTTGGGTCCGTTCCAGCCATAGGCTATAGGCTGTATCCAATGTTTTCCAGGGCTCCTTAGGGTGGCATCCAACTTCTTAAGCCACCGGTATTCAAATGCTTCACACTTGGGTTTAGATGGACCCAAGAATGTTTGAGATGCACTCTTCTCCACTAAATGGGGTTATTTAAAGGGATACTCCAGCGAAAAGCTTTTTTCCAGTAATTGAAACACATTACAAAGTTATATAACTTTGTAATATGCTTCAATCACCTATCTGCCCCCCTTTCCTATCTTTTGCCCCCTCAACCCCTCACCAGGAAGTGAAGCAAACTCATTATTATCTAATGACTGTTGACCCCAGGCTGCTCTGTGGCAGCCATTTTGTGAAAATTATATCATCAAGAGGGAGGCGGGTCTAAGCCCTGTTAATTCAGCCTCCCTTTACCAGATGACTCAGGTTGCTCAGCTCTGATTGGCTGAGCGAGCTATAAGCCATCTAACAGTTTTACAGAGTCAATTTGACATCACAGGAAACAAAGTGCATCATGGGAAAGCCCAAACCAGGAAGTAAAGAAAAAATGAAGACACCAACTGGAGCTTCAGAGACCTGCAAACAGCGGGAAATTCAAACAGAGACAGATTCAGGTGGGATGGTAAGTGGGAAAACTATGTTTAAGATTGATTATTTATTTATTTATTTATTTTTATCAGTGAGTACCCCTTTAAGGATTTCTACAAGTCTCATTCAGATGAATTGGACAGTTGAAGAAGTGGCAGCAGGTTCTTCTTCTGCTGCTTTTACATGTTAAAGAGGTTATCCTGGCTTAGAAAAGTACGGTCACTTTTTTTTTTTTTTTAAGAAACAGCAGCTCCCCTGTCCTCAGTTTGGGTGTGGCTTTGAAGCTGGGTTCCATTGAAGTAAATAGAGCTGAATTGTAATAACACACACAACAGGGATGGTGCTTTTTTGTAAGAAAGTGGCTGTTTTTTCTTGTCATATGCCATCACCGAATAAACTGTGGGAGTCCAACCTCTTTGACCAACACCAATCACTGGTGTAGCAGAAATTCCCCTTCACTGTGTTATCCCTATACTACAATGCAGCTATTCCTTGTAGAAAACAGCAGAGCTGCACCACAGACACCAATGGACACCAAGAGCGACATTCACTGTAATGGGGTCCATCTATGTATGCAAAGTTGTTGATGGCTTCACATGTAAGACTCCTAACTTACAATGGGCTCTGTTGTTTGGACAGAATATATCGGGCTATGTTCACACTACGTAAGTCTCCGGACGTAGCGCGTTCCGTGAATAAGCGGCCGGAGACTTACGTAGTTTGCGTACAATGGAAAGTATATGATGTACGGCAGCACAGTTCACACTACATACGAACTTACGCCCGGATCGTACACGGCGCCGTAAAAAATGAACCAGATCATTGTTTGAGGACGAAAATGCCGTAACTTACGCCCGTAGTGTTACATGCGGTCCCGTACGTAGTGGTAATTTCTTCATTTTTCAAGCTTTTTGTGCCGATCCAAAAGGTTCTGTGGGGTGTCCGGGGCTAGGCGAAGATTTCCAAGTAAAAGACCGCTGTCAGATCGCTATGTAGGGCGCTCGGGAAACGTAAGTAGACTGCGGGCGTAAGTTTGCGCTCCATACGTAGCCAGCAGCAAGTAGCGTAAATCTCCGGCCAGAGTTTAACGCGTATATGTCCGGCCGCGAAAATATGCGGCCTGACATATACGCAGTGTGAACATAGCCTAGAACTGCATTCAGCACCATTTTCCTATTGAATATGATAAAGGTTCTTAACGGAGCCTCCTGTGTACAAAAACAATACCAGACTATATTCATAACAACATAAAACTTTGAAACTAATGTAATTTACCCGGTCCAGTGCATTACTTGTCTCCTACCATATTGCCAGAGACACTCATCAGCTCGGCAGTGTAGCATATCTCTATGATGGGACCAACCAATTTATCGAGGGAGGTAGAGTATGAAGACGAGACATTAGATGTATTTTTGTTTCTCATTTTAAATTTCGTTTTCAGGCCAATGTAATTGAATTGATTTTTTTCTTGGTTTACGAGGCTCTAGTGATGAACGAAACCCAATTACATGACAATGTGGTCATCGGAGCCGGGAAAGTGTCCAATGGTATAGTCAACATTAAATCAAGGGAAAAGTTGCATGTATATCTTGGCTTAGACTTCCCTCTAATGGAAAAGGACAAGAACACAAGAAGAACATAAGACCACTCAACATCTAGACCTCAGGGCCCTAGAGATTAGGTGAATGGTGAAGGTCTACCATAGAATGGATATGTTGACTATACATCTTATATGACACATAGTTGTTGACTGAATGCTTATTTGGCCAAAAAACGTTTAGCTGAGTTCCCACATACATATTCATGCCAAGCTTAGTGTATGAGTTCTGAATGGGGAGAGAGACGAAAGCCGCTGCCAGACTACTCTGACGTTCTTTCTGAGAACAAAAGGATCAGGCATGTTGAAGTTCAACAAGCCCAAGACTGACAGAGACTGGAATTTGGGATTCTACCATACCTTTTAAGTGGTTGTTCTTTTCCACCACAATTGTCAAGTTCGGCTGAAAGTAATCCATGTGTATGTATCTGTAATGCACTGTAAATAAACTTTACGAGATTCAACAAGATTGGTGAGTGCCGGGACTCTTTTTGGATATCTACAGTATATTGTTACCTCCACATTCACTACCGTGCAGAGTGCAGACACTTACATGTACAAGTAAATGTATGACCAGCCTAAAGGGCTATATGGGGGACTGAAAGGGTATTACCTTTCCCCAGCAGCTCTTTTCTGGCTTTGTGCCATCTCAACCTGACTCTATTGGCTTGAAGAGATCGGGCTGTGACAGTGGAATAGGTGCTATGTTGTGACAGCTGCATATGTGCATATGGCCCATACCATGTGCGGGCACGGTTACGCTTGCATGCAGGTGACACAAAACAGCATTGGCTCCAACGTCATAGTCTAAAACCTTCATGCTATAGGGGAAGGTTTGGGGCTGAAACAGCACAAAGCTGGAAGTAAGCTGTCAGGATATGAGGAAAGTCAGTATTTCCTCAGATCCCTGGGTAACCCCTTTAGGAGCCAAATACATAAGACCAGGTATATAGTACTGGGGGTTGGACTGGTCAACCAGATAGCAAGAGATCCTACATGGGGCTTCTATTTTGACACAATAATGGATCTCAAAGGCCCATGAAAGGGCAACCCAACCAACACTGATATGGATCCCATCACTTTTTGCCAAGGACAATTCTTGGAGTTCATTGATAAATAACATATCATCCATTATTATAGACAGTATATGACTTGTAAAGTGATAACAGGGACAGTTATAAGGGGACACATATTTTTCCATACATAGATGGTAGGTCCTTCGAATAGTCTTTGGTGAGTCCTAGGGTCACTACCAGCATTCATAATATAAAGCTTCCTGAAGTCCATTTTCTTCCAAGGTTTTCAACTATACTTATCAAGTCCATTATTCTAAAGGGCTTAGGATGCTAGTATTACAGAAGAGAGTGCTCTGCGCTCATAAGATGTTATTATACGGAGCTGAAATTGGTCCCTCATGATCTTTGACATAAACATAATGGTATTGTAATTACGGGATTAGGGAAAGGTTGCATTACTACTTTGTGTGTAATACTGTAAGCGTGCTCACTGTAATGGGAGAGACGAGAGTTCTAGTCAAGGTTATGTCATTGGCGCATATACTGTAGCTATAATACAAAATGACATCACATATAAAGCACTATAAAAAGATAACACAAACATCCTCTGAAATATAAAAATATCACAGTACCGTAATCTTTCCTCTCATTGTGCAGATAGAACATGGCATACACTTGGGATGATTTACTAATGTGCTTGTACCTACACCTTGTTGTGTTTGTTGTAGTCACATTTTAGTGCATCCTTTGACCAGTTAGACTTTGTTTACGCTTCCTTTGTATTAAACATTGCAAAATCATTGCATTGTTCTTATTTTAAGCTGGTCTGATAATTCTACTGGTTGTCATAGGAAACAGACAACAAACTTGTCATCAGACTTCCCCCCCTCCCCCCCAAGAGCTTAGTGAAGCTCCTATAAAGCGATAGGGCACTTACAATCAGATTTCTGAACAGCACCCGGTGTGAACATGACACTTGCCAGAATGTAAATTATTACTGCAAGATCTGTACAGACACTGAAGCAGCAGGGAATGCTGGGAGATTTTATTTAGAAGCTTTAAAGTGTACCTGTTGTTTAAGTTTCTTATTTATTTATTTTTTTTCAGAAATCAATAGTCCAGGCGATTTTAAGAAACTTTGTAATTGGGTTTATTAGCAGAAAAATGCATTTTTATCGTGAGAAAGCAGGTGGAGAAAGATGAGGCACCAAAACAGGACAACAAAGAGTTAATTTACAGCTACATCACCGGGCTATCTCCTCTTAAGTCAGCACTGACCACTCTGACCTCTGAATAGAGGCTTTCACACAGCTCCCGCTGTGTAATCCTTTGTTCTCTGCTGCTGACTAATCTCCCTCCTTCCTCCTCCCCCCTCCCCTCTCCATAGAACAGACAGGGGCATGTCTGATGTAACAAGTCACAATTTCCTGATAATGAGCAGTGGATAAGAGAGAGGAAGGAGGGGGGACCTGGGGAAAGTCTTTTTGAATGCAGATAATGGCATATTTGCCTAATAAACCCAATTACTTAAAATCGCCTGGACTGTTGATTTTTGGAAAAAATAAATAAATAAAAATGACAGTGACACTTTAAGCACCATGAATGCAGCTCTGGAGTACAAAATAGGAATTCAAATAGGTTTTACAAAATGAGACTTTTTATACCTTTTAATATATATAGCCACTTCTGGAACCTATCAGGGAAGGCGGACGTTTCTTTAAATAGATGATCATGATTATTATTAGCGCTCGTCTATGTTATGAGACGCTGCCTTCTCCGATATGTTCCCAAAGTGGGATTATAGCCATAAAATGTCAAATGTCTCCTAAAAATTTATATTTCCTTTAGATCTTACATTTGCTACCTTACTTATAGCTTATTTTTTCTATTTGCTTGAAGTTTTTCTGTCGTATTCAGCTTTAAGAGTCAATCTGTAAAAAGACACTGAAGCAGCAGGGAAGTTTAAGCTGAGAAGCTTGCAGAATTGTGAATACAGCCCTGGAGTATTAAATTGGCTGTAACTCAGGATCAGTCCAAGACACCTAATGTGATGTCTCTTATTTTTATCCTCTGTGCCGTTTCCGTAATATCAGGCGTTAAATCCCTATGATAATAGATCGTTTTGGTGCACTACCGCCCCCAGTGCATGGATCTGCCCCGGCTGGCTCACTCTGCCGATAATAATTAGGAAGGGTGGGCTGGCAGGGAGCGATAGGATAGGTGCACTGGGGGTGGTATCCCCCTTCCTAGTGCACCAAAATGAATTATTAGCAGAGGGATTAATCTCCTAATATTACAGAAATGGCTCCGAGGATGAAGGCAAGAAGGGAGACAAGAGAAGGGCTAAAGGGAGACATCAGAAGTAGGGATGGTCCGAACCGAGTTCGGATCGGGTTCGTACGAACCCGAACCCTCGGTAATGATTCCCGCTGTCTGCCCGCTCCGTGCAGCGGGCGGATCCAGCGGGAGGACCGCCTGGAAAAATGGGATACAGCCATAGCCATAGGCTTTATCCCATTTTTCCAGGTGGTCCTCCCGCTGGATCTGCCCGCTGCACAGAACGGGCAGACAACGGAAATCCGATGCCAAGCGTTCGGGTTCATCCGAACCCAAACCTCGGCGGGTTCGGACCATCCCTAAGCAGGTTAGATACTTCTAACCTGCGCTTACTTTCCCTTTAAAAATCGAAGAATGGAATGAGGGTTTTTTTGTTTTTTTTAGCCTATTTTTAGTCCCATTTAGCCTAAAAATCGAAAATTTCCGAAAGAAATGCTAGAAGGTTTTAGCTCAGAAGCTTGCAGAATTGTGAATGCAGCTCTGGAGCATAAAATAGGCTTGATTGATTTTATACATGAACTGTTAAGCTGGTCATACCCTTTGAATTAGTTTACCGTCTTGTTTACTTTTCCTTCCTTACTTTGTTCGAAGTTTTTTTTTTGTCCTATTTAGCCCAAACAAAGAACAAAACCAGAAAGAATGTCAAATCCCAAACAGCATGATAAATCAATAGACCCTGGCAACATAGTACATCAATTAACAGGATCCTTTATTCTTTGTACAACCGGCTGCGATTTCCCCTGAATGTGAGAACAGAGCTTCTGAACTGACAGCCACCTTCATTTCAGTTACCTTCCACATCTGAGACATTTTTGGACGGTCTTGGCATTTTAAGGAACGACAACAAAAGCCCCTGCCATTAAAAGATTTACATCCCCCAACATCGATGTGACTTCTGAGAGCATTGCAAATGGAAATGGGATTTTTTTTTTTTTTAATGTTCTCATTCTAATATTAAAGACGTGGCTCTTTGAAATAGCCCGCAGCGGAAGTGCCTTATAATGAAGCAAATAACAATAGAACTTTGTGGACCTTGAGCCAGACTTCAATAACTTCACCTGAAGAACAGTTATATTCAGCATTTGTAGGGAGCCGCTGATAATTGACCGGCTAACGCTGATAAGACGCCTTGAAATGAATTAATTGCAAGTTCAGACAACTGCAGTTTCTCAAGATCAAAGGTAAGTATTAAATCACTTTAAGTTTCATGAGGTTTGTCAGCTGTCCGGGGGGCATGATGAATGAGAAGTCACTTTATTGTCATGTAAATGCATTGTGAGCTCGAGCTAATTACACTGACGCTAAGGTATTGCTGTCAGGCGTATGGGGCTCACTATGGGCCATTGATTGCCAAAGTGTTGATAGGACTGTCAGATCATATGCATAAAAGAGTCTCTAACTGCAACCTCAACTTTTAGGGGTCTTTTACACAAGAAACCATAATCAGCCTGTGTAAAAGTGACAGCGACCAGCTGAGAATGGCAAAATTTCTGATCCTTGGCTGATCATGTCTTGAAAGCCTGCTTTAAAGTTTATCGTTATTAGCCACGCATTTTCATGTATAAACTGGGTACTGTATATGTGGCCGATAAAGATAAAAAGTAATTGACAGCATAGATTTTTATGTATCTGTGCTGTCAATTTCCAGATCACACAGCAGTACATACTTACCTAGTGAGCTGCTGCTGTCATCTGCATCCTATTATCCGGCTCTCCCGTCCAGCCACTGTTTCTTCACACCGCCACCGCCTCTAGATTGATTGACATCGGGAGGAGGCCAGGCCTGGAAACACAGTGGCTGGATGGGAGAGCCGAAGGACAGGATGGTCACAACAGCAACACAAAAGGTGAGTATGTATTGCTGTGTGATCTGGACACTGACAGCATGGATATATGTATATCTGTGCTGTCAGTTCCCATGGCTGCATGAAGGGTACAAGAATCTTTCGTGTAGTACTCTCAATTTCTTGTGCTGTGTAAAGGCAAAGCAAATACTTGTTAATCTTGCTAATCAACGCTTATCCGCAGCTGCCAGTGGCCAAGAAATTGGAAAATGTAAAACGACTCTTACTTTATTGTAGTAAACATTGAACACAACTTGTGACAGTAAAAAGTAAAATACTGCTATACAAATCTGTATAACTTTTTGACACCAGTAGAAAAAAAATCCTGTTAAAGAGTGTATGAATGTGTCTCACTCAGAAAACCCCTTTAACAAAACGTCCTTCCAGAGATCACATGGTTTCTATAACACACCTGTGCAGTAAACTACACTCGGAAAGGCTATGTTTACTGTCTCTTGGCTACACATGTACAAACATGGCCTTCCTACTGCCCTCCTCAGATTTTTTGTTGATCCCCTTTCAGTAGCGTGCAAGTTGCCTTTCAGGTGCTGATGGAAAACAACATTGTACCTCTCATATTCCTGCTTTTAGCTTTAGCTACGGCCTGCTTTACTCCTCCTTGGGAATCCTCCTCTGTTAAGGGCTATGTAGTGTCCCACTACGTGTTTCTTTTCTTCTTTCTTACACCTAGGCAAAGTGTTTCTCTAACAGTGTCACAGTAAGAACAGTAAACTGCTGTACCTTACTCCAGCCACTAGGTGTCACACTCCTTAAAAGCACAGCGGTTTAGCTACATACACCCCTTCCCTCTATAGTCTGCATTTCCTTTGTTTTAGTTAGTTACTGCCTGGCTTTAGGCTAGCCTGGAGAGGAGAGTAGACCTGTTTCAGACCAGCTAGTGACTTAACCACCATGAGTTGCTAGACAAACCCCCAGGGAAGCTGGAGACAAGGGAGTCTCACTCCTTGCCTACGCCGTAAATTTTTCTTGTTTCATTGCAGTGAACTACTTAAAGAAAGGAGAGGACTATAAAGGCTGTACCTGCAGTAAAGCACAGTACAAGTTCAGCAGCTCTCTACTGATTTTCGCTCAGCTAAGTAGAAAGGATATTACTAGCCAGCTCCACCCAGTGAGAGGAGACCTGGGACTCGTACTACCCCATTAGGACGGAAACCTGACACTGTGGGGCAGAAGGCGGTGAGATGAGATAACTGAGACTCATCTACGGGAGTACGATTCTCTTCAAGAATATTTCTCTATAGACACTTCACCACATCCTAACAGAGTACTCACTAATTAGACACGGGGCCCTCCCTGACACCTTCTAATGTTAATTTCTTCTATCGACTCACCTATTTGCCTGTTCCTATTGCTACTGTTGATTTTTTTTGCACCTGTAAGCACCCTGTTACTGTTACTACACTAAATATATTTTTGTTCAGTAAAGTTTGGACTTTGTTTAAAATGGGACTCTGTCATCTATACAACCGCACCTGCACCTCACATTTGTATGGGGGACATACCCCACTTCTTCCTGTATAGTGCAATCCTGTCAGTTGTAGTCTTCTGTGGGTGGTTGGCAGTCTTCTTAGCATAGAAGGCAATAGAAACATTTAACTCCATGGAATGATCTAGAATGTTTCACAAATTCATGATAATCTTTTACTGCACAGCACAGGATCATATTATAGATTTTCTAGAAAATATAGATGGAAAACAAAAAAACGGAGAAAACATTGAGCTCTCCTTCAATAATGTATTAATGGAGCAGCGCTATTATTCTGCGGCATTGATTTTTATATCACAGCTTTTGAAAAGAATCAATGAGGGCTTATTAATGATAATATATACTACAGTATATATAAAGGTGCAGGGATAACCTACAGCTTAGTTAGACATACAGTGTTTCTGCATGATGGGGTCGGGTGAAAACTCGACCTGACATTTTTGTTCTGTTGGAATTATTTTACTACAATGAATATTTCATCCAAAAGGTCAATCACATCGGTGAGGAGAGATAATTCATAGAACTGTATAACTTATACATATATCTAATCATATAGGTGTCTGGTCACATTTGTGTTATGGTTTCAGATACCAGTGGTGTCCATTGGCTCTTACCGGCTATATGGAGTTGACCACAAATTCAGAAAAAAGGATATGGCCACATATCCAGATAGTAGCTACCAATAAAATATACTGCTAAAATATACAAAACTAACACAAGGTTGCCTATATACACAGGAAGCAATATATACATGAATATACATAATACTGACATCTAGTTGCAAAACTTATACATGACTTCTTCACCACTTTACTTTTGAGGTACCAGGCTTTTGCGAGGGGTGTTCAAAGCGGAAACACCCGTGGTGGGACACCACAGAAGGTCAGCAAACCGGGTCTGTAACAGTCAGTCTAGAAACACAGGTATAAGGTCAAAACATATATAACGCTAGTGTAGGCACTCCAAAGAAGACTTTATAGCAGGCATTTACAACATGGTGGGTGTAGAAGTTTACAGGGACTGAAGTCCAAGCCCCAGGGCCAGATTGGGGCAAGGACTCCAGCCCCTACTAGGTAACCAGAGCTGACTAGCAGCGGCATCTGCCAATCAACATCACTGTAAGGGGAAACAGCTGAGCGCTGCGGACTGGGAGTAATTTGGTCCCGACTGCGATGCTGGTAACTAAGGACACCGCCAGGAGACATGCATCCTCTGCTGATGCGCACTGGTGTCAGGAACCAGGAGCGCCGGCAGACGCTGACCCATGACACTTACATTGTTCTGTGCAGCTGATTCAGAGATATCCTTTTTAAATAACATGGACAATAAGTAGTCTTCTCCATTATGTGCAGGAGCCCAGCAGTCCTGGATATTCATGAGAAGCAGAAAACTCCACTCACCAGCTGCTGATTGGCAGTTATCTATCCATGCTGTGTATAGGCAGTCACTTGTCAATCAGCAGCTGGGGGGAGGGGTGTGGCAAGAATCCTATTCTCTTGCATATTAGGAGAACGGCTGAACAAAATCTTCTAAGTAAGAAACCGATCTGATCAGCATTTGTCACTAGTTTATGCTGCCCTCATAAACCTAGTGAAAAATAACCTTTACGATGCTTGTACTCCTTTAAAGGGGAAATATCAACAGTTTAGATTTGTTTAAGCTGCTGATATCTCCATGGGGCATTGAGGATGAAGGTATAGTATGTCTCTTACCTTCATTTTTGGTGCCATTCCTGTGCAGTTTTAAAGCAATTCTGTGTCAAGTAGGGCCATTTGGAGCGCTGATCCTCCCCCTGGCAACCCCTTTTAATAATTATCAGTAAAGCGAACCAGCCATTATAGGGACGGGCAGTGCTCTGAACCGCCTTAATGGACACAGGATTACATTAAGGCTGGGTTCACACTATGTATATTTGAGGCTGTATTTGTGAGGCTGTATAGCAACCAAAACCAGGAGTGGATTGAAAACACAGAAAGGCTCTGTTCACATAATGTTGTAATTGAGTGGATGGCCATCATTTAATGGCAAATATTTGCTGTTATTTTAAAACAACGGCTGTGGTATTGAAATAATGGCCATTATTTACCGTTATATGGCGGCCATCCACTCAATTTCAACATTGTGTGAACAGATCCTTTCTGTGTTTTCAATCCACTCCTGGTTTTGGTTGCTATGAGGACCTGACATGAGGACCAAATACAGCCTCAAATATACTGTGTGTGAACCCAGCCCCCAACTGCATGGGAATGATGCAGAGGGAGAAGGTAAGAGACATACCTTCATCCTCAGCGCCCCATGCGCAATAGGGACATATCAGCAGGTGAGATTAGTTTAACCGGCTGACAGTTCCCCTGTATGTCCATCCTCAGCTAGGAAGTAATATCACATAGAGCCCATAAATAGGAGTGAGGCTGTTTTTGTGATTTTTTTTTTTTTTCCTAATCCTTTAACCTTCTTTTATGCTTGGCCGGCAGGAAATATTTCGCTCCCTGGCCCCTTTTATATAAGAAGACAGCGTTGTGTGCTGAGACTAACCATGGCAATACATGCCCAGGAGCAAGGAGATAAACAAGAGCAAGACGCCAAGTGCAGAGAGAAAGTAAACGGATGGTATTTAGCCTTATAGGAGGTGATATATTGTACATAGCCATATGTAAATGTCTACTTGTGAGATATCTATATAGTATACAAGGCCCCCTCAAGACAAATACATTCAAAGGAGATTAGTAATAGTAGCACATGCTTAGTGCTCGGACTTTAAAGCGATTCTGTACCCACAATCTTCCCCTCCAAACCGCTTGTACCATCGGATAGCTTTTTGTAATCCAAGATCTGTCCTGCGGTCTGCTCGGCAGGTGATGCAGTTATTTTCCTAAAAAAAAACAACAACTTTTAAACTTGCAGCCCCGTGTCAAATTGGTGTGGCCTAGACTGCTTGTGCCCTAGGCTTGCACCGCCCCTCCATTTTTTTTTTTTTTTTTTTTTTTTTAGGACAATCACCTGCTGAAAGGACCCCAGGACAGATCTTGGATTAAAACCAGCTATCTGAAGGTACAAGTGGTTTGGGGTTTGTAGGGAGGGGGGCAGATGTGGGTACAGTGTTGCTTTAATTTCTCTATTGCATTGCTATGTATGTATATATATATATATATATATATATATATATATATAGTCAGTACATGATTTTTGGAATACACTGTCTCAGCTATTGAACAATTTGACTGCAGTCTGTAGAACAGAATTCATTAGCGCTGCCAAACCCACCCGGGACCTTCATGCCAGTATTGTATTTTCATGTCTACAACACGACTCGGCTTTGGCAGGCTCTCATCATTATCCACAGAACTCTGATCATGTTACTCGGCCACCGAGCCCCAGAAGTGGTCACCGTATTTTTAGAACTCGTTCTATTTGTCAATTATATTAATTAATGAGATAATATAGCCATAATACTAGGCTGTTATTTCACCCTCATAATCCGAGACCTATGCTCGATTACATCCCGTCATTATCGAGGACAGCCCCGCGAGGGAACTTACTGCATGGATAACATTGCTTTTCCCTGATCGGGTTTCTAAAACGGCAGAAGGAATTCAGCATTTTTCACTGGACTTGGCTATAATACTAATATATCAGTTATTATGCTCAGTTAACAATGCAAGATCTACACAGGGTGAACTTTCAATTTTCTCCAATTCTCCAATTTTCAACTCAGGTTATCCAATTTAGGAACAAACAGTATAATATATCAAGAAATTCTGTTGGGGGGGGGGGTTTGCAGGGGGAGGATGGAACAACTTTTAGTATCTGACTAATCAGTAAAAGAAAAAGGGGAATTATCAGAAGGTTAGACGAACCTGCTGATAGCCCTATTGTGCACAGGGGGCCGAGGAGGAAGGTATGTCTCTTACCTTCCTTCTCAGCGCCGTTCCAGCACTGTTAGCAGTGTAATCCTCGGTCCGTAGCACCGTTAGGAGAAGTGTCCTGCCCCCATTGCACAAGCCGGACAACCCACTCCATTGATTATCATTAGAAGGAGGGGCGGGCTTGCATGATGGGGGCGGGCAGTGCTCCTAACGGTGCTCCAGATTACACTGCTTATAGCATGGGAATGGCACCAAGGAGAAAGGTAAGAGACATACCTTCCCCCTTGGCACCATGTGCGCAATTGGGGGCTATCAGCAGGTTAGATTCATCTAACCTGCTAATAGTTCCCCTATAACTTGGTTAAAAGCAATAATAAAAAAAAAAAACAGACATCTCAGACAGGCTGGAGGAGTATGAAGGACCCTCAATCTGAGAGGCAAATCAGGCATTTACAGTATATCCGCTATCCCATATGGACATATCCCTACATCAGTCAATTAAATTACTATGAAAAGATGTGACTAGAGCAGAACATATTGTATTGCTGAAACCTTCAGAATTGGTCCTCCTTATGGGCCCAGTTGTGTATAAGCATCAGAAGAGGAATAATAATCCCCCCCCCCCCACCTGGTCTCCATCAAGGACTGTTTGGTTACTATATTCACCGACATTCACAATTTTTCAGGGACAATGAACAGTTTTGTATAGACTCTGTCCAAGAATGGACATTTCAGGGCTACACTTAATTGTTTCAAGGGGGTTTTCGACTGGACCCAGTGTCAGGGATTTAATAGACATACTTCGCCTCGGTAACCATGGAAGCGCTGTCACAGGAATCAGTCAACTAGTTTATTTAGATGGTTAATTGTACCAACATTTAGCTTAATGTGATTTAGACAGCAGGCTTCTATCTGGGCAGATGGTACAATACTAAAATTTTAATTTACAAAAATTACAATAGAGAGACTTGAAATTACGTGAAGGAAATGTTAATTTTGTTCGTTGCATAAACATATGGAAAGCCGGGAAGCTCCGGTAAATTTAGGTTCAGCTCCGCGGCTCCTCAAGTTATTGAATTTCATCTTTAAAAAAGTTACATTAGAGAAAGATGTAGAGAAATATGTGCTCGACTGTTGGCAAATGGCGGCTGAGAAGACAGGAAGCTTATTACATTATGACCTATGATGACTCAGATTTCTCCAGATCTCGGTTACTCATCGTGTTTATCATAGTTCTGTAACAAATTTTAGTTCAGGCTTTGAATTTTTTTGGCCTTCGGTAATTTAACATTTTTTTTCTTCGGGGAACTTTTTTAAAACCAGCAATGGTGAGCCTTGATGGAGCTAGTGTACAGCTTTTTTCTACAACGCCAGTTAGGTCTTGTGTACTGTATATAGCAAAACCTGCACTGTGACACCTGAAGTGCCTACTGTTCTGTATTATGGAGCCATTGACAGTCCAAGTGCCACCATTTGGCACCTCTGTTCAATGCTGTCTTCTCTACTAGGAAAAGTAGGAGTTGATTCTGGAGATTTCTATGACTATCTTATTGTACATATGCAAAGGTCCAAAATGTAGCTGATTTTGAAAGCTTAAAAGAGCCTAAGAAACCACACTCATCCCCCCTCTCGTGAATGGAGCAGCAGTAGGCGTGTCTGACCACTATTCCATTCAACCACAGGGAACATGGGAACCTTGTTCTCATGATTGGTGGAAGGTTGAGCTGTTGGACCCGACTGGACAAGCACTTATCCCAACTTCTGCAGGAATGGAATCAATGAAATTATCAGCAGCAAATATCAGCAGAATCAAACCTGCTAATATGTCCCTATAGCGCACAGGGTGCTGAAGATGAAAGTATGTATCTTACCTTCATCCTCAGTACAGTTTTTGTGTACTTAGTAATTGAATTCAGATGCTAATGAGGCTGTTTGGTGCACTGGGGGCAGGACTATGACCCTTAATACACCGATCTACCTCGGCTGGCTCTTCTAATGAATACTGGGGCATTGCTCTGCTGTGACGCCACTTTGGTGCTAGAAGGGGCAAGCTGACCAGAGGGATAAGTGCAATATTAACTTCATCCTCCGAGCCTGTGCAGTTGGCTGGAGAGGGGGTGGGTGAATACAATAGCATTCACTTACCTCCACCTCCAGCTCTGATGCCCACATTTGGCCACACCGGTCCCCATTTTTTCCTTGGTGGTGAGAAGGGACCTGAGACATGACATGATTGGGCTGAGTGGGCCTGCCATGTAACATCCAAGGTCTCCTCCAACCACCATGGAGTGGCCTAGAACTGGGTGTCAGGGCAGCATACTGCAGAAATCAGCCCTGGAGCCGGAGAGGGCTCCCTGGGCATATTGAAAAAGTGTCCTGCCCAGAGTTCTCCTTTAAGTTATTTTTTCCCACTCTCCACATACACATGAACATCCAAAAAAGCTTGGGAGACACCCATGCACTTTATGCTGATAGGTACAGACAACTTTAGTATAAGGCATATGGGGGCCTAAAAACTGGTGTTTAAGATGCCGGTCTTATCCCAATATTCTTATCGTCATTCACATTAAGGAACTCTTTAGATAAAGATGTAGACAGGTTAGGAAGTGTAATGTTTACTTTGTTACAGACATCAAATAGATGGCTACTTTGTGGACACTAAGCCTATCTTCACACACTTTAATACAATGGCCGTTGTATTACAGCACAGCACCGGACACATTTTTACATGTTCCTGTTGCCAATAAGGCCATATCGGCCGCGGGAACATTACTGAATGGTTATTTGAATTACAGGCACCTTTGGATGTGCCTGCAATTCGATTAACCATTGACCTCAATACAATGTACAGCCATGAGCATGGCCATACATTGTGAGAATAGACTGTGAACAGCCATTGTTCACAATCTGCCGGCAAGAAATAATCGACAAGTCAATTATTTCCACGTCTGCAGGGGAACAGCGGCTGTTGTGCAATATATTGTGTGCACATCGGCCGCTTTTCCCCATAGGATTCTACATAGTGTATTCTTTTTTGAAACAACTGCCCATTGTTATAATTGGCAACAAGGGCCGTTCTTGTAAAAAAAAAAAAAAAACACTATGTGAACATAGCCTAAAGATGCTACCAAAGGTAAGTCTAAAGAAGACGTCAACCAAGTAGGGTTCCTTTTAAAGTTTATGAAGTCTGACTTTGACCTTGATGCTACAATGGTGCTAACCTATAATTTACTTCAAACTATAAACTACAAACAATCCTGGCATCAGTATTTCCAGAAGTGTTATTTTTGGATAGTGTGTGGCCTGATTTCTTGCTCTCTGGAAGATATGTTTTCAAGGTGTCCTTAAAGTTTTAGGGACTTGGAGAGTCCTTACTGCAGGAAGAGGAGTATAGAGGGTTGGTGGGACAAGAGACGTCCTGGAGGCGGTTAGAAAAGCCGAGAAAAGAAAGTCAGAAAGCCGAGAAAGAGCAGAACACACACACAGGTACACAGGAACGTTCGGGTTACTGTATTTTGGTTACTGTATTTTGGGATCCGGATATAATAAAGGAGGTTGGAGGAGGAGATTCAGCTACTAAGTAGAGATATTGCCCCATATGGTACTTATATGTTTAAGCTTTATAAGTGGATGCCATGTAGATACTATGGGGGAGATTTATCAAACTGGTGAAAAGTCAAATTAGCTCAGTTGCCCCTAGCAACCAATCAGATTCCACCTTTCATTCCTCACATACTTTTTGGAAGATGAAAGGTGGAATCTGATTGGTTGCTAGGGGCAACTGAGCCAGTTCTACTTTACACCAGTTAATAAATCTCCCCCTAAATGTTTAAAGGGTGGGTGGGAAGCTGGATAAGGCTGGGCTGGGTTTACACTACTTTTTTCAGTTTTATGCAATAAAAACAGATGCATTTCTGTGCATGCATTACATTTTTGTGTACACAAAAAAAAATGATGCATCCTTTTATCATCCGTTTTCGTCCTTTTTTTTTTACATAAAACAGATAAAAAAAACAGACAGAAAAAATGCAGTGTGAACCCACGATAGGCTAGGGATTGTAAATAGCTTTCTCTGTGTAACAAGATATTGATGGAAGGACTTACACAGAGACAAGGCCTGTAAGAGATGAGGGGAGAGTTGGATGAGTTGAATGGTTGAATCAAGGATAAACTGGAGAGGAGCCATTTCTCCGTTAGTTATTTTACATAGACACGAGGCAGCAGTTGGGAAGATGTAAGAGTATACAGTGATCCCAAAGGAACAAACACATTAATGATAGATTCAGAAGCCACAGCACGCTCAGCCAATCACTGACTGAGACAGGGCAGTCCGCCGAACAGTGATTGGCTGAGCAGCCTGTCACTTGGAAAAGAGTTCATCTAGAAATTGGAAGCTCTGCGGTCTATAAGGGACACTGGGGGAGTGAAGACAGCGGCAATGTTTTAAAAAATACTTAACCCCTTAAGGACCGGACCAATTTCCATTTTTGTGCTTTCGTTTTTTCCTCCCTGTGCTTAAAAGGCCATAGCGCTCGCATTTTTTCACCTAGAGACCCACATGAGCCCTTATTTTTTGCAGTACAATACTTAAGTAAAAAAAATTTTTGCCGGACTTCTCCTTTAACATTAGACAAGGCCTTTAAAGGGAAGTTATTAGTAGTTTTGAGATCTTAAACTTTCTGGCAGCACTATATATCGGAGGGAGAGGAGAGTTTAATCATACTTTGTAACCTACATGACCAAGAAAAAGTTTTAATTTCCCTTTTGACATGTCATAGAGACACGTCAAAAGTTTTGATCGGTCCGAGTCTGAGCAATCGGGAGATAGAGCCGGTAGAAGACATCAGCAGCTGCACTGTGTCCTCTCCCTGCTCTGAGTTGAAAAAAAGAGTCGGACTCCATACATGATCATTATCTCGACTTTTTCTTTTTAAGTCAGTGTAGAGAGTGGACGCAGAGAGTCCCCCCATTCTCAGCAATTGCCGTTGTCTATGGTCTCACCTTTCACATTTCACACAATAAAGGTTAAAAAATCTTTGTATTCCTCGCCAACGCTTACTGTCCTTCTCAGTAATAAATTGATCATAGCCGTGCTATGGTTGCTATGGGCTACATATATCCCATATGCTATTAAATAAACCTGCTATATTAGAAACGCTCTGTAAAACTCTGAAGATTGCTTTTCACCTTCCGTCACCTCATAAAATAATATAGGATAATTGCATTCAGTCAATGTGGTGCACTTATTGTTTTTTCCTACGAATAAAACTTATGTAACATCTTGCATTCTGCTCGGCTTCACACTCACTCCTTTCTTCATGTATTCATATTCCAGAATACAAAAAAAAAAAAAAAAAGAAGAAGAAAGCCTGAATAATAACTAGCTGAAGATTTATTTAGTTAATAATTTATTTCACAAAGAATAATACACTGAATTCTTTTGAAATGACGATTGTTCTGAAGGAGGTGAATATAGAACGTGAGTCGGCGCTGGGATGTATGAAGGAATGGAACATAAAGAACATTTTCAAAGGAGGTTTTGAACTTTTAAAAATAACCCGTCACCTGGGTAGCTTGGGTTATGATTCAAGTTGAAGAGCAGTCCAGAAGAGATCGAAACTAACAAAAACCTATATGTAGAGATGAGCGAGATTTCCCCGTTTATTTTTTTATTTAGAGACAGTTTTGAAGTGTTCCAATTGCCTTGTGATTGCCCAGGCAAAGTATGAACAGGAGCGGGGACTCCTGTCAAAAGCTGGAGTCCCTGCTCCTGTACTGTACACTAAGGCCTTATTTACATGTCCTGTAAAGTTGTCCGTTATTGTGGATCTGTAATCACGGTTAAGTGTAGAGCACATTGATTTATATTAGGCTATTCACCGTGTTACTTTTAATCTGTAGTCTGTTCCATAAAAAAGGACATATCCTAGTGCAGATTGTGATTGCGGTATGGATTACCAATGGAAGTCTTTGGGATCTGTATTTTTTATGGATGTCCCATCTGTGGCGTCTATAAAAAACACAGATAAAATTGATGCAACCTAGTAATGTTCACATTTTACGGAAATGGATGCAATTACAGATGCAAATACGGATGCTTTTCCACGGATCCCGGAGAAAAAATAGCGGTAGCAAGGGATGTCTATAGCTACACTTTAGGCCACAATGTAGACCCATTTTGGCATTGGTACAAGCTGCAAAACTTAAAAGGGTTGTGGAATAAATTGATAATTGAGGATCCCGTGTCAGTGATACTGTATATACTTACATGTCCCGCTCCCTCGCAGCTGCCAAAACTCAGGTAGCTCGTTCTCCGCTGCTGTTAGTATTTTGGAAACATCCTGTGACATCCCCATGCTCTAGAAATGGCCCATCAGCATAGATCCTACTGTATACTGTCTATGCTGACCGGCTATTTCTGGAGGGAGCTGGACAGGTAAGTATACATCATTGACATGTCCCAGCAGCATCCGCACTTATTAATTTGTCATGGACAACTTCTTTAACTGCAACTCTAATGACCCAAAGATAGAACATAATAGATGTGCCTTTGGCACATAGCTAATAAGGGGGCACAAAGTACTTAAGACTTTATAGGTGCCTTCATAACTATTCCTAGAGGAGACTTCCAGTGTATTTTGGCATCCAGAGAAGCACACCACTTTTTCCCATCACATTCCATATGGTATTGAAGCCATACAAAGGTAACACATAATTGTATAGGTGCCATACTATGGCTCTGTACTTGTTGGAACTTCTACAGAGTTGTAATAGATCTATAGGTCAATGTCCCATGTTTAGAGACTGATATGAGCTTAGTTACTTATGTGTATCCTGGCACCAGTATATCTCTAGAACTCTAATAGCATCGTCCCTAAAAACCATTGACGTCACCTATGCATTAAACATTAATCCAGTAAAACCCAATGATCATCCAGTTGGACCAACGTCACACCTTGTTGGCCTAGCCGAATGCATCAGTGCTGCCCTGGCTGATAGGGTACATGAATAGGAATTGGTTTTAGAAAAGTTTTCTTACCATAAATCATAAGGTAATATAATGGACATTCATAGAAGAACATCAAATGGATAACATCATGGATACCAGTCACTTGCTCCCGGCATTACTTTATAGGCACAGTAAGGCCAGAGAGCAATTCTTTCCATGGACCTAATTTATCGTATCATTGAACATTACACACAGATATAAATCAATCAATAAGGGTGCCGTGCCCCCAGCTTGACTCCTGGCTTTGCCCTTTGATCCCCATCCATGTACAAGATAACGCACCAGACAAAGGATACGGCATCTAATACATATCTATCGCTAAGAGATTTATGACGAGCAGAAGATTGCGGGATCCTTGTCGTATCTAATATCTGTAATCCTGTTCCTTCAATGCAGAAATCTGATAAAACCCCTTTATCATATCATCATTGTCATAAAAGAAAAATCTCTGGTTTTAGCTCATCTGACAGATATAACGATATGTTGTTGAATGGGTTATATTATTGAGCCTGATTATTGGGTGTGTTTGTAAGGAAACAGCGAGGATGGAGGAGAGGGGCTGAATCATACACACGCAGCCATGTTTCTTATTCACTACTCGCATATTACCATATTCTAGCCCTTAAGATGCTTGGCTAGCAGATACTGTATATAGCTTATGCTTAGCTGCAGAGAAGACCGACATATTCTGATACATAACAGATAAGAAGCCGGGCTCTTCGTAGAGATTCTCCGCAATACGATCTATATTATAGATGTGTGTAGTACTCTACAGCAAGGGTGGGATGTGTTAACCTGACTGTTAACTCTGCTACATCTAGGCATAGTTCCTTACATGTATTTTGCACCTACTCCCGACTTTCACAAGCAATTATGAGGAAGGCAGAAGCACCTTTGTGTGTGCCATTTGCACGTTGGCACATTTACGGTTGGAAACAATTTGTCAAACCAATGTACAGTAAACGTAGAAAAATGGGGGAGAATTTGCTAAGACCAATGTAAAAGTATCTCAGTGTACCGCCATGGTGAACTTATCAGCAAGCACCTGCAGCGCATGACCATGTAGAAGCCTCAGAAATCTACGCCAACTCAGAGAGGGTGCAGATTTCCACTATAATGTACGCCTGTTAGCATACTATGCCCTCTTCATGTAATGTTGCCCCCCCCCTCCACACAAAGCCACTGCTTTACAGTCCATCACTGCTCAATAATCTATTAACATAGCTATTACTTCCTGTAAGGACTGTACCAATTCACTACATTGGCACCTTAAAGTGTACCCGTCGTTATAACTTTCAAAATCTAACTCAACAGTAGATGTGATATAAAGCAAGTTTGCAATACACATTCATCATTTTTTTTTGTTATCATGCTATAAAACAAAGCTGAACTTACCAGAAATCCAGGTCCAGTCTCGTGAAAGCAGATTGTCTGACTTGTGCTGGTTGCAAAATACAGACTAAACACAGGAATTCCGGCCAGTACAGAGAGTCTTGGCTCAATGTGTGCATCAATCACATGACTGCTTTCTCTCTGTCAGTGCTCAGATGGCCTGGGGTACACTGGACTTCCTGTTTTCTGATTGTTTCCTGTTTCTTGAGGAAAAAAGAGGCAGAAAACAGGAAGTGCCGTGTTCTCCATAATAACTAAAAAATAAATAATGAATGTAAATTGCAAACTTGCTTTATATCACATCTACTTTTGGTTTAGATTTTGAAAGTTATAACGACAGTGACACTTTAAGGTGTGTAAAATAGTCCTTCACCTGATAGTGGCACTAGAGACATAGGGGAAGATTTATCAAACGTGGTGTAAAGTGAAACTGGCTCAGTTGCCCCTAGCAACCAATCAGATTCCACCTTTCATTTTCCAAAGAGTCTGTGAGGAATGAAAGGTGGAATCTGATTGGTTGCTAGTGGCGACTGAGCCAGTTTCACATTACACCATGTTTGATAAATCTCCTCAATAGTTTTCTTCTGTAGGGAGTGCTATTTGCAAACAGGGAGCATTGCTCTATGGAGAACGAGTACCTTCTAAAGGATACTTCATGGTCCAAAGTAAGCGCAGCAAATCAGTGCCCCAAGATGTCCCAGGATAAAACCAGACCCAGGTGTTTCTGTCTAAATTCTGGACTTACATATGGCCCTAGGTTTGTCAGCGAGATGCAATACCAAATGACAGCCTATCCACAGTCAATCATTGTGGTGCTGATGCTGCACTACAGTGAGAACGGAGCAGGAAGCAGTTGGCTCTGTTTTCTGTGTAGCTCCTATCGAAGTAAATGGGAGCGCTGGTGTGACACAGGGAACAGAACCAACTAAGCTCAATTATTTTATTCAGGAAAACCTTTTTATGGTCCATAGTGAGAAGGAGCATCAAAGTGCAGGGTCTAAAATAAATAAATAAATAAATATATAATTATATATATTATTACTTGGCGACAGGTATCGTACAGCAGGGCGTCCAACCTCTGACGGCCATCTACTCTATTTCAACAGTGTGGGAACATAGCCTTTCTGTGTTTTCAATCCACTCCTGGTTCTGGTTGAAAAATACTGAGCAAAATACTGAGCAAAAATACTTGTGGTAACATAGCCCTAACCTGACCAAAGAATACAGTAATTCTTATGGTTGGTACATTCTCCACTCCTCTAAATCAAGAAAAGAGGTCTCTCAATCTAAATGGTGGCACCATGAATTTATGGGAATATAAGTTTTTTATTGAGTGCAAAAAGTAAAAATTACAATTATGTTTTCTCAAGGCCAAATATTGTGGTTTTCCATTTCTTCTTATTATACGACATTCCGGCCATCTCCCACTTTCTCTGCAGCAAATTCCTAAGGTTGATAAATGTAAAGCACCATGTTACGGCCTCTCGAGGATTTTGTCAGATGGCTGGTTACATTTCATTTCAGGCCAAAAAGCAGCAGCAAAAACTTGAGAGACCAGTTTAATATTTAAAGACGTTGGGCTTTCCAGAGAAATAGTGTTATTCTCCGACACAGGCAGCGGGACTCAGCTATACAGAGGCAGAGAGGAGCCAAGGCATTGAGAATCATGGATGTTCACTTATAATATTTGCACCATCCAAAGATTAAATTATGGAACGAATATGTGGCCACCTATTTATTTTTTTGTGCCTTTCCCTTCTAACTTAAAGTGACTCTGTACCCACAATCTGACAGAGGATAGCTGCTTTTAATGCAAAATCTGTCCTGAGGTCTGTTCGGCAGGTGATGCAGTTATTGTCCTAAAAAAATACTTTTAAACTTGCAGCCCGTGCCAAACGGGAGAATCTGTGCCCTAACTTTGCACCGCCCATCCATCCCTCCTCCCCGCCCTCTTCATCATTACGAATGCTCCAGGCAGATTGCCTCCTATTCCCCACCTGTGGCAGTACGGCACATTGGCTGGATCGTTAGGACCTGTGCAATGTTCAGCATGGAGAAAATGTTTCAGTGGCATTCCTAAAAGCGCACTTTACTGAGCAGGCCTGCTGGGGGCATGATTTACAGTATATTACTATAGATGGCATATGAAGGAAGAAGAGGTTACTGAGACACTGACTTTGAATGGTGCTATGTGAACAGAAATAGAAAAAACAGCATTAGCACAGCAAGGAAGGTGTGTACTGAGCTCATAACAGCTGTTGAGATAAGAGAGAGAAGCCTGGCTTTGCCCCCCCTTTATCAGGCACAACATAGATCCTGGATGAAGCAGACAGGGTCACAGCTTGCAGTCCACAGCAGCCCAGGCTCTCTCTCTCACAGCCCAGTCCCTCCCACTCTCCTCCCAATAGCACTAGCTAAGCTCACACTCACGTCCTGTGTTCTGCCTTGGTCTTGTGGTACCCCACCACGGGTGTTGCTATTGGTTACTCCCTTCGTAAAAGCCTGTACTTATTGTACTTAAGTGGTGATGAGTAGTGATAAAGTTTCGCCACTAAATGTCGCTATTGTAGATGTATGTACACAGATGCTGCAGTATGCTGAAGTATGTAAAGGGTTATTATTAATTTGTGTGTCACATGGATCTGTAAACCTATGGGAATCTTTTCTTCTGTCGTATCATCTCTCTCTTTACTTCTACTGCACTCTTCACCCACTCACAGCGCACCTTAGATACGCTGAGGAAGGAAGTCACATGGGTAGAGGAAGTGCGTAGTTCTTTTGTGTTGGACATTGTAGAGGGAGGACGCAAGTAGCCAAGACTAAAACCGCTATATTTTTCAGATCAGTAATTGTATATTAAATATGGATGAAACACAGAATTTAAAGGAGGGTAATAGCTAGAAACCTGGCTACCTCCAAATTTAGAGGTTCTGTGCACTATATAGAAATCTCTTATAATACACACAGCATGTTAAAGTACCAAACGACAGCAGAACTCAAACGTCCATTAAAAATATAGCAGTTTTAATCTGAGCCCTAGTGGTCTTCTATAAGGAATCGTCTTCTATAGCCGGCATTGCCTTTTCGCTAGCATGTGTGCTGAACGCAGGTTAAATGGCTCCCCAGACCATATGTTTCTGGTAAGCCTGCTCCGTAATTACCTGACCACATTGGAGCAATTGAAAAGCAGCAATGAACAATTATCTCCGGGAGAAGCCGAAGCGGCCCCATCAATCACATAAGCTTCATACAACAACCTTCTTTACAGTTACTAGTAAAGGGCGACAGTGCACGGCGGACGCTTCCATCTCCCTTCTACTAACATTGTTTTTCTCCAGCCTTACCAGTAACTGGCTATTTGCTATGATGTAAGAAATGAACAAGGGTAAAATATATAGGCGGTGGATTGTAGTTCAGGAGTTTACTGCGACTACTACAGAGATTTCATGGCCTTGTGTAATATTTCTGATTTACTGGGTAATATTACAGCGCTTTCAAATAACTCTTATGGCTCTTTACTTTTGTGCTCTTGTTTATATGGTAAGGAAGCATTAATATATAATGCACATCATCATTGTTCCTACAGTGTAACCTGTTGCATCCCAGCTCTGCTGCATCCATACATTCCATTACTGTATCTGGGTCATGTGATCTCTGGACTTTCAGATGTAAAACTGCATTATATCCCTTTCACATCTGCTATCAATCCCATGATGCATCTTCACAGCATCACATGTGCAGCTAAGGCCAATGCCAACTCTTCTACCTGCAGAGAGGACAGTGTAATAATCCTCATCTCTATATATCACATTTATTTTAAGTGTGTGACAGGAGTTGTATAATCACCATCAGTAACTCTAATGGAAGTTTCTGTCTCCACCTGTGAAGCACAGGTGGAACAGTCCATGCAGCTTCATCGTACAGTATAGGAGGTTCTGCTGGCTGAAATGGTGACCCTACAGAGAGCACAGAAACACAAGTAATATCTAGACGGGGTCACCATGAGATCACATGACCCAACTGAAGAAAAAGAAGTAATTCCAAGATAGAAAGGAACAGTTAAATGGAGTATTACTACTGTGTTTCTTAAAAATCTATCCCCCCAAAATAAGACAGCTTTATTTTGCTGGCTTTATGGAGTAGGCTTGAACTATAAGGCCTACTCCAAAAATAAGTGGGTAAGGCTAGGTTCACACTGCGTTTTCAGCATCCGTTTAACGCATCCGTTTTTTGCAAAAAACGCATGAAAAACGGATTGCAAAAAACGGATTCATTTGTGTGCATCCGTTTTTCCATTGACTTCCATTATAAAAAAAAACGGATCCGTTTTTTTTGGCGGACCAAAACGGACCAAAAAACGTTGCTGACCCTATTTTTCTGGACGTTAAAAAAAACGGATCCGTTAAACGGATGCTGAAAACGCAGTGTGAACCTAGCCTAAGCATCAGCCAATCAGGGCCAGGTTTGTTATGCTCCGCCCCCTCTTGCTCAAAACAATCTGCAGAAGAGGCAGGAGGGGTTAGAAGATGCAGTGTAGGGACACTGAATATGGGGGGACAGGGGGCACTTGGGCCAACTACAGAGGAGGACGGAGGTATAAAGTATGGGGACTACTTGCAGATGGAGATGTATACAGTATGGGGGAATAACTACAGAGGGGGAGGCAGGAATACAGTATGGGGGGGGCCTTACTGCAGAGGAGGGAGGTATACAGTATAGGCACGATCTGCAGGGAAGGGAGGTATACAGTATGGGGGTTTTTACTGCAGAGGAGGGATTTATACAGTATGGGGGAAGAAGAGCTACAGAGGGGCAAGGGAGGTATACAGTATAGGGACTACCTACAGAGGAGGGAGGTATACAGAAAGGGGGGTCCTTACTGCAGAGGGGGGATTCATACAGTATGGGGGAAGAAGAGCTACAGTGGGGGGGTATACAGTATGGAGGTCTAATAACAGGGGAAAATAGCAGCAGTGGGACATACAGTATTGTGGTTAACTACCGTATGGGGCTACAGAGTCATACTGTGTTTCTCCAAGAATAAGACCTAGCCCAAATATAAGCCCTAGCCCTTTTCCAAAGAAAAAATATATATTATACTCTACCTTATTTTCACAGAGAAACACTGTAACTGAATTAGATATACTCTACCATATCCTACACATTGTATTTTGGGATTGCAGCGGGTTACAGAAGTGAGACCTGCTGCAATCAGTAACTTTTGAATCATCTGAGGACTAGAGATGAGCGAACCGGGTTCGAGTCGATCCGAACCTGATCGTTCGGTATTTGATTAGCTGGGGCTGCTGAACTTGGATAAAGCTCTAAGGTTGTCTGGAAAACATGGATACAGCCAATGACTATATCCATGTTTTCCACATAGCCTTAGGGCTTTATCCAACTTCAGCAGCCACCGCTAATCAAATGCCAAAAGTTCGGGTTCGGATCGACTCAAGCATGCTCAAGCTCATCTTTACTGAGGACGTGTCAAATGTTGCTGCAAATTACCATAATGCTTTAACTTAGATATATATGCATTTTTTATTATATAACACATACCCATAGACTATGCTTTTTGGGTATATTGTATGCCATCTAATATGCTGCAATAAACAATAAACAATCTTTTGTTTTTGGCAACAACTCCTGTGTTAAAGGACTGATCAGTGGGGGTGCTGGGAGTTCGGACCCTGATTATCTAATATTGCTGGCCTACCCTGAAGCCTACTAACCACTTTAAGTGTTTCTCCTTTGCTTTTATCTTTAAGTAATTTATGCACAAATTAAAATTTTGGGGTTGTTTTTATGCTGTTTCAGAAAATTTGCAATAAAGTAACTGAGGGATCCTATCCGAGTGAGATTTCACGTTTCCTCGTTTTGTTGACAATGGTAAGTTATTTATACAGTACTTTGTGAAAAATAAAAAGGTAAGCCGGGTAGCTGTCAATCAAATCAACCATTCTAATTAACGACTGCTACCCAACTGCATATTACTGCTGATTCTGTCTAGTATGTGATGACAAAAAGTGAGCTGATCTTGTGGTTGATACAATGACTGGACGTTCTGCTGGTGTAGAGGGAGAGAGAACTGCGTCCTTCTCTGTATGGACACAGAGCTGCTCACATAGCTGCTACATGGATGAATTTCTAGTAAAATAAAATTAAATATTTGTAGATTTTAACCTTCCCATTGAATTACATTGGGAAAATCCACAACAAATCTGCAGTGTGTAAACATACCCAAATAAAATGGCAAAGAGGCAGTTAATGGGTATGTTCACACAATGTGGGAGATTTATTAAACATGGTGTAAAGTGAAACTGGCTCAGTTGCCCCTAGCAACCAATCAGATTCCACCTTTCATTCCTCACAGACTCTTTGGAAAATGAAAGGTGGAATCTGATTGGTTGCTAGGGGCAACTGAGCCAGTTTCACTTTACACCGTGTTTGATAAATCTTCCCCAATGTTTTTTTTAGGTGGAGACACAGAGGTTTCTGGAAGCAGCTTACTCTCTTACTTCACGTTAGAACACATGCTAGAGATGTCCGAACCTGAGTGTGCAGCATTTGGATACTGGTGGCTGAAGAATTGGATGCGGCCCTAAGGCTGGCTGGAAAACATGAATACAGTCATAGGCCATAGACTGTATCCATGTATTCCTGAATTTCCAAGGGCTGCATCCAACTTCTTCATCCACCAGGAATCAAATGCTGGCCTTAAAGGTTCGCTCATCTTTAACGCATGAAAATTTGGCTGTGTTTTGTTTGCAAGTGCATTGAGGGATTAGGAGAGATACTGTAGCTATCAACCAAATGAACATTCAGCCGACACCTACCTTTAGGCTCCTATTCCATGGGCCAATGGGGGCCCGATCAATAATGTAAAGGAGTGCCAATCTGCTAGATCAGCGCTTGTTTACTGGGCCTATTACACAGCCCGATAATCATTTAGTGAGGGACGCAGGAACATCATTACCGATGTCCTTGCAGCCCTTGTTTAAACACCATACATTACCTACACATGTTGCAGGTCTTCTCCTGCACTCCTTCTTCCTCCCGGTCCCGTGTACAGCAGCAGCTTCGGAGCAGCCTGTCTAAGCTGACAGACGGCTCAGCCAATCACTGGCCACGGTGATCCTGGCCAGTGATTGGCTGAGCGGTCTGTCAGCTGAGACTGTGCGCAGGACTGGGAGGAAGAAGCACAAGAGCACAGGAGAAGACCTGCAAAACATGCTTAGGTAAAGCATGGTGCTTGTGAAATCGTCAGTCGCCGGCCGTGCATCGCTATTCCACGCAGCGATGCGCAGTCGGTGCCCGATGATTTTAGTTGTGAACCTAAATAAATGATCAGCCGATGACACAATCATTGGCTGATTGTTGTCTCTATTCCACGGAGCAATAATCGGGCGATTTGGCCGAATCGGGCTGATTTGGTAGATTATCGCTCTGTGAAATAGGACCCTTAGTGTGTGATCAGCTTAATGGAGCCACCAGTTTATATAGTTTGCATAGACTTTAGTAGAGCTAAGCCTTTGCTGAACTTGTCTTCAGAGGGGCAGTCAACCATGGAGAACGCAAAGCATCTCTGTGAAGGACTCGGCATGTCCATGCATTACATGGACAGTCTATTGGTTGGAATGAGAGCTGCGTAATGCTTCATTATTTTTGAGGTGGCGCTCTAGGGAAACCAAATACATAGAAGAAGAGACGATAAAGGCATTTCATATAGTCATTTTTGTGTTTATTTTCTATTGTAGTAGTAGTAGTAGCAGTACCCGGCAATACTGGTTTCTGCTGGATGGCTTCTATGTTTAGAATAGACACATTACAAGGGAAACACAATTAGAATTACTCACGAGAACACAGTGATATTTTAATGGATGACAATCCTTTGTAACCGATAACCTTCCTGTCACAATACAATTCTCTGATTTCAGCAACCAAAACTGAACTCATATGCAATTATAATAGAATTTTTAGCCCGACTCTCATTAACAATGCATTGGGCAGGGTGCCAGCGCCGAGTGCTAAATTTGTCAAATCTGGATTATGTGGATCTTTGTGGGGAAAAAAAAAATAAAAAGACTATTGGCTCAAGTCGTCGTTTCAATAAAACCTAAGAATGCCAAATTTCATACAGCTATGAGTGCTTTCTCTTCCAGCAGAATACCACTGAGGAGCACTGTATGCAGACCTATTCAATAGAACTGCTCATGGGGACAGTCAAGTGCACGGTAGATTTACGATTAGCTGCAATCCTCATATCCATATTAAAATCTGCTGCAAAAGTCTAGATATGACAGAAGTCAAGGGAACCAGGCCGTGTATGCATTGGCTTCTAATGTGTTATGGAACTGTAATGATATTAAAGATTGTACGTAGAGATGAGTGAATTGAGTTTGGACCAAATTTCACCAAAAATTCTGATTGTTTTGGATGATTCACTCGTACGAGAAATGGGACTGGTGAAAGGCAGGAGTCCCTGCTGCTGTAGTGTGTCTGGCTCATAGGTAAGTGGGGATGTTGTATGCATCTTACCTTACAGTCAATCGTTCTGCAGGAGACGGTGGCCTGAAAATGCAGGAGCTGTACGGCAGAGCCGGAGAACAAGATGCTGGATCACACAGCAGCCCACTAGGTAAGTATGCAACTGCTGTGTGATCTGCAAACTGACAGCAGAGATATATGCCTTTCCCTGCTGTTGGTTTGCCTTTACTGGCCTTATATCTACTGGTTACAGGAAGATGTGTGACCAATAATAAATGAAAAAAAACAGAAGCAGGCTCTAATGAACGTTCATCCCAGGATCAGGTGTTTTCCTCGTCCACGGCTGATTATGTTACTTTTACACAGGCCTATTATCGGCCGCAGGACTGTTTCTAGATAAACGGCCCATGTAAAAGACCTTAAAAGCGACTTGTAATGTCCAATCGAAGATCCAAGATCCAATCCAAGATCTGTGCCGGGATCCGTTCGCCAGATGATGCAGTTATTGTCCTATAAAACAGTTTTTAAACTTGCAGACCTGTGTCAAATCGGCGTGGCCTAAAGTGTCTGTGCCCTAGGCTTGCACCGCACCTCCGCCCCGCCTCTCCATCCTCCTCAATATTAGGAATGGCCCTGTGCAGGATTTCTCCTATTCATCACTTGTCTGAACACTGCACAGGGGCCTTAACGATCCAACATGTGCAGTATTCTTACAGGTGATGATTAGGAGAAATCCTGCCTGAGGCATTCCTAATGGTGAAGAGGGCGAGGAGGAGGGAAGGGGAGGAGGTGCTAGTCTAATGCACAGACACTTTAGGACACAACAATTTGGCACAGGGCTGCAAGTTTAAAAGTTGTTTTTTAGGACAATAACTGCATCACCTGCCGAGCAGACCCCAGGACAGATCTTGGATTAAAAGCAGCTATCCAATGGTACAAGTGGTTTTGGGGGGCAAATTGTGGGTACAAAGTCACTTTAAGGTGTTCCTTTTTTCTGCAGCGCCACCACAGGGTAGATAGAGCATTATACAATAACCATTTAAATCAGTGGACTGACCACGTGATGCGGGACAGGACAGGCCTTCCTGAGTGAAAGATACTCTGTCTAATATGGGAATATATGTAAATGGGTTTTCAAAACAGAGTCTGTACTATGTATCATCGATGTGGTATGCAAGACAACACATGATTCTGTGCCGAACTCCGCTTGATAATGACATTCCGTTTTTTGGGGGGTTTTTTGGGGTTTTTTTTTTTTTTAAATTCCCATGTGAAAACCTCCAAAATCTAGCCAGGTCACCATTACATCCAAAACGATGGTAAAATCTGCAGCATAAACTTTCCAATGCGGCTAAGTAATGGATTTTTCTGATGGGGAAAAGAAAAAAAAACACATTCTATACGCAGCCCATAAAATAGCAATAACAGCTGCAGCACAGAGTAATATAATGTCAATTGAACAATTTTTTTTCACAGTCATGACTGCGCGTAGCCTCAGGGGTATGTGGTGGAAATTTCCTTGACTAGGGGGTACATGGCTTAGAAGCATCGAGAGAAACACTGCCCTAGATATTCATATATTAAAAGAAAGCACAGAGGACGGACATGGGATTCTATCCTTATTTACAGTGTAGGCTCCGTACATGCTACATGCTATATTATAAAATTTTACAAGGAACGAGTCGGTGCAGATATTCTAATTGCAAACACAGAAAAGACCGTCATTTCCCTGAATATTTCGAGTGATTATGCAATTCAGTGTATACTGGGGAATCGCTGTTCTGTTTCATTAAAACAATGCACGCATTAGTGGTGTTATATATAGTTATGGTGTTGCTAAGCAACAGGAGCTGCATTTTTTATCACCATATTTTGTAGCTTATGATTTTGAAGACTAAAGCTGAAAAGATAAGCAGCACGCTTCTAGGCAAGTCTCCACACCACAACAATGGGGTTATGTGGCGCCAACAACATGGGAAACCTCTCTGATTTGAGGGAGACTCGTGTAGTTTCTGCTCTGACCTATGACCTCTAGGTGCATGGTATTGTGTTATTTTGCAGAATTTTACATCTCTGTGGGTTAATAGGAATTTGCATAGCAGTCATGCATTTTATCGTTGTATCGAAGGATATGGTCTTTGAAGCAACCATAGGCTATGTTCCCATGTTGTCTTTTTTGGCCGCTTGACAGACATTTTTTCAATAACAGCCGTATTCCCATATTGGTGTCTTATTCCTTATCCACAGGAGTGGGGGTCTCACTGCTGGGACTTCTACCACTCCATAGCACAGAGGTGAAATGCCCCCAGGGGTGAATGGAGAGCATGTGTGGCAGGGCCGGCTCCAGGTTTATGAGGGCCCTTGGGCGACAGAGCCTCAGCGGGCCCCTCATCCATCCATCCACAATCACAATCACTTGAGACACCTGTAACATACACAAGCACACATTACTGACACACACACACATTACTAACACATATACTACTGACTGACACACACACACACATACATTACTAAATGACACACACATACATTTGCTTACTGACACACACACGTTACTAAATGACACACACACACACACATTACTGACTGACACACACATTACTAAATGACACACACACACACACACACACATTACTGACACACATACAAACATTACTAAATGACACACACATTACTGACTGACTGACACACACGCATACAAATATTACTGACTGAGACACACATACACACACACACACATTTCTAAATTACACACACACGCACTACTGAGTCACACACACACTCATTACTGACTGACTGACACACACATTACTGACTGACACACACACACACACACACACATTACTGCTGACACACACACACATATTACTGCTGACACACACACAGCACAGCACACAGTCTTCTCCCTCTTCCTCTCTACTGGGCCGATCTCTACACTGTATTGAGGACCTGCAGGTCATGTGATCAGGTCCATTGCTCTCTCTCTGCAGGACACTGACAGGTCCTGCTCCTTCTCTGTCTTCTGATGTTCAGCCAGCTTACCCTGCTCTACAGTGAGGGATCTGACGTCAGAACACGCGGCTCCTCTCCCTCTCTGGGCCCCGGCACTTGTGCTGACGCTGAACCTGATGTGTGGTTCATTGCCCATAGAGAATGACTAGTGCTGAGCTTGGCAATGTTCACTGGCATAGTACATTAAGCTGAACACTCTTACTGTATTTTTCTGTACCTCCAAGGGTTGCATGGAGTAAGAACGCACATAATACACCACCACTCTATATAACTTTCCCTTACTGTGTATTATCTATGGTCTCCATGTTATCTGTGGTCCTCAATGCTATCTGGGAGTCCAATCTCCATTCCAATGTATAAGATGGCAGCTGCCTCACCATGTATCATGTGTCAAAGGACCATTCTGCATACTCCAGTAGTGATGCATGTATAGTGTATATTCTTGGTGCTCTATATGGGGTATCCCTCTTCTGCTGCTTTTCTCGCTTGTTCTGTCTTAAGACCTTCATTCCCTCTGTGACACAAGATCAGAATGAACATTCCCTTCATCAGACAGAACGGTTGTTTAACCTGCTTTTCGCTGCACCAAATCACAAGCTAAAACCTCAGCTTAGATGGAAATTTTGAGCCATTTTCTCTAATATCGAGGTTATAATGGTCATTCAGTGATTATCATCTATGGCTGAGATCTGCGGGAATAGCTCAGCTCAGCATCTGCTGGAGAGAAGTTGCATTTCCTGCAGCTTTCCCTAGGCATATAGTTATACAAGGCCGCGCCTGCTCCCGAGTCTATTATTAGAACTTACCAGCTCCGTTCCGGTGTCGAGGAGCTGTCGGCACACATTACTTCATTAAGGCTGCTAATTGTAATCTGTGTTGTTAGTTACCTTCCCGGACCCTGTATTCTTTCTTACAATGGTGCATCTCCCCGTCATGTCATGATTTACAGGAATAAATATAGTTGCATCACTACAGGCTTCTCCCAAAGGTCAATCCTGTTGTACAGTAGTATCACTTCCCTTCGCGTGTTAGATGAGGATATAGACAGAAGGGAATCGAGTTTCTGTTTGTAGGTTGCTCGGAATTACGCTTATCGATTCCATTGGAGACATATACTGTAATTCACTTACGAATGGCATCCATTTTTCAATTACTGCTGATATTTTCGTCTGTGATTGCATCAATGTCTAGTGCACATTTCCTAAATGCACTCCAATCATGGCTTGTCTGGTAGAGAACATGCTGCTATCAAAACGAGAGGTTGTGTCTAATCTTCGTATGGTAGAAGTGCACACCCCCTACTGCTACCATTACTATTTTCCATGTGAAACCATGAGCTAAAGAAAGTGATCCATTGATCCCCCCCCCTCCAAAATAAATAAATAAATTAAAATTAACAAATTCCGAATATGTTATCACTATAGGAGGCCTCCAGGGGTCACAAGTGGATAAGGCTTTTGGTGGAGTCCCTTTAGCCTGTGCACCGTGTGCGGAATTAAAGCTCGGCTGCACTTAAGGTCTCTGTACACTTTAGAAAAGGTGCCCAACTGGAAAGCCATCTAATATGTATGGGGGTCTCCAAACTCTTCCCCGGCAGATGATGTCGAAGGGAGAATATTTTTTTTCGCAGTAATTTCAATTATGTTTAAAGCGACTCTACATCCACTAACCCACCCCTCCAAACCTTTGGTACCATCCGTTAGATCAGAGTAAATCCTTACCGGTTGTGTCTTTTAAAATGTGCCTGGTACCTTGGTTAGAGCAAAAAAAAAAATCTTTAAATCTGTAGCAGGCAAGTCAAACTGGCATGGCAAAGAGTGTCTGTGCCCAAGGTCTGTGATGCCTCTCCTTTCTTCCTCCCTACCCTCATGATCATTAGGAACGTCCCCAGGCAGGATTTCTATTCATATCTTGTTTATACTGCACCTGTGTCGCTGTAGGACATGTGCAGTGTTTAAACAAGTGATGAATAGGAGAAATCCTGCCCAGGGGCATTCCTAATGATGAGAAGGGTGGGGAGGAAAAAAGGAGAGGCATCGCAGACCTGGGGCACAGACACTTAAGGCCAAGCCAGTATGACAAAGCGCTGCAGATTAAAAGATCATTTTTTACTCTTATCAAGGCACCTGGCACATTTTAAAGACACGACCGGTAAGGATTTACTCTCATCAAATGGTTATACTAGCAGTTTGGTGAATACAGAGTTGCTTTAAAAATATATATAACCCTTTCAGCTGCACTGAACCAGGAAAGCATCTATACCTTAAGATGATGGGGCTCAAATCAAGTATTCCACAGCTTTACAGCTCAGTACAGTAAAGAATCCTTTCCACTGTAGAAGACATATTAGTCATGAAAGCTTGGCCAGCCATTTTTTCAAAGATACTTGTATGGTACATTAAGGCTGTTGTGCACCCCTTTAAATTATATTCCATTTTTGTTCTAGGCCCACTCATCCAGCCCAGCCACTCAGTGTACTGTACAGGAGCGGGGACGCCTTTGACTGTCCCTGCTCCTGTATATGCTTTGTGTGGGCAATCACAAGGCAGTCAATTGGGGCATGTACAAGCTTGAATCAGAATCTCAATTTGAAACAAGTCTCAAAAGATTTGCTCATCTCCACTTAATACTTGCATTGGGACCCTATGTGGTAATGACCCAAATTGCAATCAGTTGATTGAGTCAATTAGACCAAAAGCCCATTTACAGCGGCACATACAGCTACCGTGAACATGCGGACAATTTCCATATAGCTATATAAACCAAAATTCACAAAAAAGGTAACAAAGATATAGACAAGTCTAAGAAAGCCTATTCCGGTACACTACAATCCCCGAACTCTTCTATCACTGTAAATTGTTCCTTGTTGCGGTAGTGTCAAGACTAAAGAGAGCTCGCGGTGCTAAATGCTCTAACCAACTTAACCAGTGGTCGAAGAAAAATAGGATAAGGATATTTGTTTAGACGATGTACAAGGAACCTAGTTCCCAGATGTAGTGAAATGGAGTCTGCTCATCAACATCACTTATGTGCCGCTCTGTGAAGCATCTATCCCCTCGAGAACCCGAGCTGTAAAACTGCATAGTGGATGCACAGAAAAGCATTACACAGCAATAACACTGCACCACCGCGGCAATAAGTTCCTTTCAACTAAATGGATTTCATCGTACCCTGTTAAATACAGTAGAGGACTCTTTATTCGACCCTCGTGCTTAAACAACAGCGAAAAAGAACATTCAAGGACCCTTCCATACAATAAACTAGTTTGCCGAAAGTGTATTATAAAGGGCTGCGGTGGTGGTGGTGGTGGGGGGGGGGGGGGGGGGTTGTGTAGAAATCTAAGATGTTTCCACCGTTGTGGTTTGAAGATGAACGGAGTACTTGCAAAAAAAAAAAAGAAGAGGTGATTAGAGTCAAGTTAAAAGAGATGTCTGCTGTAGTCAATACCTTATAAAATGCCTTGTTTGAACTTCTTGCAGTAATAGATGGGAAATTCCCTCTATACCTCCATTAGTTACATTAGAAAGCCAAGATAAGTGTTCCTCCGACATCCACTAGTATCAACCAGAGACTCAGGAGCGGAGATGTAGCTTCTAGTTCCTGGGTTCCATTGCAAAATCTGTAATAACTCATAAATGCCTAATTTAAAGGGCTACTCTGGGGATTGTTTTCTGTTCTTTTCAAATCGACTGGTGTCAGAAAGTTATATAAATTTCTAATTTACTTCTATTAAAAATCTCAAGCCTTCCAGTACTTATCAGTTGCTGTATGTCCTGCAGGGAGGATGGTGCATTCTGTCCAGTCTCACACAGTGCTCTCTGCTGCCACCTCTGTCCATGTCAGGAACTGTCCATAGCAGGAGAAATTTTCTATGATGATTTCCTACTAGACAGTTCCAAAGAGGTGGCAGCAGAGAGCACTAAGTCAGACTGGAAAGAAACCTCCAACTTCTTGCAGGTCATACAACAGCTGATAAGTACTGGAAGGCTTAAAGTTTTTAAATTGAAGTAAATTACAAATCCGTATAACTTTCTGACACCAGTTGGTTTTAAAATTAGTAAATCTGTGTTTATTCTGATCCTGGATAATTCCTTTAATATATTTCTCACATCTGGTTTCATAGCATTTATTACTCTAGAACAGCTTAAGAAATGGCAGTCATGATAAGTTCCCCCATGATGCAACAGCATGCAAATCTTTAAATATCTGTATGAGACCCCGGGACCTGGATCCAGGGGCGGGCTGGGCCGGGGGGCAGGGTGGCATATGCCCCCCGGGCCGGTCCCCCCCAGGACACTTAAGGGCCGCAGAGGCCGGATATTAATTTGGCCGCTCTGCCTCTTTAAGGCTCCCGGAAGTAGCGGCCGCTGACACTGTGACTGTCTCTCTCTCACACTTCTCTTCACTTCATTGGTGGTGCAGGCAGCCTGCTGCATCAGGGAGTGAAGAGAAGTGCACTGCCCATGAAGGAGGGAGAGGAGGACGCCGGCCCGGAGAGGAGCCGCCCACTGTGCTGACAGGTATCTGGGGAGGGGGTCTGGGGGGGGGTTACTGTATAGTACTGGGGTCTGTAAGCTGTAAGACACCACCACTATACAGTAGCCTAGGGCTGGCTGGAGCAGAGGACACTCACCTCCCTGTCCGGCCAGCCAGTGTTTCCTCCGTGATTCTGCAGTGTGATTAGCCAGGCCTGCTCCTCTCTGCTCTGGTCAGACCTGATTAGAAGAGGCCAGAACAGAAGAGAAGCGTGGACCTGCTAGTGAGTATATTGGGGAGGTAGGGGGGCATTGTGCTTTGTTCTGTAACATGTGACTCTCCAGTTCTTGCATGACTACAACTCCCATTATACCCTGGTGACAGGACATGATGAGAGTTGTAGTTTAGTAACAGCTGAGGAGCTACTGTTAGGAAGCAATCATTTAGGGGTACAGTTTATTTAGTAGTGTTCTCCAACATGTGACTCCTCAGTGCAAAACTATAACTCCCATCATGCCCTGGTGGCAGGAGATAATAGGGATGGTAGTTTAGGAACAGCAGGAGGGTCACATGTTGGAGAACACTTCACTAAATAAACTGTACCCCTAAATAATTGCTTCCTAACAGTAGCTCCTCAGCTGTTACTAAACTACAACTCCCACCATGCCCTGCTGGCCAGATATAATGGGGGTTCTAGTTTAGGAACAACAGGAGAGTCACATGTTGGAAAACACCACACTAAATAAACAGTACCCATAAATCATTGCTTCCCAACCAGTGGCTCCTCAGCTGTTACTAAACTACAACTCTCATCATGTCCTGCCACCAGGGTACAATGGGAGGTGTAGTTTTGGCACTGGTAGGGAAACAATAATTTAGCGAGGGGGGGGGGGGCAGTTTAATTAGTATAGTGTTCTCCAACATGTGACCCTCCAGCCGCTACAAGAATAGAACTCCCATCATGTCCTGCTGACATAATGGAGGTTGTAGTTTAGGAACAGCTGAGGGGCCACTGGTTGGAAAACAATGATTTAGGGGGGACAGTGGTACAGTACATTAGAGAGGGCAGTGGTACAGTACATTAGAGAGGACAGTGGTACAGTACATTAGAGGAGGCAGTGGTACAGTACATTAGAGGGGACAGTGGTACAGTACATTAGAGAGGACATTGGTACAGTACATTAGAGGACAGTGGTACAGTACATTAGAGAGGACAGTGGTACAGTACATTAGAGAGGACAGTGGTACAGTACATTAGAGAGGACAGTGGTACAGTACATTAGAGGAGGCAGTGGTACAGTACATTAGAGGGGACAGTGGTACAGTACATTAGAGGGGACAGTGGTACAGTACATTAGAGAGGACATTGGTACAGTACATTAGAGAGCACATTGGTACAGTACATTAGAGGGGGCAGTGGCACAGTACATTAGAGAGGACAGTGGTACAGTACATTAGAGAGGACAGTGGTACAGTACATTAGAGGGGACAGTGGTACAGTACATTAGAGGGGACAGTGGTACAGTACATTAGAGAGGACAGTGGTACAGTACATTAGAGGGGGCATTAGTACAGTACATTAGAGAGGATAGTGGTACAGTACATTAGAGAGGATAGTGGTACAGTACATTAGAGGAGGCAGTGGTACAGTACATTAGAGGGGACAGTGGTACAGTACATTAGAGAGGACATTGGTACAGTACATTAGAGGACAGTGGTACAGTACATTAGAGAGGACAGTGGTACAGTACATTAGAGGAGGCAGTGGTACAGTACATTAGAGGGGACAGTGGTACAGTACATTAGAGGGGACAGTGGTACAGTACATTAGAGAGGACATTGGTACAGTACATTAGAGAGCACATTGGTACAGTACATTAGAGGGGGCAGTGGCACAGTACATTAGAGAGGACAGTGGTACAGTACATTAGAGAGGACAGTGGTACAGTACATTAGAGGGGACAGTGGTACAGTACATTAGAGGGGTCAGTGGTACAGTACATTAGAGAGGACAGTGGTACAGTACATTAGAGAGGACAGTGGTACAGTACATTAGAGGGGGCATTAGTACAGTACATTAGAGAGGATAGTGGTACAGTACATTAGAGAGGATAGTGGTACAGTACATTAGAGAGGACAGTGGTACAGTACATTAGAGGGGACATTGGTACAGTACATTAGAGGGGGCAGTGGTACAGTACATTAGAGGACATTGGTACAGTACATTAGAGGACAGTGGTACAGTACATTAGGGAGGACAGTGGTACAGTACATTAGAGGGGACAGTGGTACAGTACATTAGAGAGGATAGTGGTACAGTACATTAGAGAGGACAGTGGTACAGTACATTAGAGGGGACAGTGGTACAGTACATTAGGGGGACAGTGGTACCGTACATTAGAGGGGACAGTGGTACAGTACATTAGAGGACAGTGGTACAGTACATTAGAGGACAGTGGTACAGTACATTAGATAGGACAGTGGTACAGTACATTAGAGAGGGCAGTGGTACAGTGCATTAGAGAGGGCAGAGGCACAGTACATTAGAGGGGACAGTGGTACAGTACATTAGAGAAGACAGTGGTACAGTACATTAGAGAGGACAGTGGTACAGTACATTAGAGAGGACATCGGTACAGTACATTAGAGAGGACAGCGGTACAGTACATTAGAGAGGACAGTGGCAGTACATTAGAGGGGACAGTGGAACAGTACATTGGAGGGCATAGGTTATATAGTTTATTAAGTAAGCAGTGGCAAACTACATTGTGGGCACAGTATAACACGGGGACAGTGGCACTATTTAATATAAACACAGTTAATAAGAGGCACAGTTTATCCAAGGGGGCGGTGGTACAGTTCATTAGGACAAAGGGGTACCATTTATTTAGCACAAAGGGGGGGCTAACTGCAGATGGAAGCACAAAGTGAGGGCAAAAAGGGAGGGCACAACTACAGAGGGCAAAGAGAGGGAGCACAACTACAGATGGGGCACAAAGAGGGGGTCTCATTACAGATGAGGGCACAAAGAAGGGGTCTTACTACAGATGAGGACACAATGATGGATCCTAACTACAGATACAGGCATAAAGAAGGGATCTAAGTATAGAAAGAAGCACAGAAAAGGGAAACGACTACAGATTGGTCTTCAAAGAAGTCTCTTCTACTGTTTAAGGGCACTATGATAGAGAGTTTGTATAGAGGTGGTTAAAGGTGCTGTAAAAGTAAGGTCCTGAAGATGTTTGTCTGGCAGATGATGCTGTGATGATTTGTGGTTGGAAGAAGTCTTCATGATGGAAAAGAAAAGGAAACCTGACCGACTCTGATCAGAGAAGACGTCACCTGTGAGTCACTGGATGTGTCTGCACTGTACTTACACCTCTATTTGTTTGGGGGAATATTGGCCCCTGTGTGGTGAAGTGTAGTACCAGTATAGTAGTAATGCTTGTGGAGTGACGGTATTATTAAGGAACCATTTATAATGTAGTTACTGTGTGATTATAGTATGTGGTCATGGTGTGGGGGTATTATTGGTCCCTTTTATAGTAGTATTATTGGTTATATTAGTATACAGGGTTTGGTCAGTAATAGTATGATGTCCATGTCCATACCAGGTACAATCCAATCCAGAGCAGATTGAACTCTGGCCTTATATAAAAATCCTGGGCCAGGGGAACATAAAAAAGAATCTATACTTACTCAACCCCGTGCCCCTGCAGCACAGGGTCACCAGCTCTCTCACAGCTACTGTTATCCTGTTCCTCACGTTCCTGCATTGTCATGTTCCGGCGGAAAGTACCCACTTGCCCCAGTGCGTGACATTGCAGAACCAGGAGCTGCAGGAGGCCGGTCTGTGAGCAGAGACGCTGTACTGCGGGGGCACAGGGACAGGTAAATATGGATTCTTTATTATGTTCCCCTCACCCCCTGCCTGCTTGGGATGTTTAGGTTCAGCAACAGTTCTCCTTTAAGTATATGTGCCCTGACGATTGTCCGCTACTCATGGGCCACTGCTGTGTGCTTGCCCCCCAGGCCAAAGTTTGCCAGCCAGCCCCTGCCTGGATCAAAGACAGGGGCAGACAGTGTGAGCCCTAGCGCTAGGCCCTCAAATGCTATCTCTGTTGTCTGGTGTCTGTACTTAGGCTAAGGGCCCTATTCCACCAGACGATTATCGTTCAGATTATTGTTAAATCGTTCGAATCTAAACGATAATCGTTCGGTTGAAATGCAGTTAAGTCGTTGATCGCTTTATAAGACCTGAACCTATTTTTATCGTTGCTCGTTCGCAAAACGTTCGCAAATCGTTCACATTGAATAAGACGTCGTTCGGTCGTTTGCAGTAGATACGAACGCAATAGTGAAGAACTAGCGAAGAAAAAACGATCGCAAATACGATCATAAGTAACGATTATCGTTCCATGGAAATGAGTGAACCTTTTCAGGTCTTTCGCAATAGCGGTCGTTTGAGATCGTTAATCGTTAACGAATATGCGAACAATAATCATCCGGTGGAATAGGGCCCTAAGTAAGTGAACCATACTGTAGAATGAGACAAGACGGGCCAACACAGAAAAGAATAGTCAGGCAGATACAGGTCAAAGGACAGGCAAAGAGCTTAGAATTCCAAGTAATCCAATAGGAAACACACAATGGCAGAGAAGGGAGATAAGTGGTGAAGGCAATTGTCCATCACTACTCAGAATTAGGCCTGAAACCCAGATGGGCAAAGGACAGTACTGAGCTCTGAACAGGCACAAACATGACAATATCTCTATTTGTAACAAGGTCACACAAAGACTGTCCAATTTCTTCCCATCATGGGAAGGGTTTAGTTATATAATAGGCTGATGCAGATGAATGTTTTCAAGGAAGCTGCTAAGGAGGTTACATTTCATGTTTGAACAACATTTGGTTGAATTATTTGACCTTGATACAACTATAAAGAACTGACATATTGTCCACATACTATATAGAGAACACATTCCAGCTATATCATGGGCTACGTATGAAGACTTGCTGTTGAAAACCTCCTTCACAAGTTATAAAACATTGGTGCTTGCCTCTAGCTACAAAGATGTGAGAGCAGAAAAGAAAGACACTGGTATATGGCCTCGGGCCAGCACAACAAAGAACTGAACTCTTTACTATGACACAGAATAAAAAATCCAGAGATATTGTGTTGCTAGGTAGTTGCCTACTGAACATACAATAGGCTCCTCTGCCTTGGAAATTGGATTATTCGAAGCATATGAAGAACTTCTTTGCCATCCCCAATATTTTTGGAAATTTTCTGCATAGAGCTGATTTTGGTTGCAGATTGGTGGTATTATGTGAACATGATATGATGGTCTTAAGGGGTTATCATAAAAATTACAACTTTCTACCTATCCATCCTGGGATCCCAATGTTCATGAGAACAAGGTCACTTATCCAGCTTTCATGCTTGACCTATGCTCCATCCATGCTTTATGCAACTTCTATAGATAACCCAGTTCCATTTTCTCTTGGGATTCCCATTCTGATAACCAGTAAGGGTCTTAGTAGCTGGACCTCCATTGATAAAAATAATAAAATAATTTAGCATTACTAAATATGTGGTCTAAACAATAGAAACTGCAGTTCAATGTTTCAAAATATAAAATGAAACACTTGGGGAGAAGGAATCCTATATCCAAGTATCAAATTGGCAGTTCTGTGTTGGTAAAGACTTCAGAAGAGAAGGATTTAGGTGTAGTGATTTCTGACAGCCATCACCAGTCACCAGTGCAGAAAGCAAATTGTATTCTGGGCTTTATATATAATGGTATGCTGGGCTGTATGTATATAATGGTATGTTGGACTGTATATATAATGGCATCCTGGGCTGTATATATAATGGTATGCCGGGCTGTATATTTAATGGTATGCTGGGCTGTATATATATATTGGTATGCTGGGCTGTATAGATAATTGGTATGCTGGGCTGTATAGCTAGAGGTATAACCAGTAGGAAGAGGGAGATTGTGATCCCGCTGTATAGAGCTCTAGTGACATCACATAATAAGAAAGGAGATACTGAAAGGGCCGACTAGATGGACCAAGTGGTTTATTTCTGCCAACAATCTTCTATGTTTCTGTAAGTGATAAATTCTAATATCGAGATAATCCTTGTAATACCGTCACCAGTGGATGGACCCCCACCGTTCAGCTGTATATCATCTTTCCTGTAGATAGGTGGAAATTTTGACATAATCCCTTTAAGCGACTTTGTTACTTGTGCACTTGATAGCTTTCTACCTATGCAGTTTATGACGGTGGTGTCGGCGGCAATGTATTCAACTATACGGAAAAATTGGCAATAGATGGCACCAAATGATGTGGTGCTTTGTGTTCTGTATAACAATATATCCTAGAGTAATCTTTTCAAGGGAGAGTACTGCACAAGGCCCCATCCAACCTTAGATAACGCCCCTTTAAATAAACACTTTAATAGAAGTAATAAAAAGCACCATATAAGCAGCAACTTGTTTTGCCAGAAATGCAAAGTTGGCCGAAAAAAGCATTTGAAAAAGGCTCAGCAAATGTTAACTTTGAAATAGCTCACAGTAAATTAAAGTTGCAAAGAATCCAATAAATCATTAGGAAGCTGAAGTGCAGGATTCCAGCTCGATACGTCTTCCCGGGTTTTCCAATAACATTGTTTAAAATCGTATTTCCCCCAAGCAGTGCGATTTTTTATATCATAGTGCCAAGGAGCTGGAGGAGAAGAAACGCGGTCCCTAAAGGATAACCATATCTTTACTTATTTATATTTCATTTCTTCATGCTAGGTTTTAAAGCAGGAGTTCTTTTAATCTTCCATGTGATGACTAATTTACAGAATGTACATTTCACTCATAGCAGAACGTTAATTGTAAAAGTTTAAATTAGGATCCAGATACACTGCGGTATTTCATTAGAGACCCTGTAATATTTCGCCTGCTTATAAAATATAGATAAGTATCAGTCTCCATATTAGTACTGTAGCTGCAGTCCTCCTCCATTAAAGGGTTTAGGATAGGGGGGTAGCAGCTGCCTCGACAAGGCCCAAAACCACGTATACAAAGAATCCAGATATCATCTTTAGTATGCTAGACCTCGTCTAGACCGCAATTCCCTAATACGTAACTTTATCAGAATCTTCCCCACTGCGGAGCACTCCAGTAATAAAACAGATTAGCTATAACCAGTACATCGGCAGATAGAGACCTCTTTATGACCACCTGCGTCTTCTCCACTATGGGTTTAAAAGAGATTCTCTAAATTACATAGACTCCATTAATTCCACCATTTCTAGTAGGAATCATTGACAGTGGATACAGCTAAAAGATCCTTGGACAGAAGTTTGTTGACATAATAATGGAGTTAAGCTCAGGTAATGGAGGGGGGGGGGGTGTTGAGTTATAATTATTATTGAGTTATAAGCTATTAATTATTAATAGCCATAGGTAGAAGTTTTTTTTATATATTAAAGTTTGCTATTTTATGATGGGGCAAACCTGGTTCCCAATATGGTTCCCTTCACTTTACATAAGAGGAAATGGGGAAGTGAATTGGTATTCTCTCCTCCAATATCCATGGACTAACTAAATATATGATATAAACTTAAAAGGCCAAATTTATTTCATTCATTTATGTAGTGCCAAGATATTCCCTGATGATGTATAGAGATTGTCATTGTTTACGTTGGCTTCTGTCCAATCTAAATTCCAAACAAATTGAGAGATTAAGGGGATAAAGTTTCTCCTTGAAGGGAGCTCGAAAAGGCAAGCGGAGAGAAAAGTTTACAGTGGGAAGAAAATGGAACAAAGATGAAAGAAGGAATAAGGGAGAAAGTTTGCTCAATGGTGCTACCTTTTGGAGGTGGCGTATCTGGAAAATAGTGTTGAGATTTTTTAGACTGGGGATTATAAACCAAGACAGATCCTCCTCCAAAAGGAAGTAGCCATTGTTACAGTGCAGGGTGATTGCTTGCTAGTAGAGGGGTCTTTGTTGGGGAAAGAGATTCTAACCTTGCTAATAAACCCTTTGTTGTTCAAGGCTCCTTAAAGGGGTGGAACATTGACTTGCAGGGACTCTACTTCCAAGTGATGGCATGAGGGAACGAGAGGGCTACCATGCAAACATAGGCGATATAAAGTCCATGGAGATGTTGCCTCTGGTTGGATTTAAACCCAGGACCCCAGAAGAGAAGACATAGAAGAGCCTTCTATAGATACCCCCCCGGGAATGCCCCTTTAAAGCACAGCTTCTCTTTTCAGCTTTTTTTTGCAGATCCGTAAAAGTGGAAAGTATTTGATAAAAAAAAAAAAAAAAAAAAAAACGGACCGGTCACTAAATAATGTTACTAGCTAGAATTATGGACAATCCCATAGACTCCTATTGGTGCGTCCATGCCATAAATACAATCCACACTGCCAGTAATTTTTTGTGGAACAGATTACGGACAAAACTTGGTTCTGTAAAATTATGGACGTGTGAATGAGGTGTTAATCTAGATGAATTATGACAACAGAGACGTTTTTTTAACTTTTCCAGTGACCATGCAGACAGAAAAAGGGAATCTACAGGCTACTGGAAGGTGAGAAGATGCCACTTCCCATAAGAATTTGTCTAATTCCAGGTATTCCCACAAATCACTGATTTGAATTTATTTAGCAGCTCACCTAAAAATACTGATTGTATTACGCTTTTAACACCATTGGTGAGTACACTGTATAAGAAGTGCTTATAGCCCCCTGGTGTAAGTAATACTACATGACTAATTATATCTTTACCTCTGAGTAATTTATCTCCTTGGCCTTCTGATTGATTCCAGCACAGGGAACTGCAGGCAGCATTGATACAGGATGTGTATACGCCTATCAAGGACAATTCGCTCTCTGTTTTCAGTAAACAGAAATACAAGGGAACAAAGGTTCATGTTCGAGTTAATTGCTGTAAAAAAAAAAAAAAGTTCCTACTCAAGCTATTAAAATAAAGGGAAAAATAGATTTGGTAGGTGAATATGAAAGAAAGATGCAGAATAATAAAATAAAAACTGATATAATAATAAATAATAAAATAATAAATTAAAGAAAATAATGCAAAACTTAAAAAAAGTTAATATAAAAAATTCTAATATTAACAGATAGAAACATATCAAAATCATAATATAAATAATAATAAAAACAAAATAATAAATAAAATAAATTTGCTGGCTTAGCCTATGTTCACACAAGGTAAGCTCCGTTGCAACAACGGCCGTGATTAGTACAGAACTTACGTTGTGCTGAAGGCTGAGAGAATCCCGTCCAGAGTGTATACACATAGTATACACTCCGGCCCGGATCCCTAGTGCGCTGTGAGAAACTAACAAGCCAGTTTTAATTGAATAGTAGCCGCAGAAAACCGTCAGTTCACACAATGAAGCGTGCGGCTCCATTGTGTGCAGTGGGGAGTTCTGATGCGGGTGCGCACGGATGCGTCCGCACCAGAACTCAACGGAGCCAAAGATCATCCGGCTGGTATGTTTTCTGAGACCGCCCGTTTCATGACCCAGCTGGCTCACGGAACGGCCAGTCTCAAACGTGTGAACATGGACTTAGAGAACAAAAGTTCCCGGTCAAGTTCTTAAACTAAAGGAAGAAAAAGGTTTTAGTAGGGGGGGGGGGGGAGGAAATGAAATAATAATAATAATAATAATAATAATAATAATAATAATAATAATAATAATAATAATAATAATAATTTAAAATTGATAAAATAATAAATGAAACATAAAATAAATAATACAGAAACAATAAACAATATAATGCTAACAAAATAATAATAATAATAATAATAATACAAAAATAAAATATATAATAATAATAATAATAATAATAATAATAATAATAATAATAATAATAATATATATATATATATATATATATATATATTAAAAACAAAAACAAAGCTACTTTACCTAAAATACAACTGGGAAAATAAACCAAACTGTATTTTATTTTAATCTTTTTTTTTTTTTTTTTTTTTTTTACAAATCTAAATATAAATTGAAACAAAGACGTCCAGGAACACACTGTCCAGTCCAAATAAAGAGGGGGAGATACCATCTGCAGATCACTTCTACATAGACCCAAAGGTATGATAGCTCTATTGATGCCAAGCAAATTACCTAATTAGTCTGCCAAAGAGACAGATGTTCCTATTGAAAAAATGTATTATACGTAATGACATCTGGGGCCTTTAATTTATATCTGGAGGGAAAGTAAATGTAACATAATGGAAGGTAGCCTACCTGTGCTCGCTAACCGTATTGTTTGCATAACAACCTCCTTTTACAACTCATTGTTCCGACTACAAAAGAAAGATCATTTGTTCCCCGCGTTCGAGGTACTAAGTAAAGAAACGCAACAAAAGAAATTTTTACGAAATAAAAAAATATTTCCTTTCAGGAGTACATGAAAAAAAAAAACTAATTAGAAAATCAGGTAAGGCAATCTCATTTAGAAGCTGGAACAAAAGGAACCCATTCAGAGGTAAAGTGGAGAGAAAGAGACGATGACAGTAAGCAAGTGCCGCCCTGTTGACTGAATGACAATGGGAGAGTGCTGCTGTTTATAATGGTACTCCATATATAATAATGACACGGCAATATGAAATATAAATGGGGGGCACAGACACTAGGCTGTGGAGTGAGCACAACATAGGCGTGATTTGGATAGAGAAAGACATCACGCGTTTTGAGTGTTTTTAGTATTTATGTGTGTTATCGGCTTTCATTGTGGGTTTAATAAAGCAGAAAATTTCATTATTATTCATTCCATCTGCTTTTCTCTAATAGATTGAATTGTAGCTTTTAAAATACATTTAATAGAAAGGTAAATGGGACTTTGTGTTTTCCAGACTTTCAGTTCTCATGCTTTATGCTTAAGGTGGTCATACAGGTAAGAGCATGGTTGACAGAAATAGGAGAATTCTGACATTGTGAATGACCATCTTCTGTAATTATTTATAAAAAAAAATTACATTTTTTTTTTTTACTATATTTTGCAAAAGACAACACTAAACAACAAGGCAGTTCATGGTCCTTCTTGCCTATAAGCAGTATAGAAAGACATAACCTAGTGACATCACACAGGATGATCTTGAGAGCCAATTAAGGATGAGTGAACCATAGCCTGCGGCTGTTGAAGTTGGATGCAGCCCTAAAGAGTCCTACAGCCATGCTCCATGTTTGAAGTTAGCTCAACTCTAGAGCCAATTGACTGCAGTGGTCCATCCATGTTGGCATCATAAGGCAATAATTTATTCACGCAATTACCTGTTATGATGTCACATGGATATGACATCATCATTAACAAGCACCAGCATTGGTCATACAGGAATCCTACAGAATTATTATAATAGAAGTGGTTTTGTTGTGCATAGATTTCTGTCCATCCCATTGAAATGAATGGAACAGTAGCAGACATTTCTGCAAAAAAACTAATCTATGGAAAAAATAGCTTTATGCAAACAATCAATAAAGAGATTTACCCATCACCTAAGAATTCATCTTGGCACTGCAATGTCCTCACTCATTTCCTGGTTTAGAGCACAGGGGGAGCGGTGCAGGGACACAGAGATGCAGAGCTGAATCGGCTCGGCCTTGGTGTGTCCCCCACTACGGTTACACATGTCTCCAAGGACAATCCAAGCCACAAGACCTGTGTAAGCCCAATGGGATAGATGGTGTAAAAGTATACTTACCACTCCCTTACATCAACCACCCGAGTGCGTTGCAGTTTGGCAACCACTGTCATAGCTGACACTGGTGATCAGGAACCTAGGTAAATGCTATTACACTACATGGACATTAAGGGGCCAAACTTCAAAAGAAAGCAATTTTGCTAATGCTAATGGTCTCTTTTGCATTCCCTATCACCTGATAAAAGTTTAGGTGATGGGAATACCCATTTAAGGTTACAAAATGTACGCCCATGAACCCCTCTTTAAGTGACTAATTCTTTATAGAGGCAGGTACCTGTTTTGCTTAATTGTTTTTCATAAATAACAATAGAAAATAGAAAAGAAATGGTTCATTAGACCACTCAACAGTAGCAAATGGCTCATTGGTGAAGCTGTGATGAGCACTTAATGTGAGAATTACTATAAAGGTACAACTGATAGATGAAAAAATGGATCACTCAGTCTTTTCTGCATCAGTATCTTATGTATCTACTATACACTAGGCACAAGTTCCATTGACTCAGATGCCTTCTAAGTTCATATTCTAGGCCATGACATTGTAGTCACAATTATATGTGTGTATATGTGAGAGGTGAACATCATCTATGAAAGTGTGTGAGGGAGGACTAATACACTACAGTACAGCAGGTTACTGCCAAAATGAACTGGGGGCTCCGGGATAGAGATCATCGAACATCGTGAATTTTCAGGTTCAATCGAACTCGAACCTTCATGATTTGATTCTCGATGCCTTCCTGTTCTGTGGGGAAGATGGAGACAGAGCAAGTACCGCCTGAAAAAACAGTTATACAGCCTAGGTAATAGGCTGTATCCCTGTTTTCCAGGCGGTACTCGGGCTGTCTCCACCTTCCCCATGGAACGGGAAGGCATTGGGAATTAAATGACAAAGGTTCTAGAAGGATCGAGTTCGATCGAACCTGAAAATTCCCGATGTTCAATCATCTCTACTCCTGGACTTGTGTCCAAGACAACAGTTCAATGATCTCTGTATGGGGCTCCGGAGCAGATGGATGGTCACACTGCATGGGCAAGGAAGGCTTCAATTTTCATGGCAGTATCTGAATTGGCAAAAGGTTGTCTTCTCTCATAAATCACGTTTTATGCTTTATTGAACAGATGGACGTTGTGTCAGTTGGCCTACTTATCCATGTGGAGGTGCTCTAAACTAAAGAGTTAAAGGGGTATTCCAGGCTAGGAGTATTTTTACTGTATAGACGGGTAGGGGTTGGATATAGACGCCGCTGTCCACTTACCTCCCTGGTCCCAGCGCCAGGGCCCAGATCGCTCTGCCCCATTCTCCCATCCCGCTGCCGCTTCCTGGTCTGAGATGTGGCTTGAGATGTGAAGTCACAAGGCATCTCAGCCATTCAGCAGCCGAGGCGGGACCCTGCTACAACCACTTAATGGCTGAGCTGCCTTGAGATGTCTCAAGCTACAGATCAGACCAGGAAGCGGAAGCAGGACGGGAGAACAGGGCAAGGCGTTGTAGGACCCGGCACAGGAACCGGGGAGGTAAGTGGATGGTGGCGTCATTATCCAACCCCTCCCGGGCCATACAGTGATAAGCTCCCCAGCCTGGAGTACCCCTTTAACTACAATACCAGGGGCATCATTGGGGGTCAACTACAATCCTAGGGGTATCTTGGGAGGTTAACTACAATATTAGGGACATCGGGAGGATGCAATACTTTACCTTGCCCCGATGCTCCCAACTCATAGTATAACATTGAGTGAACTGTGTACTGTATGGCCCTTGAATGGTTCTATAAATGCCCATATGGCCCTCGACAGGAAAAAGGTTCCCCACCCTACCTCTAGATATTAGCTTGTGGTCATAATTATATGACTAGACTATAAACAGGTATACTATATGTATATGTTGTGGGTTTTATTTGTACTCTCTCCGTGTAAGCAAGTTTTTATCTGAGATAAAATATTCCCTAGAGCTCATTTACATACAACTTTTTATTTTTATTTTTTTACAGTTCATAAAATATCTGTTCAAATTGAAGGGCGGAGATGATCAGTTTGGTTTATGCAGAAGTTACAGGCAATCATACGAGTCATCGGAAAGAAATGATTGTTTTTCTGCTATATTGATGTTGACTTCAAGCTGCACTTTTTAATACATAAAATTAGTCAACTAGCATCTAATTATCTTTTAAAAACTGAACAGAAGGATTTTTTTTTTGTTTCCAAGCAAAACTGAGTCAATCTTTTCATAAGCAATCAAGATCATAATCACTTCTCCGCGCACAAAGGCAGAATTATTCAATAAACACTGAAATTACAATATTACAGTATTTGAAGACTTAACTTAATGAAACAATTAGTTTTGTAATGTGAAATGTATCTAGAAAATAGAATGTTCAATCATAGATTGGTCGATGAAATGTTCTACAGGAGACTGTAAACTACCTATAGTACCCACATAGATCACATAGTAATCACATAGTACTGATGGAAGATACTGACTATCCTTGTGTCATTAAGAAGGTAATAGAGGATTAGGTAAGTGTGAGTTCAACTGCTAGTGACTTGGCGAGGTTAACCTATGGAGTGTCTGTACCCTACAGACTGGAGTATAAATAAGAAATAAAAGAAAAGTATAGGTCCTCAAGACAAGTCAGAGAATATTTGGAAATAGTGTCGTGTGATGATTGAAATAGTAATTGATAAACAATAGACGGTCCGAGAGAAGAATAAACTAAATAACACTTTACTTGATAAGTAAAAATAATGAGTTAAAAATTATGGTACCATAACCAATCAGTATAGAAAGTCAAACAATCAAATATAAAATCATATATAAAGACATGTATAAAAAACCATTTGACCCTAATATAGCAAATATATGCAAATCCAAGCAAGAAATAAGCACTGATGTGCAGTAATATACAATAATAAAAACAATAATTAAATGATTATTAAATCATGATGAGAACTAATGGGCAAACGGGCAATATGCAAAGTTTGAGTGAGTCCTGGATAAGTGGCTCATCCGTAAAGTTCATCAATATGTAAAGATGGGGTGAATTATCGGACTGTATACACTGCAGTTGCTTATATGGATGGTGGTATAAAAGCAGCCGCGGTGTATATGTTCAATCAGCAAAGTTCATCCATAGAAATCTATTAGGGATCGATGGTCCGTGCTGATGTGCCTTAGCTGGCAATATGTATAGTTCTTTGCGGTGAGTGTGCAAGATCGGGTTTTAGCGATTTAGCTATCACGCTTGTAGAGTTAGCGTACCTGCACGTGGTAATGTGGTAAAAGATTGTGGTAAAAGATACACACACCATACAATCTTTTACCACATTACCACGTGCAGGTACGCTAACTCTACAAGCGTGATAGCTAAATCGCTAAAACCCGATCTTGCACACTCACCACAAAGAACTATACATATTGCCAGCTAAGGCACATCAGCACGGACCATCGATCCCTAATAGATTTCTATGGATGAACTTTGCTGATTGAACATATACACCGCGGCTGCTTTTATACCACCATCCATATAAGCAACTGCAGTGTATACAGTCCGATAATTCACCCCATCTTTACATATTGATGAACTTTACGGATGAGCCACTTATCCAGGACTCACTCAAACTTTGCATATTGCCCGTTTGCCCATTAGTTCTCATCATGATTTAATAATCATTTAATTATTGTTTTTATTATTGTATATTACTGCACATCAGTGCTTATTTCTTGCTTGGATTTGCATATATTTTCTATATTAGGGTCAAATGGTTTTTTATACATGTCTTTATATATGATTTTATATTTGATTGTTTGACTTTCTATACTGATTGGTTATGGTACCATAATTTTTAACTCATTATTTTTACTTATCAAGTAAAGTGTTATTTAGTTTATTCTTCTCTCGGACCGTCTATTGTTTATCAATTACTATTTCAATCATCACACGACACTATTTCCAAATATTCTCTGACTTGTCTTGAGGACCTATACTTTTCTTTTATTTCTCATTAAGAAGGTAGTCCAGGTTTATCACATTGATTTCCTGTATCTACCTTTATCTAGAGAAAAAGAAAAATAATGCAAAAAAGTCTGTTTCGTGTTTGCGTGTATTATTTTGGAATTTTGTGGTTGCACGTCATGGCAGAACAGTTGCCTATTACTGTAATTCCCAGAATAAATTGCTTCCTCTAAGCTCTCATCAGGGGTAGGTTGCAGCATCTGCTGCATGCACTCCATGTCACTCCATTGTTCTGTAGCATCATTCATCACAAGACTGTATGCTTTAATCACACCTCACTCTCCTTAAATGCCTATATATATATATATATATATATATATATATATATATATATATATATATATATGTGCATATGACAGTGACATGGTGATGTAGGCTGGAGGGCTGATGGTGACAGGTGAGACAGGTGATGGCCTGGCACTGCCTAATTGCCTCGACTGCCCCAGGCAGCAGAGGACAACTGGTTAACGGTCCCTAGCCTGTACAGGTGTGACACCGAATGTGGACAAGACAGACAAAACACAAATCCTCATGGTCACAGGTCCAGGTCAGCAACCAGTGGTCTTAGAAGCAGAAAACCGTCATCCAAAAACGTAGTCAAAAAATCCAAGCCAGAAAGTCAAATATACCAGAATAACTAATCAGGAACAATGCTAGGTCAAGATACACAGAGTATATGGCTCTATCGTAGGCAAGGAGGGAGGGGAAAATACAGGTTTATATGGGAGGTCCCAGAACTGATTGACCAAGTACCGTCTGGAAAACAGGGATACAGCCTAGGTAATAGGCCGTATCCCTGTTTTCCAGGCGGTACTCGGGCTGTCTCCACCTTCCCCACGGAACGGGAAGGCAGCTGGAGTCAAATGCCGATTGTACAAGTTCGAACAAACCTGAACATTAGCGCTGTTCGATCATCTCTAATCGTGACTTAGGACGGCGCCAGCACGGCTCTAGCAATCTGCTATTAGTGATAATATGATATTAGTAAATGATCAATCTTAAGGTGATAGCGTTATATAAACACTGTTTTCACGTACCGGAATACCCCTTTAAGAAACATAGCATGTTGTCTGTGGAAATCCACAGTGATTCGCTTAGCTCTATTGCAGCAGCGTTTTTCATACAGTTTGCGACTACTTAACCTTTGTTAGTTCAGCGCTCTTATAGCTTGCTCCTTATTATCCACAAATCAATCTGCTTAGCTGCCGCTGGAGCCGCTGGTGTTCCTCTCCTTTAGTCCACAGTGTTTAAGGGACCACGGTGGTTATGATAATAGCGTTCTGTATTCTTCATCGCTACTTAATCATGCAGCTTGTGGAGACGGCCGCACAGCTGTGACCTATAGTAATCGCTTAGTGCCTATGTTCTAACACAAGAGGCCAAAAAAAAAAGCAATCACTGGTCTCGAATGTCTATTTGCGTTACATACTGAATCTCTAGGAAAACAGTCTTGATGTTCATTGCATTTTCCAGCTAAGCTCGGGAAGGTTCTTATGCATCCATTGAATATTATTACACCGAGAGTGAGACAACAGTCGACTCCATATGACTCCACATTATAATATTTATGAGGATGTGAATGCTCACTTTAGAAAAAAAAAATGCACAATTAGTAGGTCATGACAACCAGTTACTAAAAATATCCACAAGCAAGTGTTCTACTGTGTAAGGACTCACATCTGCATTAAGCATTTCCATTATTCTGCTCTGTCATCATAGGAACCACAAAAAAAGATTGCGGTGCCAGATCTGGTAATTGAAGGAAGCCCATGGTGCCTGATGGATCCCATTGACTATAATAGGTTACATTGGTTTTCTGGCATGGTGTCTAGCAAAAATGGAGAAATCAGTTGTTCTTTTGAAATTATGTGCATTTATTTTTGGTATTTTTATGTTTTTTTCAGTAGGCGTTTGTTTATTCCCCAAAAAAAAATAAAAATGGGCAGATACAAAAGATATCCCTCTTAGGCTGGGTTCACACAGTTTTTTGCTGTCCATTTAACATATATGTTTTATGGGGGGGCAGACGCAAAAACAGATGCAATTGTGTGCAATCTGGATCCATTTTTCCATTGATTTCCATTATAAAAAAAAAGAAACATATTAAAATCCGTCCCCCCCCCCCCCTTTTTTTAGCATAAGCCAAAATGCGTTGACCACTGTTTCTGCGTACGTTAAATGTAACCATTTAAAAACGGGTATGTTAAACAGACTGCAAAAACACAGTGTGAACCCAGTCTTATCCTGGGGGGAAGATTTCTCCTGTGCTCATTACCACACCTCTTAAAGTTTTTATGTTTTTTATTATATTTAATAAATTAATTTCTGTCTCATTTAAGTCATAAGTTGTCACTTTTCATAGATGTTTAAAGGGGTAATCTGATTTAGTAAAAAAAACAAACCAACTTTTTCTAGAGCTGTAAGATAGAGCAAACTATGGTGCGCCTGCACACAAAGAGGAGGAGATCCTGTACTTTTGTGTCCCTGTACACAGCTTAATCAGTAGCAGCAGTGGCAGTAGCCTGCAAATAAGGTTATGTTCACACAACATTTTTTCCTTTCGGTTTAAAATGGTGTCCATCATTTTGAGTTTAAAATGACGTCCGTCCGTGCAATACGTGCAATGATGGCTCTTGGTCATTGTATACACTGTGTGCATTGGACGTCCATCATTCCATTGAGGTCAACTACATTGCGGCAAAAACGGATGTCTTTTTAAACGTTCACGTTGCAGATCTCTAAAGCTATAGGATTGGTAATGCCATGCCGTCTACTGGTGCCCTGTTAACAAGGATCTGTATATCTTTGAAAATGAAATCTCCAATCTAAAACCAAGGCCCTCCAAATTCTAGTCCATGCCAGTGAATGCATCCTGACCTGGACCTAAACTGGCAGGTCATGGTGTGTTTGTGTTTTCATTGTTTTATTTTCTATTTGTTCTTCTGCATTTTGCTTTAGAGGTAGAGTTCTGTTTCTACCTTGAAAGTTTGACCTTAAAATGAAGACTTACTTTTAAACCATGAGCTCCTTGCACTGTGTCTGCACTATGAAATACATTTGAGAGAATTGGGAGATTAACCTGATTTACTAGAAATTGGCCTAGAAATTGTATTTAGGCTCTAGCAACGGTGAAATGGTATGTTTCCTTACTGATAATACAGCACTTAGAATGTTATCCGAGAACCCACACAGACATTCAGGTTAGACCTGTTCAGTGGCTGGAGATGAAGATTTCAATGAAGAATTCAGAGCCAGATAGATGATTAGATAGTATTAGTTCTTGGGTCAGACTGCATGCTGTGCCGACTGAGGTTACCTACTCGCACTAATATACTGTAGAAGAGAAAAGCAAAAAGAGGCAGGCAGGATTTCATGTCTATATCCATCCCAGTGTAATGATAAACAGCAAAGATCAACTCTCAAATATCCAGCAATTCTGCCATCACTCACAACTGCCCATGACCGCAATGAGGTTTACAACCTAAAATTGACATCCAGAAACACCCATACACACACTAGGGGCCATTGTATAGATGGGCATCCTAATCGGTGTCCATCAAAAGTGTATTAAGGCCTCAACCACACATCAGTTTTTTTTCTACCTGTGAATCAGATCTGTAATAATAACCCACTGATTTCTATGGGGTTGCCGACACATTCTTTTTGTAAACAGATCCACATGTGGCCAAGAACCCAGACCGCAAAAAAAAGCAGAACCTGTACTCATACTGTCCGTTCTGCCCCTCAGAAGTGCAGGTTTGTGATGGTGGATGGCATATCCCTTGGCCTCCAGCAATCACGGACCATGCATTGTGGTCTAACCTATGGATTTGTGGACGAGGTAACAGGAATACAGATACTGGTGGGCCTAAAGATGGCCTAAAGATGTTCATGGGGTCTCCCAACTCTTCTCCAGTGGCCACAAGTTGGGAGAGAGCAGGATTGAGCAGTAACATTTCTAAATACTCACTTGTTTTCTTCTCAGCGTGATAAGTCCCCATCATGAGTGTCTAGCAGTAGCTCTAATATGTTAGTTAGGTTGTTTAGTGCAATGCGGTCACCGATATGGCTGCTAGCATCTTTTCCGGCACTACCCCTAATCAATGCTGAGGCTGTCCTTCTGCACTGGTCATCGGTGGGGCATGGTGAGAGGAGGGGATAGGCCTCTGTATTATTGCACCAAGAGGTAAAGTGCTGCTAACTAGAGATGTCTGTATCCATGTTTTCCAGGACTCCCTAGGGCTGCATCCAGCTTCTTCAGCCACCAGTAATCAAATACATGGTCCGACGCCAGGATGCTCGAGTTGCACTCATCTCTACTGCCAAATTATTATGGATGCCATATTCTAAAAATATTCTCTAATAGCAGCAATGATCTTGCCAAAATTCAGCACAATATTGGGCACCCTGTAATGGCACACTGCATGTTTCTTTTGTATGGAGGCTATTGTTTCTTTTGTATTGCCGCTTTTTGTCTCCTACACATTGCTTTGCTATGTACAGTACATAAGGCCAATATATATCTAGCATAATGCAGTCAAAATGTTAAGTCATGCATGGCAATTTTCAGCAATTTTGCAACTCACAAATTGATGTTCTTACAACGCTGTGAGTGTACATTTACATATGTGCCTCAATGTAACCTTCAGCGCGGCAGAATTGTGCTGACAGTACAAAGTGCACTTACCCATACAACTGAGCAGAAAAACCATATGATCAGATTAATTTAGAAGATAGCAATAGGGTAAATAAGGAGATAATACAAGATGGAGAAGATAAAAAGCAGAAGGGATAGTAGTAAAAAAAAAGCGTGAAAGAGACACAGATGGGAATGTTAAGGGTGAAAAAAATTACCATACACTGGTGGAAGATATTACCTCTCTAAATAGAAGGACAATTACCGGCTAAAAGTGCACAGAAGATACAATCTGTTGAACAAATATTATTTTAACCCGCCCATTCTAGCAAATCCGCAGAGGGTCAGGTAATATAATTATGCACAGCGAGGCGAGATCGGGAGCAATCTGCATTGCTACAAGAAAGAGTCGCGGACAGGAGGTGTCCTTTACAAAATTGCTTCAGTGTAGCTAATGGATTAAGCAAAACCCAGATTGCTCTCTCAGAGGAGATAAGGATATAGAAAATATTTACATTCAGCCTACGTAGTAACAGCCATATCAGGCTATGCTCCCACACAGTATTATGGGTGGTAAATGGCTAAAATAAACAGACCAGAAGAAACAAAAATGGCTAAACTGTTTAGGAACACAGAACAAAGAAAAAATAATAATACTCTATGAGAATTTTTTGTATTTTAGCTCATATGATGGTGGGGGACAAGTCTAGAGACAGGGACCACCATGTAAAGGCAGAATAATAAGGAGTATGAGAACAGAAAACATGTAAACATCCCTTTGCCGCTTTTTGATAAGGTCTTCCGTGTATACTAGTACTGTAGATCGATACCTGAATAGAAAGCAATGGTTCTTATACACATATACATAGTGAAAAGTCCACCTGCTTATGTGTATGGGTGCCCCTTGACTTTTCCCTTACAGATAATGTTAGGGGAGAGAAGGGTCAGCCGTGTTAGATTTTAATTGGCCAACCCTACTGTCCGAGAGATAAGTCAATGACAGGGTTGTCTAGCAGGAGTTCTCCCTTCTTCTCTACGTAGAGAACACATTAATGTTTAGCCACGTTGACTGTTCATAAGTATGGGGAGATCAGGAGGGATAGCCGTCGGCCGAATAAACATTTGTCTGAGGTGTGTGGCCACATTAAAGCAGTACCAATGGGTTTACCAAAGGACAGTATTCTGATGGCCAACCCTCCATCTGTATAGAAGGGGTCTACATCCACTTTTACATAATAAACATTGCACATTGCACACACAGGACATTTGCTCAACCCTTTATACATGGCAGATCCCTAACATATAGCTATGGAATAAAACAAAAAGTACTTAGCACCCCTAAAAAGGTACAAATCTCAAACCAGACCTTCTAAACATTCAGACCAATACATAAATACATAGGGGGAGATTTACCAAACATGGTGTTTGATAAACCAATCAGATTCCACCTTCCATTCCTCAAAGACTCTTTGGAAAATGAAAGGTGGGATATGATTGGTTGCTAGGGGCAACTGAGACAGTTTCACTTTACACCATGTTTGATAAATATCCCCCATAGTCTCTAAATTAATAGAGAACCCAGATAAGACCCCCTAACAAGACTTAACTAAATACAGACACCAGGCAAGATCCTCCCTGCCTACACTAAAGATGGCATACATCTTCAATAGCCGTCGACAGCTAAATTAACATTTGGCCGGCAGCCATTAAAGGTTTCTTACGTTCACCTCATACATATAACACTTGGCTCAGTTGAGCATTTATATGTTCTGATCAGAATGATGGGAAGTAAGCCCCTGCCAGACTCTCTTTTGGCTTTCCCCCCCAAGAACTAAATGGTCGATCAGTTGAAATTCAACATGCCTGATCCTTCTCTTCAGGGGGAGAGGGTATCAGGAGGCGGCTCCTGCAAAAGTCCAAGAATTCAGACGACTTTCCCCTGATGTGTCCAGAGGCCTTAAACAGGGGTCTCATACTATCAAAAATATCTAATAGGGTTCCACCAGATCTTGTTCTAATGTGGATCAGTTCTGGTCCTAGTCCTTCTCATGGTTAATGGTTCCACAACACAACTTATAGTGAGCAGAATTATGAGGTACGTTAAGTGGCTCATCGATTTCAGTCCTCCAGTTTTTACAGCTCATATGGACATGAAATTATAAGCAGCCGTATAGCTCTCAGATGACGGTCATATGTACAGGGTCTCAAGATGACGCACTGACACAAAATCACAGCCATCTGTTACATCTTTGTATCACCGTAACGCTAAGCCCTGTCATTTGCAATCAATTTCCATAGTTTCTGTGCCCCGTGTATACGTGTCATCTACAGTGTACTTCACAACCCCGTGGAGAGAGCATAAAGCCTAATCTATTATGGTGGTACAATAACCGTACAATAACCACATATCTCCAGCCTCTTATTAGATAATCCCTGCTATTACTATCTAGAATTTTCCATATCACTAACATTAGATTTTCACTTCTGTATATTCCACTTAGGAAAACATACTTCTAACCACTTATTAGGAAGCCAGGTTGAATCTTAAAGAGATATTGCAACTTAAGTTATCTTAAGTCTTATCGCCTATGGGCAAGATGTGATCTCCCCAAGTCATTTGTTTTAAATGGAACCATAGGTTGACACAATGGTGATAGGGGATAAATTGAACTAAGGGTTCTTTTACACTTAGTAAACTTTGGCTGGCAGTGACTGCAAAGGAGGGCCGACCATTGAGATCAATGTTCATTGGGCCGACCATTGAGATCAATGTTCATTTGCCATGTTTTTATATATGGCCGGGCCACACGAATGATCACTGTATTGTTCATACGTCCTATAAAATTCATTGTTATCGCTGCATGTCTCCTGTTTACAGAGGGAAATGTGCAAATGATAACCATAAATTTTACAGCTGCACAAAAGACGTGATCAGCCAACTAGTGGCTGTTACTCCTTGGCTGATCACTGTCACTTTTACACAGGCCGAATATTGGTTCAATGAGCATTTTTTAAGGAACCACTCATTGCCAATAATTGGCCCATGTAAAAGGGCCTTTAGTCAGATTACCCCTTTAAAAGAGTTGTTCAGGGTTAGAAGAAAGGTTCAAAGTAAAGGATAAAATGTCATGTTTCCCCGTCACTTAAACACAAGATGCAAGAAGCATTATTATTTTTTCTTTTTTTTCTTTCTTTCCTTTTTTTGCAGATTAAGAAAAATGTGATACAATAGATATCGATTTCATTGTTATTTTTGTTGCACATTTCTTGGCAAGTGTAACTTTAAAGTTTATTCATAATCACTTATTACAACTCCTGAAGTGAGAGCCTAACTGATTGTACATTACTTTCTATGACTGGGTAAAGTTGGACATTTGTCGATTACTGTCTAATTACTTGTACATTACCTTATTGCACTAATTTTATACAATTTTTGTGTTTAATACCTTTGAGATTGTACTTGCAAATCTTGGAACTTATTTTAATAAACAGAGTTTAAAAAAAAAGTTTATTCATAATCTCTTCCCGACCCAATTTATAAATATATTTTTAATTAAAAAATAAAATAAAATTTTAAAAAAATGCCTATGAATCTTTTCTACCTTTCAGCAGTAACACTGGGTTAAGCAGATCTTATGTGATTCATTATTCCTTTATAAAGTAATTAGAATAAGTGATGACCTCATTACAAAATACAGATCTCTTATTAAGATGTACTTGTCATCCATCATACACATTATTACAGGATTACAGCTATACTTTACCACATCTGCAAGTACAAACATAGATCATTATTTCTACCGCTCTGTATCACTCAGACGATTACATACATTCTTATAGTTTCATGTATTTTCTTTTTAAATATTTATATTAAAGGAGAAGTCCAGCATTTTTTTTAAGTATTGTATTGCCCCTCAAAAGTTATACAAATCCCCAATATACATACACTTATTACAGGAAATGCTTATAAAGGGCTTTTTTCCTTGCACTTACTACTGCATCAAGGCTTCACTTCCTGGATAACATGGTGATGTCACTTCCTGGATAACATGGTGATGTCACTTCCTGGATAACATGGTGATGTCACTTCCTGGATAAAATGGTGACGTTACTTCCTGGATAACATGGGGATGTCACTTCCTGGATAACATGGTGATGTCACTTCCTGGATAACATGGTGATGTCATGACCCGACTCCTAGAGCTGTGCGGGCTGTGGCTGCTGGAGAGGATGCTGGCAGAGGGATGCTCAGTGTCCCTCCAGTGCCCTGTGTCCCTCAGTGTCCCCCCGCCATCATCCTCTACAGCAGCCACAGCCAGCACAGCTCTGGGAGTCGGGTTGTGACATCACCATTTTATCCAGGAAGTGACATCACCATGTTATCCAGGAAGTGACATCACCATGTTATCCAGGAAGTAAAGCCTTGATGCAGTAGTAAGTGCAGGATAAAAAGCACTTTATAAGCATTTCCCGTAATAAGTGTATATTGGTAATGTTTAACTTTTTTGGGGAAATACAATACTTTATTAAAAATTTTAGCCAGACTTCTCCTTTAAGTAGAATGTATTTAATTCAACACTAACAGAGTTGGTCAGGTTGAATATTTTGGCTTATTGTGCCTTTTTTTTTCCAGAATATACAGATTTACATCCTTAAGTCTTTCCTAATATGTTTTAGGCCTTACAACCTCCACCATTTTTGTAGCCTGTCTCTGGACCAGTTCTATTTTATCAATATCTCTATTTAGGTGAGGTCTCCAGAACAAAATAGAAAGCAATCTGTGATAGTATTCTACTAGTATTATTTGGGCACTGTATTGTGACATAATGTTGGCACCGTTAAGTGGATCCTTTTTTGGCACCAAATAGTTTGGAAATTGTTTGCCAAGCAGAACAGTCCTTCACGGACAAGGCATACTAACCAGTTTCAAAACAATTAAATTTTTTCGATTCACAATCTTAACAATCTGTATCTGTTTAACAGCTAGAAGTTTTGATTATTGCTGAATATATGAAAAACATATATTAAAAAAGAGGATGCTGAATTAGACAGTGACAAATATAGTTGGCGGTCTGAAAAAACTTGACACGTTTCGAGTTGTGTCAGTTCCTCCCTCGAAATAAACAGCTACAATTCAAATATCAATGAGAATTTCTGGTCAGTTGCTGAAGAGTAACTGAAACGGTGAGCAACAAGCATCAATAAAGGCTTGATCTATGCCGAGTGCAATCAGCAAGAAAAATACTTCTCTAAAAGAGTGGATGCCTGGGGACAATATCAAGTCTCTAGAAAATAATAATAAAAAAATGTGTAAATCAATATTTTTTTCCCCAGAGTTATCAAATAGTCGGACTATTCCTAAGGATTCAAATTTAAAACAGATGGTATGAGCAAGATGCACCGACATACAAAACACAACTAAATCACTCGGTAGCTTTGCTACATAAAAGTAATTAGCCATTGTTTATTACAGCATGACTGGTGCACGGGATGTGCCAAATTGGATTTGTAAGAAGTTTTAACCAAATACATACTGCAGAAGTAAGTGTCAGACCAAACACTGGGGAACAGAAGTAGAATAATAACAATTCTCCATTGGCATATGTCTATTTTTTGAAAACTTTTATTTTATAGTAAGTATCTAGTATCCAAATTTTGGATCAAGTCTGGACCCCTGGACCACAGACGTACACCCACTCACAATCAGTTGATTATAGTAGCTGATAAACTCAATCTGTTGTTCTGAGGTTCTGTTCTATAGCACACCCTCAAAAGCAGCAGCAACATAGAAGACATTGTAGAGCAGTACTGAGATGTGTAGGCTGTGAACAGGCACTGGTATTACACTTACTAGAGCAACACATACTAGAGCAGTCAGCTGCCTATCTGGGTGTTTCTCTGCCTCTGTATTTCTACAGTACTGTATATAGGTGACTCCTTTTCCATAAACTTTTATGGCCAGCATGTAACTTATTACCTCAGTGAACTATTCCATCTTGCCATTTCAAAAGGATTCTCTGGGCAATAGTTTTTTTTTTTTTTTCAAGATATGCCTGGGGATGGGTTGTGTGAAAATAATAAATTACACTTACCTCCCTGGCTTTCGTGTTGCTATCTTACTGCTCCGCCTCGCTGTTCGGCTGCTTATGGGTCCTGGGGTTGTGACGTTGCTGGCCTGTTTAGACAATCAGCAACTAAGGCGGGACACTGCAGCGGCTGATTGGCCTTCAACATCACAGCCTAAGCAGCCGAACAGTGTTACAGAGTGGTAGGATAACAGCGGCGGTGCAGGAGCCAGGGAGGTAAGAGTGCGTTATTATTTCACACAACCTATCCCTGGGCTTATCTTAAAAAAAAAAAAGTCTTACCCTGAGTACCCCTTTAAGGTGCATTTTAGCAGTAGCCTCTCCAAAACTTCAATCAGCTGATCAGGGAATCTTGCTCTCCTAAATCTTCACAGCATATCCTTACAAGGAACAGCAGCATGTAGAAAATTATAGAGCAGTACCAAACAGTTTAAGCTGTCAATTAAACCCAGGTAACTCCTCTGCTCCTTCTCCACAGACATCTATGGGCTGCATGTAACCTGATCCCTCAGGGAGTTCATCCATCTTGTTTGTCAGGGCGGATTTTAGCAGTTTTGAATTATGTTTATGATGGGGAAAATGGATGTAAAGTGGAGAAATATGCAATTTCTGGTATATAACAAAATGGCTTATATTTGTTCCCATTATTGATTTGTGCAAAGTTTGATGAACTATTTTCCATCTATAATGTCATTAAAGGGAATCTATCAGCTTTATGTGACAGAGTGAGCTGCAGACTAGAGATGAGCGAACCTGGAGCATGCTCGAGTCCTTTTGAACCCGAACTTTCGGCATTTGATTAGCGGTGGCTGCTGAAGTTGGATAAAGCCCTAAGGCTATGTGGAAATCATGGATATAGTCATTGGCTGTATCCATGTTTTCCAGACAACCTTAGAGCTTTATCCAAGTTCTGCAGCCCCAGCGAATCAAATACCGAACGATCGGGTTCTCCTCCCCCATACTATTGATGTGCAGGGATAAGTGACACATAATATTGCGCATTTTGCATTGTTGCCCAGCAGCTCCGAGCTCTCAATAGGTATTGATTATACATGCAATGTCCTGTCAATATTTTCAATGAGTAATTCAGCATCTCTCTCGAGGCATTCTGCGTCCATATCATAGCCCATTACCAAGACCCGAATGTATAACAAAGGACAGAAAATACACAGCAATCATCGTCATAAAAAATTCGAAAAAACAAATTAAAGCTTGTACTCCCATAAATATACAACCACAAGAATATACCGGCCTGACCAACCTTATTTCAGACAAGCTGTACATCAAGCTATCACAATGAGTATACAGAATTTTCATGTCATTTACTAACCACTTCCACAGTCATAGACACCATTTTTCTTTGACAACAAGAATATTCTCTTTCCCTTTCACATATAGAGAACTTCAGCGATAAAGGACAGGACAAAAGTAATATTCCAGTACAGAACTTGTAACATCATAATATTAAAGGGATTATCCAGCATTAGGAAAACATGGCCACTTTCTTCCAGAGACAGCACCGCTCTTTGTCTCCAGGTCAGGTGTGGTTTGCAGTTAACACCATTCATTTCAAACTGAGTCACAAAACCTTCACCCAAACTGGAGACTAGAGTAGTGGGGTCTCTGGAAGAAAGTAGCCATGTTTTTCTTATGCTGGATAAATAGCAATTTCAGTCATTTTGTTAAAATATATATTCATATATTTTTACATTTATTCTAAATTTAAAGGGGTTATCCAGTAGCTATCTTCCAAAAACAGCATGACTCTTGTTTCCAGTTTGTTTTTGCAAATAGGCTTATTTACTTTAATGGAACTAAGTTGCAAAACCCCACCCAAACTGGAGACAAGAGTGGGGCTGTTTCTGAAAGATAGCGGTCATGTTTTTCAAATTCTGGATGACCCCCTTTAATTCACATCAGACACCTCACTTCGAGATGGAAAGGAAAGTAACTACCAACAATAGCTTTTATGTAGCCAGGGGATTGTTTAGTATTTTGGTTAGTTTTTTTTGTAAGGGTATGTTCACACAGCATACTATTTTTGAACAGATTGGCTGCTGTTTTTTTTTTTTTTAAACAATGTCCTTTCTTTTACTACAACAATGATATGCAGTGAATTCAATTGAACAACGGCCGTTATTTTTACATAGTACAACAGCAGTTGTTTGGCGCTCAAAACAACGGCTGTTGTTCAATGCAGTGTGTAAAACCGGCAGTATGTGAAACCGGCTGATGTTCTTTTTAAAAAATTATACGTTATGTGAACATAGCCTAAGGTGGAATATTCCCCATAAAAGGCCATATCTTCCTCCAAGAATACTTTACAAGAAACTTAGTGGCTCACAACATAAGGCCTAACTGTAATACTGCCCCCTGTGGGCAGAAAATGAACTACTAAAAAAATATACAGACATAAAATTGCTTTTAAACAAAGAAACAGAGCCCAGAATACAGTTTGCCGTAACATATACAGTGTATCCATTATCCATCAGAAAAATATGACGACTTACCGGTAGTTTCCACAATACCCTCAAGGATGACGACGATCTCAAACTGCTCCGTCTGCATGGACCGCTGAGAAAGGTCGTAGAAGGGGCTTTTTGCGTCAATCACATGGCAGATTGTAAGAGGAGAAACCAGAAAAAGCTGATCCGCCCCTGTGCTAAATCCTACATCTAGTTCAAGTTGATCGAGAGGGAGAAACTCGCCCTCCGGTGTCTGCCGAGACTGGAAACACAGAAGAGAGAAAAACATTAACACCCGGATGACAGTTTTCATGACAAGCTGACATCACACAACATCACCGCTAAAAACTGACATTTTCAATTATATCAGACGCATCCCTGCTTTCTTGGGTTGTGTTTTTCAGTGACACGGCTAAATGAAATGTACTGGACGGGTTTCCGAAATGTTAAAGAAGTGTTGATGCCGGGAAGAAAGCTGGCAGAAAATGGCAGAAAACAACGAGTAACCCCGTAATAACCGTTTACAGGGGCTGAACGGGATCGTCCATCAGGGTCAACCTAGAGAAACTCTACTGTGTTGATCCAGAAGAAGGAAAAAAACCCTATGAGGCAGATGACAATTGCCCCACCACAGGGAGAAATGGCTCCAATGTCGATCAGAATAATCCCTGGATCGACGTCTCACCAGAAATTTAATGCCCATAACTTGTAATATTATATTTTTCAAGAAAAGCATCCAGGCCTCCCTTAAACTTATTGCATTCAGGTCCAAAAGCAAGAAAAGCTTTTCTTCCCATAAAAAATAAAGGATCCCTGCAGACCCCATTATAAGTTAATAGGGTCCACCACTAGAGATGAGCATGCTCAAGTTAGATCGCTTGGCATTTGAATATCAGTGACTGAAGTTGGATGCAGCCGTAGGTAAAAATGGATACAGCTTATGGCCTATGGATTCCCTAGGTCTACATCCAACCTCGTCAGCCAGTTATTCAAATGCACTCATCTCTATCTGTCAGGCATGTCATGTGACAGGTTTGTTGCTGCCGCCATGTTAGAGCTTTGGAAAATATGATCACGCATTAGCATAGCGTGTCTGTAGCATTGCAGCTTAGCCCTATTCATGTCATTTGGGATTGATAGCAATACCACATGGACAGGACACTGCACAGTGAGAATATGTATTGCTGAATTACAGATCCCAGCCAGCCAAGAGAATGTTAGCAACAGGACAAGTTGACTACTGACAGCTGCACTACAAGTCCAAGCCAGCAGCCAAGAGTAGCAAAAAAAAGTTTTAAAATTTTAAGCCCTTAAAAAGACTCTTGGGTTCTTTGTGTCGGATTCCTGCCTAACCGCACACTAATTCCCTGCCTAACACTCTCCCTGACAGACAGCAGCCCTCTCCCTAATCTCTTCCAGCCTGCGTCTGACGCGAGCACCGCGGGACCTTATATGCCCAGGTCATTTGATCTGGCCAGCCAATCGCTGCTATCGACATGTAGGGTTCCCACGTGATGCTACGAGCTCCCAAAGACTCTCCTGCATGATAATTGGCAGATGATATTGGGCGCCAAACATGCAGGAAGAGGAAAATGCCATTGTCTCAAGTATCGCGAGATGCTCGTCCGAGTAACAAGCACCAATAGCCTAATACTCGAATGAGTACCAAGCTCATGCTCGCTCATCTCTGTTCATCACTATTCACAACTGCAGATTGTATATGGGCTGTATTTTATTGTCACACAAATGAGGCCTGATCCTGCACAAGCCCTTCACACCTTAGATCTATGTTCACACACTGTATTTTTACAATAAACAATGGCCGTTGTTGCAGGTTGCACCAACGGCCGCTGCTTATTGACAGTGTGCAATTACATTACAGTATATTGAACAGCGTCTGTAATGTATATACTCTGTATACACTACGGACAGCGTTCTCTGCGGCTGCACAAAATAACAAACAGGTCTATTTTGCGCGGTCGCTATTAAGTCAAGAGATACAAGATAGTGCACACAATGCTCCCGGTCTTACACTGTGGTCACTGGCCAATGTTCATACAATGTGTGGACCTATGGCTGTATCCATGTTTTCGAGGCAACCCTAGGGCTGCATCCATCATCTCCAGCCACTAGGAATGAAATGTCAAGTGTTTGGGTTCATGCGAAGCTGCACTTAGGGTCAGTTCACACGTACAGACTCGCAGAGAAAATCTGGCTGCGAGTCGGCTAGGTCCTGGCAGTTCACTGTCACTACATACTTCCAGCTGTCTGAACGACCAATGCGTGTATGTAATTCTGCCGGCCCCTTAACCCCTTCTGCTGCCACCCGGCTCCCGCTCTGTATACATTACCTCTCCTCGCTGCACGGGGTCCTGGCGTACTGCTCTCCCGCCCGGCCAATCAGTGTGTTGCCCAGCCGCAGCCACTGATTGGCCGGGCGGGAGAGCAGTACGCCGGGGCCCCCGTGTAGCGAGGAGAGGTAATTTATACAGAGCGGGAGCCGGGCGGCAGCTGAAGGGGTTAAGCGGCCGGCAGAATTACATACACGCAGCAGTCGTTCAGACAGCTGCGAGTATGTAGTGACAGTGAACTGCCAGGACCTGACAGACTCGCAGCGAGATTTACGATGAATTTAAAATGAATTTAAAATTACGATGAGATTTAAAATGAATCAAGCTGAGTTTACTAATACAAAGAGTATTTTTCTTTCAAATCAGCTGGTGTTAGAAAGTTATATAGATTTGTAAATTACTTATGATAAAAATCTCCCAAGTCTTTAAGCTGTTGTATGTCCTGCAGGAAGTGGTGTATTCTTTCCAGACTGACACAGTGCTCTCTGCTGCCACCTCTGTCCGTGTCAAGAACTGTCCAGAGCAGGAGAGGTTTCCTATGGGGATTTGCTACTTCCCTGGACAGTTTCTGACATGGACAGAGGTGACAGGGAGTGTGATGTTCTGGGCAATGTTCTGCTAGGAAACTTGGCATCATGCGGTTGTTACTGCGACATGTACCACCTACCTAACCATCGTACACACCAAGACCTGATGGCGGCGGTCTCTTTCAACAGAATAATGTGCAGGTAACACCGCAACAATTATTGAGCACTGGTTTGAGGATCCTCATGACCAAATGTTCACAGTGGTGACCCGGCCTCCAAATTCTCAGATCTCAATCCAACTGGTCACCTGTGGGATGTGCTGGAGAAACAAGCCTGATCCATGGAGGCCGCATCTCACACCTTATAGAATTTCCATGATCTGACGCTAATGTCTTAGGGCCCTATTCCACTGGACGATTATCGTTCGCATAATCGTTAACGATTAACGATCTCAAACGACCGCTATTGCGAAAGACCTGAAAACGTTCACTCATTTCCATGGAACGATAATCGTTACTTATGATCGTATTTGCGATCATTTTTTTTTCGCTATATCTTGGCTATTGCGTTCGTATCTACTGTGAACGATCGAACGACGTCTTATTCAATGCGAACGATTTGCGAACGTTTTGCGAACGAGCAACGATAAAAATAGGTCCAGGTCTTATAAAGCGATTAACGATTTCTTGTTCAGTCGTTAATCGTTAACTGCATTTCAACCGAACGATTATCGTTTAGATTCGAACAATTTAACGATAATCTTAACGATAATCATCCGGTGGAATAGGGCCCTTAGATACTGCCAGATACTATATTTCGATCTGAGAGGCAGAGAAGGAGGTACAGTAATACGGTAGGATACAAGGGCGGCCAGACGGGTGAAAGAGGTGTGTTTTTCTGGACACAGCGCCACTCTACCATATCTCTTTTTTCCATACCCTGGACCCCTGCAGCTTTCTCTGCCCTTTATACGGTCGTCGCATATGGTGGGGATGCGGCCGTGTTTGAGCTCCCCCCATCATATGTGGCGACAGCAGATTCTCCGGTTTGGTTCCAAAGTTTTTCAGCACCCGCCTTACAAAACGACACCCGGCGTATAAGACTAGAGTTAATCGAATCTCGGGAAATCCTAGGTTTGATCAAACTCGAACATTAACGAACCCGCCGTATTTGATTCCCGATGCCTTCCCGGTCCGTGAGGAAGGAGGAGAGTTCCCGAGTACTGCCCAAAATTCTGGGATACAGCCTAGGTAATAGGCTCAATCCCGGAATTCTAGGCGGTACCCGGGCAGTCTCCTCCTTCCCCACGGACCTGGAAGGCTTCAGCAATCAAATGCAGCAGGTTCGTGAATGTTCGATCAAACTTAGGATTTCCCGAGGTTTGATCAACTCTATAAGATTTTCCTGGTTTAAAAAGTAGTCTTATACGCAGAAAAATACAATACGGGGAGATGCAGCTTGCGCTGGGCACTACAGTTGGCGAGGTAACCATCTAATGCCCAGCAGGTTCTGTGCACCAGCCCTTTTCTTGCTAGGAGTCTGGTTGTTGCCTTGGTAACTGTACTGTCCAGCATGACCTGCATCTCCTGCATCAATCTTTGCACAACAGGGGGCAGGGGACCATCTCTAGATTTACACTTTAACCACTAAAACTACAAAAAGAAAAAAAAAAGAATGCCAAAAAAAATCCCACTCGTATAAATGGTCTTACAAAACAATCACAATATATTTATAGTGACGGTGACATACATCAACATGAACGTGTCTGAGCTGGACCTGATGCGGTGTATATAAACATATGTGTTCCCATATGGTAATGCAGCTCTCGACTCACGGGTACTGACTATTGTACAGAAAACGCCAATATGACTTTGTATTAGTCATGATCGAAGAGCAGAATTAAAATGGATAAAGTGTTTAAAGTCATGAACATCCTCCCCCTCACCAGTCACTTCACTCAAACAATCCATGGACCAGATTTTCATGCAAAAAAATTAAAACACAAGAATCTACGCTTTTGATAGGAAGCTTTTCCTAAGAGTTGATGTGGACAGATTACAGACCCATTCATTTGAATCAACCCTGGTCAAATGGCTGGATGTATTACAGGGTCATGAGTGCATTGCGAAAGACTACAGATGCACATCCCTACTGCTGTCCATAGCGACTGGTCCATAGCAACCATACTGATCTGGCTTATTCACACGTCCCATAATCTACAAATCCATATTTCCATATTTGAGTTAGTGCACCTTGTTTTCTATTGGTTTATTCACACGATCAATAGATTACAAGGACGCAAACCAATTTATGGAATCCTCTCATAGAAATCAATGGGATCCGCCATTTTTTACAGTTTGTAATCTGTTTGGCATCCATATCTCCGTAAAAAGTTGACATGTTGAAAAGAGATTGGATTTACAGAAATACGGGTGCACTACGTATACCCAATTAATAATTTTTAGCAGATTGTACGGGTGGATAGCGGGAGTAATCTATTGACTTGAAAAAAATACTGAACGTGTGCATAAGGCCTTAGGGTTCTATTAGACAAAGTGATTTCTCGTATTCGGCCAATCGTATTGAGGCAGGATTAGGAAATATAGATCTTAGCGGGGAAACTGTTGGAACAGTTGGGAGGTAATTTTTTCTTCTTTTTTTTTTTGCTTTTAAATGCATTTTGTTATTTTTGTTTTAAAAATTTATTGATCTCCAAGCAACCCCCTTAAAAAGTTAAAGAGCAGTATACCGTACACTATGTGAAATTAAACATATCTCAAATGTACAAGCATTTTTTATAATATCCCATATGAGAGATATGGACTTAGAAATCCCGCTTTGTTTTTATAACCTGTTGCCCTTGGTTATGACCCATTAAGGTGGTCAGGCATGCTCAGTTCAACTGCAATCTCCAGAAAGTACTGGCAGTTGGTTTTCACTGAACCTACAAACAAAGAGGATTGTGGGGGCAGTGTGTGCACTGTTACATGGCAACAGCAGGGTCACAGTTCAGAGAGAAAACCAGGAAGTGATTAGATCCATGGGGGAGAAAAACAGTACAGGGATATGTTTGTTTGTTTTTTTTAAACTGCACCTTTATACTTATATGTTTGTAGTACATGTCTTTGCTTTATGGCACATCCCCTTTAACATAATACTGCCATACAGTTTCCACAGAATACTACAGATATTATAAGAATTTATTCGTGATGTTCTTAAAGGGGGTTTCGAGCCTAGCATATAAGTACCCCATAAAACCAACCGTGGTACTATCCATATGAATTATGATGGATATTTTTAAAAGTATAGAACAGTACAATATTCATGCAATTCTTCATCTTTCTAAAGCTTCTGAAGTGTCCGGCTCCGGCTATTGCAGTTTCCCAAGGAAGAAAAACAAACAAACAATATTATCATTACAAAGGTTCAATACCAAAAAAAACTCTTTCAGATGAATACTCTGCCCTGAGGTTGTAAACCAATGTATTTACTGTGGAAACCCCCACCGGCCATAAACCCAACCGCAGCCAATACTCACTCTTACAGATAACTCAGCAGAATAGATTGCTTTTCCTATAGTATGCAGAATCCCCCCTTTAGTATAGATAGCGCTGGGTGATTTACGGCTTGTGCAATAAAATACCAACGCTGCAAACATTTCTGGAATCCTATCAGATTTCTTAAACTTTACATATCCCCTGTAATAACTCAGGACAGACACCATTATTGAATTGTAGAAGTGGTGTAATACAAATGACTGAATGATGTTCTGCAGATAAGTAGTCAGCGACTCTACAAGAAACTACAAGCAGAATCCCTGATGAGCCCACAGCGGAATTTCTTTATCCTGAGATTATTGATTCGCCTATCATTGTGATATAACAGGCAGCGTAAAAAGAAATTACTAAATGATTGTGTTGCTGTACGTACTTTGCGGATCAATGAACTATATTATGCTCCACATAAAAAAATATCTATTAAAAAAAATCTATCTATCTATCCATCCATCTATTTATCTATCTATCTATCTATCTATCTATCTATCTATCTATCTATCTATCTATCTATCTATCTATCTATCTTCTATCTATCTATCTCCTATCTATCTATCTATCTTTCTTTCTTTCTTTCTTTCTTTCTTTCTTTCTATCTATCTTCTATCTATCTATCTATCTATCTATCGTCTATCTCCTATCTATCTATCTATCTATCTTTCTTTCTTTCTTTCTTTCTTTCTTTCTTTCTTTCTTTCTTTCTTTCTTTCTTTCTTTCTTTCTATCCATCTCCTATCTATCTATCTATCTACCTATCTATCTATCTATCTATCTATCTATCTATCTATCTATCTATCTATTTATCTATCTATTATCCATCTATCTATCTCCTATCTACCTATTATCTTTCTTTCTCTTTCTTTTTTTCTTTCTTTCTTTCTTTCTTTCTTTCTTTCTCCTATCTATCTATCTATCTATCTATCTATTTATTTAAAGAAATATGCCAATGACACAACGCGTTTTGACACTGGACCGATCTTTTTATCAAATGCCTCACACGCGTTGTTCCTTTGGCATATTTCTTTAAATAAATTTTATGATATTTCATACCCTGATCTTGCACCTGGACCTGCGCCTCTGTACCCATCTTGGAGTGGAGGAGGATACTGACTGTCTTTAATCCCTGTGGATTATCGTTCAGATTATCGTTAAATTGTTCGAACCTAAACGATAATGCAATGTTGAAATGCAGTTAACGATTAACGACCGAACGAGAAATCGTTGACCTGGACCTATTTTTATCGTTGCTCGTTTGCAAAACGTTCGCAAATCGTTCGCATTGAATAAGACAATGTTCGGTCGTTCGCAATAGATACGAACGCAATAGCGAATAAATAGCGAAGAAAAACTATCGCAATTACGATCATAAGTAACGATTATCGTTCCATGGAAATGAGTGAACGTTTTCAGGTCTTTCGCAATAGCGGTCGTTTGAGATCGTTAATTGTTAACGATTATGCAAACGATAATCGTCCGGTGGAATAGGGCCCTAAGAGTTGTGCCTTATATCAGCACAACCTACTGTACTCAGGTGAGAGTTCTATGTGCTTTCTTTCACCACAATAGCCCTGTCTGAATTACGCTATATTTTGTTTTCCATCTGTTAGTATGGGCACTCTGACCAGTCTCCATCTATGCAGATTTGTACACAGTAAGCTGCTATGTCCTGTGTCATCTGACACCTATCATAGCCAGCAGGAACCTTTTCAGCAATTTGAGCTCACCATTTGGGCTAAACATTTCTCACCATGAGCATCACTGATCCCCAGACTCACCACTGTATGTGGCATCTTTTTTAACTAGGTATTACACTTTGGTAAACTAATGGCCCTTTTACAAGAAACGAGTATTGGACGATTACTATCCGCTCCGGACGATAATCATTTGGACATGCACAATGTTGGCTGATAGTGATCTTTCAACATGTTAAAACGGCCCAAACATAAGATCGACGGTCCGCTGCCTGTAATAGAAGCCACCGCTGACTTCAATGGGCCACCCGGACAATCCAGGTAGCTTCTCATGCAGCTCGCTGTTTGTGCGCCTAGTAGCACAGGCAGCAAGCGGGGAACGAGGGGGAAGCGAAGGATGACCTGACACGTTGGCGTTCACTTCCCTCTCAATATTGTGCCGAGTAATACGGCCTTTAGAGGGCAATTCATTGACACTCTGTGTTATTATTAATGCAGAAACTCGTGGGTGGAGCTGTAGAATTCTTTTTATAACACCACCCACTAGGACTCTTAAGTATTACTTCTTGTCATCTGTCCTCTCTGTACTTGTATTCTTTAAAAATCTAACAATTTTAGAGCATCTTTTCCTACATCTTTTCTGTGGGTTTTTTTTTTTATCCCTCCTGGAAAAGTATTGACTGTGGAGTGTTACCCTTCCCCTGTATAGCACATCATGGTGTTACAATAAATCCAGAAAGGTGAAGCCCTTCTATATGCCTCTGTGTACATAGAATTACTGTCTGCATGGGGCCATAAAGGAGAAGTCTGGGCAAAGCTATTTTTAACAAGTTTTGGGGAGGGAGAGGATAAAAGAAATAGTGTGCCCTTACTTCCCCCGCTCCAGCGCTGGTGGCCGCGTACCACTGCTCCAGTCCCTGGGTCCCTGTCCTCTTCCTGGTCTGAGCCAGGACTCGGGTTGTGACGTGTATGGTCTGCTCAGCCTGTCAGCCTGTCTTCCGACCCCACGGATCTGGGTCCAGCTCAGACCAAGAAGTGGCCGGGGACCTGGGGACGGGAGCGGTGGTATGCAGCAACTAGCGCTGGAGCAGGGGAGGTAAGAGCACACTATTTCTTTTTTTCCTCCCTCTCCCCTGCACTAGTTAAAAAATTGCTTTGTCTTCTCCTTTAAATATGCTCTGCTTCCTTTTATTTTGCTGAAAATGTGTCTGACCTGAATACTCCACCCTTGTTTCCGCGGCCCTGTATGACCCAGACCTAATGGGACCACTGCAGTGAGGAGCAAGCACAGCCTAGCACAAAGATTTCCAGAGCTCTGCCATTTGTGTTAATTTCATTTAAAGAAGGAATGACAGCCAAGGCAAGACATCTGTACAAAGGTCTCACAAATGAGACACCAAAATAATGATCTACGTACACTGTAGCTCTTAGTACCAGAATCTAGGCTAAACTTACACCATGCAAAACAGGTAGGTTGGTTAGTGCAAAACTATTTCCCATTCGTATAATAAGTTTCTAATTTGAGGGTCCGGATCTTATTTTAATACTCAAAACTTAAAGGGTAATCCCATCTCAATGTTTTCCACCCAACCCATAGGATAGGGCAGGGGTTCTCAACAACTTTTAGTGAAGGTCCACTTAGTGGGATCTATTGTCAGGTAAAGGTCTGAGCTGAACATCAGTAGTAAACGTGTTGCGCTCCCCAGTAGTATATAGCCCCCCTGTGCACTCCCCCAGTAGTATATAGTCCCCCTGTGCTTCCCCAGTGTTATATAGCACCCCTGCTGTCTGCTCCCCCAGTTAGATAACCTCCCTGTACTCCCCCTCCCATATAGCATATAACATAAAAAACAAACACTTATACTCACCTGGGACCGGGCTTCTCCTTTTCTCTTCCCCTCTTGTGGCCGCACTGCAGCGGTCACAAGAGGCCGTCCTCCCCTTGTCCTGGCATCGGCGCTCCAGTGACGTCACTCGAGCGCCAAAACCAGAGACAGGACAGAGCGGCCCTCTCTGTCAGTGCTGCCGCACGGTAACTATGTGCGCTCATAGTTACTGTGCAGAGGGGAGCAGCGCAGCTCAGTATACAGGTATACTGAGCTGCAGCAGGGGTCCGGACAGCTGGCCTCCGCCAGTTGAGGACCCCTGGGATAGGGGATAACAAGCTGATTCATGGGAATGGTGACTATATACTTTCAACAAGTGTTGGCATTCTTTCTTATTGTTCCTTTACACAGGAGGAACCTTTCATATGGCCAAATGTTTCTCTGTCATCTATGGGGACGAGAGAGGGAAGCCGAAGCCAGCCAGCTGTGGCGACAGCTTATCTCTCTGAGAACAAAGGGGTCGGGTAGTAAAATTCTATCATGCCTGACCCTTGTCTCCATCAACATTATCTGTTGGTGGAGTCCCGGGAGGCCCACACACACTGTATACTGCTGGCTGAACTCACCAGAAACAGAGGGGTTTACTTGTATAGTGACCTTAACATACAAGTCTATGGTACCAGGAAGCCTGATTAAAGGAAAGCTAGAAACAACTTACCTGCTTATATGTCTCTATAGGGCAGAGAGCACTGAGGATTTAGGTACGTTTCTTACCTTCATCTTCTGCACTGTTTTCAGAATATTAGCAGTTTGTTTATGCTAATGAGGTGGGTCTACCACCCTCAGTGCACCAATCCACCCATGCCTGCCTGTCCCTTCTAGTGAATATTGAGGTGGTGCTCTGCCCGGCTCTGTTTTGCTGTAAGAATGGGTGGGCTGGCCACGGCGTATCAGTGCACTGAGGGTGGTAGCCCTAGTGCACCAAAATTCCCCAAGAATTGGCTCAGTTGCCCCTTGCAACCAATCAGATTTCACCTTTCGTTTTTCAAAGAATCTGTAAAATGAAAAGTAGAATCTGATTGGTTTCTAGAGGCAACTAAGACAATTCTTCTTTACACCAATTTGATAAATCTCCCCCATTGGGTTTACAAACCTTATGAACAAGCCACTTCCTTTGGTCATGTTCAAATACGAGAATGCTGCCGATTTTCTAACCCACCACACGCTTAATCCATTCCGTCATTTTCGTTACGGATTTCACCACTACCAGTGTAGCAGGGGTGAGGTCCATGGCAGCAAGACTCACCGAAAAAAATGCAGATTTGGCTCTAGATTTGCCATGAGACCCGCCCTTACCTTTCTTAATGTAGCAGAGCCCAGTGGAGCGACGAGTAAAATAAACGCCAGGAGACCTCCCTTCCTCCGTTTTATAATTAGGCAAACCTTGTATATCGGAACGTGGTCAGGCAGCGGGGTTCTCTAAAGCTTTTCTAATTGTGCTACTTCCCCATGCAGATAACGAAAATAGCTTATTGCTCTTAAGAAGCGAACTGTGTACAAGCACTTAATGATTTATTTGTGTGTTGAGCGTATTAAGCGCTCGGGGAATGTGCACAATTTCACTTATTTACAAAGCCTCGCAAACAGAAAACGTCCCTCGGAAGCCTCAAGTGACAAAACATTTAGCGCCGACAAACCGGGATCCCGTTTCCCAAAAATAATCCCCTGCTTTCCCACAATGCACCACGCTTCAACCTTCTCTGCCACTTTGCTTCTCGTTTAAGAATACACTGCGAGGCACGGATCATCTTTCACCCATAATGTGCACAGTGAACCTTATGTAATACTAAAAATAAACACTGGATGAAGGCTAAACGTGGCCGGCTCCTCTCTAATGGTTAATTGACTTCATTTTAATGGTACGGCAGTGAAGCCTGAACTTGCATCAACCCCTTTTATTTCCCAGAAGAAATCAGGTGTGACCAAAAGGGTTAAATAATCAGTGTCATGGTGGCTTAGAGAACAGACGGGGAGATTTTCATAGTGTTGCGTGATGTCAATTGATTGTCCTCCTTGGGAAAACAATTATCTTTTACGGATACGTACTGTATACACTATAAAGTATGGAAGCAAATGTTAAGTCTTGCATAATAGCACCCCGATCAAATATGAACCCATACAAATTAAGACATTTTTTTTTTATTAAGAGTCCAAGGAGCGTGCGCTCACCCAAGTACACAAAAAGGTGCAGATGTGCCACACAAAAAAGTGCAAGCCCACTATTGGGCCCCCAACCAACCACATTCCCCCCCCCCCCCCCCCCCCCAGAAGGCTTCTGCAAGGGTTCGGGACAAATATCCTCTATTTGCCAAAGGCGACAGAGGACCAATGTGGCTCACAGTAACCACCTGATTATTATTATTGTTTGCCGATAAGCAACCAAACCAGCAGGGTGGCTACCTCTCAAAGGAGACCCAGGGTTAAAGCGAGGAAAGGAACCAGATGGCCACACATGCCTCCCCTAGACCTAGAGAATGCACTTTACATATTGGAGATAGCTGTCCTTCAAACCAATGTTCAACTTTTAAAGGCTCTCAAAATATGATTGGAGTTTATATGCTGAGCTAGAGTTGCTCCCAGAAGGGAGAGTTACCCCTCGGTAGGCACAGCCACCTCAGGGCCTCAGGGTCAGGTCCCCGCTAGAGATGAGCACAACTTGAAATAATTCAGCATTTGAAACCAGTGGCTGAAGACGTTGGATGCAGCTCTAAGGCTGCCTGGAAAACATGAATACAGCATATGTTTTCCCGGACTTACTAGGACTGCATCCAACTTCTTCAGCCACCAGTATTCGAATGCTGATGCTCCAGTTGCTCTCATCTCAAGACCCCACAAATCAATCATCAATGGACTTTCAAGGATAGGTTACCAATACTTAAGGAAAGCCTCTGATTGGCAAGGGTTGCGGGATCAGGTCCCCACCAATTAAACATTGATGAACTAAGCCCTTCTCCTGTTTTATGGTAACCCTGTTCATTTTTATCCAAGAAGTCCCCAAAACTAGTGATAAAATAAATCAACAGAAAGCTACTACAAGCAGAGATGATTGAGGTCCCAACGCCTTGACAACTTCCATTGCCAGCAGCACTGACTTGACAAGCCCGAAGCATTATGGGATAATTAACCTGGACATGATGGCCACATTCAGCAAGATACATTGTGCTATTTCTATACTAGGGCAAGACATACGCCAAGAGTCGGGAGGTCAACTCACCATAAAAATTGCTCCTGGCCTTAAAAATGTCAAAACTGACTCCAGGGCAGGTAAAAAGTCAAGAAATAGCTCAAACTTTTTTCAGATGGATTCAAGATGTTCGATGGACTGTCAAAAGTAGTATGTTGTTGTATTTCCACGCAGATTCTGTATTGAAAACCATGTCAATTACGATAACGGTCTCTATTCCTATGCACTCTAAATGGGTTTCCTCAACCTCATTCACACGTAATGGTGAACTTTCACATAATTTGAACTAATATCTACATATATTAGCTGGCTTCATAGAGATAAAATGAAGAGTTAGAGTAGTGACAACAGGACCTATGATGGTTCTACTGAACGGAACTTAGAACGGAATCTAATCTTAATTTTTCACTTGTTTGTATTTAAAAAAAATCATCATTTTTTCTGGGCAAAAATGCCAAGTCAGGGGAAAAAAATGGAAACATAGACGAAATAGGGAGGGAACTGGAAAGGAAAAAATAGATTTGACCAAATATTGACCTTCAATGGTATCTAATTAAATAGTTACGGGTATTGGGTCTATATTATGGCAGCAAATGTTGGCCATAAGACTTATGAATAGCGTTAAGTGGAGAGGCTAAAATGTATTTCCATAGGCTATATCCATATTTTTTAGGACTTCCTAGGGCTGCATCCAACTTCTGCATCCACAGGGAGTCAAGTACTAAGCATTCGGGTTCGGAGAACAGTGCCGAACCCGGACACTTTGGCCTCTCCGCTCAACCCTACGTATGAACTAAATCCTCAGTATTATAGGGATGCATGGTGCTCTTCCTTTAGATCAAATGACCCCCATTTGGGCCGGGATTGGAGGACGCTGCACAATGGCCCATAACTGACCTATGAAGATTTATTTTTTTTTACAGCTTTGAATGTTCATTGCGAATTAGCAGTTTTCCTGGACTGAATACTAAAGTGAAATGATCAGCATTGACAAAAATAGATTGCGGAGAGGATAAATGACAGGGATGGCACCACAAATCAATACTGCTGTAGTCTGACCAAGCAGAATGCAGCCAACAAACAAGGAGACTCCAGGGGATCATTATGCCAGAAAGTTATATGAGAAAATAAATTTGTTGGTCTAACGGTGATGGATGAGTGACTAAATGAGCAGCCGACTAAGTCTTTACTGCCGGGTTTAGATTAGAAAGAGAAAAATCAAGCGGGGTTTCTTAAAAGTAGCACACAGCATTAACCCCTGAGGTGTTGAGAAATCAGGATATCTCGTAACCATGACAGCTCCATAATAAACCGACTGTGAAAGCATTTGCCTTGGAAATTTTCGCCACACAACTTTAATAACATTAGAGTACAAGTAAAGGTCAGAAAGAAATGGCTGCTCAATTACAAGGGGATTGGATCCAATCATCCACATTTTCGGTAGAATGCAAAGGGATCTAGCGCTCACGGTGGGTTATTACGATGAAGAATAAGAAACTATCGGGAGAAAAAAACATTGGATTTCAGTGGGAATTTAACAACCCTGGATAAAAGCAGGCCTTTACGAGCAGCTTATTGGTACTGAGTAGCCCGCAGCTAGCCCTAAACTCTACCATGAATAAGTAAGCATCACAACTGGGCCACGATTCCCATTTACCTAGTGAAAGTGAGCATAGCAAAACGTTCTACCTTTCGGAATAGATTTAGGTCATATTTTCCCGAAATAGAAGATTAAATTGCAAGTGTGAATAGTGTGAGTGTTATATTTTCCGAGCAGGTTATGTTTTACAATGTTAGACTTTTTTTGTGCACTTCTCCAACCTACAGGATAATTGACCTCTTTTTGTTTTGTTTGTTCTTACGTTAAGTGCGGTGCATCCTTAAAATCATGATGGCCCGCTGCCGGGTCAGCAGAGATTTCCTGTTAATCTGGGAGTCAGAGTATTCATGGCTATGACCACGCCATGAGACCATATTGCACGAGAACACCATTGGACCCACCACTACGATCCATTATAGTCTTGATGGCGATGGTCTACCGAACCTCTGGATTAACTCTGGATTAACAGCGGAAATCTCTGCTGATCCGGCAGTTGGCCGCCATGAAAGGTGTTCTTTAAGACTACTGTATATGATGGACATAGAGCACATAGCAATATCAAAATGTGGGGTCCATTGACTACAGGACGTCATTCTAGACAATAAATGCATTGACAAATACTTACTTTGAGCAATTTACAGCGGATTTGAGCAGATACCATATGGCTGTTTCGAAGGTTGCCCACTCTGAACATCAGGGTGAGTTTGCCATCTCTCATGGAAATGACTGCATGTTCACTGAACATTAAAGTTTCGGCTCTCTTTTTGGGTTGCGACATCTTGATGAACATGCAACCTATCAAAAAGGCATCGACGATGGAACCTAGGATGGACTGGAAAAGAAAGAGGATAATTCCTTCTGGGCACTTATCAGTAATGTACCTGAATCCGTAACCAATGGTGGCCTCAGTCTCAATGAAGAAGAGAAAGGCGGATGGAAAGTTGTAGACGTTAGCCACGCAAGGTGTGTAGTTCTCATCATGTGCTTTATTGAGATCCCCTCTCATGTAGGCAATGACCCACCACATGGACGCCATAAAAAGCCAAGCCACTGTATAAGTCAGGATGAAAATGAATAAATTCCAACGCCATTTAAGGTCCACCAGGGTAGTGAAGAGGTCAGAGAGGTATCTGCTGGTCTCGCTCCCCAGGTTGCCATGCTGGACGTTACATCGGCCGTTCTTCTCTACGAACCTCTGTCTCTTCCTTTTGGGGGCAGCTTGGTTAAATCCAGAGCCACTGGACGAAGTGGTCACTACCTGATAATCGTCCCCAAATTTCCTTCGGAGTGCAGACATAATATGGAAAAAGCAACAACAGCCAGATTCAGTGGATGTGCAAATCAGGGTCACTCTCTTATTTAGTTCTTTCTCCGGCTTTCCTTTTATTTTTTTTCCTCAATAGCTTGGATTTCTATTGCTGGGAAAGTAACGGTCCCTACGTTCGGCAGCTACAAGCCACATAATCCGTGAACATCCATCGAGATCTCCTATCGAGGAAGATACAAAAAACTGATTTACTGTATCAATTTCTTTCTTCCTAAACACAATCCAAATGATCTCATCATCTCATCCCCAGATCCCGGTCCCTTTGGCTTTGGTTCTGCAGCAAAGCATCTCCCTGCAGGGTTGACGTTGCCTTGAAGTTGGCATGCAGAAAATGACAAAATAACCAAAAAAAAAAAAAAAAGAAAGAAAACGAAATGATAATGCGACCTTACTTCCTAGGGCGATATCTTGTTTCTTTTCGCTGGTCAGGTACCAGGGAGGACGCGTCGCCTTGAAAGTATCACGGAACAAAATGCACAGGAGTTCAAGCAGAGGTCCAGCCTAGCAATTTCAGAGGCAATGTCCCCCCTCCCCCCAAACTGAAGATCAGCAGAGCACAACTGTTCTGTGTGCTTGCAATGATCGGAGGATGGAGGCACTGAGGTCGCCTACAGCTTCCTGGGATGTTGTTAGGGACAAAAGCACTAAAGATGATCCTCACAGCTCAGGGTCTGCCTTTGGCTTCATGTCCTTTCGTAAGATCCTCTGGAGTCTTGGCCAGTGCTGAAGATGCTTATGGCATGCCTAGGACTGGGATTAGGGGGAATGAGCTCCAGTTCTTTTTCTTTTTGGGGGAGGTGATAGGATCATCATGATTGTGGTGAGTGTGTGTTGGGGAGAATGGAGATAGTGTTGGTGTATGTGAGTGTGTGTGTGTATGTGTGTGTGTGATCAGCTGCAGGGATCTGAGGCTCCTCCTGTTCTTCTCTCCTTTCCACTCCCCATATATATACACTGAGCTTCCAGACTGCAGTGCCCAGCACACAATAGGGATGTCTTCCTCCACATACAGTACACTAACCTACACATCATGACGTGCACCGCTCGCAGTCCATGCATGCACCATGACAGGTGTAAACACATGCACTGGAGCAAGTTTCAGCAGCCCAATAGATAGGTGACATATAGAGGGAAGTCAGGGGGGGGCAGCTCTGTGGGCTTTGTAGCAAAATGTAAGTTTGACAATTCACCCCCATATTGTGGGTTACTCTTCTGGAGCTGCCATTCACGGAGCTTGGAGTGGGAGTGCTGTGGGAGTGTTGGGAAAATGAAGAGATTATTAACTGTGTGAGTGCCGCTGTGGAGGAGAGACGCAGCTGTCACCCTCAAGACACAAGGAAGAACAGTGAGAGTTGCAGATGTCTTTGTGTGCGTGCAAGCAGCGTGCATAAATAGATAACATGGATCTCCTCTTAGAGTCCTTCCTTATTATATCTGTGTCAGGGAAAGCTGGGTGACAGGATTGCAATAACGACTAGTATTACAGCTCACATAAGGGTTGTCACCTGCTGTGTATGACATGCATTGCTAGTAATGCAGTGACAACCCCTGTAGGTGCTGTTAACATAACAATGGTTGTCACCCAGCTTTCCCAGAAAAGGATAAGACCCACAGTTTATTTTTGACCTCTTTGCACTAATGATTCTGGGAGGAGATTCGTATGTAAGTGTATGTGTTGTGTGCTCCGGTTACTGTGCTTGTGATACTCTTAAAGGGGAACTCGTCTTTTGTCACCTCTCACTTGGTATAAGGGATTTTGATAATCACAACATCTGCCCCTTCCCTGATCTCCAACCATCAGGTGTAATCTGTGGAGGGGGATCTGGCTGTAAGTGTTAAGTTTCCCTACAGCGCCACCATAGGCGGAATAAAGTATTACACAGTGCCTATTCAAATCAATGGGATGAGGATCCTGAACACTGGACATCCCCTGTTGAAACTGTTGTAGGAAACGGCAATAATGCAGGAACCTTTCAGCTCTATGGCTTATAGAAAGAACTGGTAATCCGAGACCCTGCTGGGTCTGCAATTGCAGGTGATGGACAGGATGACAGCCGATGGGTTTGTTTCCCCGGGGTATATACTAACCTGTATAGCCTTGATTCACATGATGTTTGCTTCCCTGGTCACCTGGATGAGCCAATTTCAGCTAATAAGGGAAAACGCATTTATTGTTAACCAGTTTAGCACTCAGTAGAGTTATATCTATCAATCATTCACCTAATCATTTAGCATGGCCATCATGTGCATAGGTGCTGTCCATCTCTATCATTGTTGGATTTACTTAATGGGGTCCTCTGTTGTTTTTTTTTAAGTAATACAGATTTGTAAAATAATTTGATTAAAAAATCTCAACCCTTCCAGTACTTACCATCTGCTGTATGTCCTGTATTCTTTCCAGTCTGACACAGTGCTCTCCGCTGCCACCTCTGTCCATGTCAGGAACTTTCCAGAACAGTAGCAAAACCCCATAGAAAACCTCTCCAGCTCTGGACAGTTCCTGACATGGACAGAGGTGGCAGCAGAAAGCCGTTTGGCAGACTGTAGAGAATACACCACTTCCCGCAGGACATACAACAGCTGATAAGTACTGGAAGACTGGAGATTTTTACAAATCTGTATAACTATCTGACACCAGTTGATTTTTAGAACATTTTTTTTCCCTCTGGAGAACACCTTTAATTTAATCTTTGCTTTCTGTAACTCAATTTTCCAGGGAAGATTTTGTTTTTGTAAGGGGAAACAAGACCCCATACATCACTATATAGTTCTCTTTACAAATACATTGCTTTACCTATGGTTCATCCAGAGCTGAGTTGTGTAATGATAAAAACTGATTATGACACAGACTTATCATTAATTATGTTTTATAGAAACTTTTTCTTTTGTACCTTCAAAAAGAAGGCTCCGCCCCTAAATTGCAGAAAATGTCGTACAATTGTCTGTGTTATATTATACAGTGTATATGTGCATTTGATTTTATGGTGCTTTTCCAAGCATTGCATTACATATACAGTATCACTGCGGAGCTCCAGCCAAATAGCCTCATTCTCATCCAGTTGTAGTTAAAATTCTGCTGGTTTATCAGAGCTCATATCTGGCAGCACCCCCTGACTGATCAGTGTCTGTACAGTGCATGATGTGCTGATTTGTATTCTGACACGTGTGGTCTTCCCACCAGATACCAGTGGTAATTGAAGAATTTATCACCTTTAGGTTGGATTCACACCAGGATGATATTGCAGTTTTTGCAGCGATTTTCACAAAGAATTTCTGACACCTATTTAAAAACCTCACTGTATGTGAATATATCCTACGGCTAGGTTCACACTGTACACTTTTGATTTATTTCGCGTTTAGGTTTCTTAAACATGTTTAGCTGCAGAAAAACGCAGCCAATAAACACATTTCAATTTGCAGAAAACCTTTTTTTTTTCTGTTAAAAAAACGCCACACACTATAAACACACTTATAGAAGTAATTGGGCATTAAAAAAATGTAGCTGATTTTTTTTCCCAGAAACAGCATCTCACTTTTCCTCATATGCAATATTGCAGCTCAGTTCCAATGAAGTAAAAGAAACAGAGTTGTAATACCCCATACAGCCTGAGGACAAGCGTGGCGCTGTTTTCGGAAAAATCTATGTTTTTCCACTGCTGCCACTCCAGTGTACCCACCAGGCCTGCTGTAATAACATTACATTTGTTGTTTGTGTCACGCTGCAGCCAAACTTTGAGGTCAAAGGCCACATGCAAAGTGTCATGTGAACAATGTGGATGATGTGATTGTATAGCAAGCACAGTATTTTCTTTGGTCCCGCAATGTCTACTTCTGGCCATTTACCGTTCGTTACTTTTGAATGGACATCCTTTGGGCATCAAAACACGGCCATTTTATGCAAATTACGGCCATAAATTGTAATTTTGCATTAAACGTACACTAAACTGCGAAAAAATTATTTTGTGGGAACATATCTTATAGTTACAACCACACAATGGGGGAGATTTATCAAACATGGTGTAAAGTGAAACTGGCTCAGTTGCCCCTAGCAACCAATCAGATTCCATCTTTCATTGCTCACAGACTCTTTGGAAAATGAAAGGTGGAATCTGATTGGTTGTTAGGGGCAACTGAGCCAATTCTACTTTACACCATGTTTGATAAATCTCTCCCAAAGTCTATAAAAAAGCGTACTGAACAAGGTAGGGAAAACAAACAATATTACTTATGAAATGGTATAATCGCTTTAAAGGTAAGCACATCCTATCAAAAATATACCTGCCTTTTAACCCCTTAACGTCAATAATATGTAGATATACTTTCCTACTGCACATACCGTGTGTAGTAGGAATGTTTATCTACGTTACTGACTTCAGGGGCTTTTGATGTGTGCAGGAATGCTGCAGTGGGAGCGGTCCCGCACACAGCAGATCGTCCGGGCAGCCCATAGAGGATAGTAGCGGTCTGCTGCCACCGCTCCTGTTCCACGGAGCGATGGCAGCAAATCGCTGCTATATCAATCGCTTGTTTTTTAACATGTTTAACATGAATGATGTTGGCTGATCGTTGCCCTCTATTCCACGGGACGATTATCGGCCGTAACGGCCGATATCGGCCAAGTACGGTTGATAATCGTTCCGTGGAATAGGGCCTTAACCAATACTAAATGGTATTGTCACGAACGAGTCTGTGCTGAACTCCGTGCACCCCTCGGCTCGTGCTTTGCGGCGGAGATGGTGCTGATATTCAGTATTTTTCTATGTTGGTGCAGTGTCCTGAACCCTGTCTGAACACTGCATTATTACCTTTTGAGTTTCTTCAGCCACACCCGCGTTGCCTAAGATACTCCTGGCTCTTTTGGAGTTAACTCTGATGCTGGTTGGCTAGTTTGACAGACTGTTCTTGCTTCCAGTCAGGTTGCTCTTGTCCCAGGTGTTCTGTGGGGATAAGGCGTCCAGTCCAATCAGCTTCTGCACTGGACCTCTGGTCTCCTATATAGTAAGTGCCAACCTGCCTCTCACTGCCGGTAATTGAGCCAGTCTCTGCCTGCTTCTGTTTCTGCTATTTTCTCTGTGTGTATTCTGACCCTTTTGCCTTGTTTTTCTGACCATCCCTGTTTTCTGCCTGCCCCTGACCTTATTGCTTGACTTTGAAATTGCTTATGGATCTTGTTTTGTACTGCTCTGCCCCATTGTTGTGACCCAGACTGTTGACTCTTCTTTATTGTGTTTGTTTGTCTTGTGTTGCGTTCCACCTAGCCAGTGCAGGGTCTGCCGCCCAGTTGCTCGCTGTCACCTAGGACAGATTAAGGCAAGTAGGCAGGGGCGTGGGCGGAATTCAGCTTAGGGTCCACTGTACGTGTCCGCCATCTTGTCTGTCTGAGCGACCAGTCCTAACACGTATACAAATATGTTAAAAAAAAAAAAGACATGAGTGATGGGAATATAAAAATAAATAAATAAATGAATAAATATATACATAAATAATATATATATAATAAAAAATAATAAAAAGATAAATAAAAAAACAAAACTTTTAAACACAAAGTACATTATTAATAAAAATGTGGGCTTACCAAGTATTCTCAGAACAAAAAAGAAAAAAGAAATTCCGTCATGTACAGAATTTTTACAAAGTTTGGTAGCCCACTTTAAGGCAGTACATTCCACTGGCACCCTTGGGACTCCATCTGTCACTTAACTGAGTTCAGCAAGCCAAGGGGCCCAATAACAAGCCATATCCAGATTGAATGGAGAGGTGGACTCACATATAGAGTGAAATCAATAAGAATTAGCCAATAGGATGTGACCGCAAGTCATTGTATTTTGCTGAACTCATGTGACTCTTTCAATGGCCCCTACAGGAAAAGTTTTACAAGGTCCAAGCCATCTGTAACTACACAGAGGAACTATATTCGGCTTTTTATGAAGCTTTCATGCAGTTTCTCAGCAGGATATCAGGGACCGTGCACATTTCCATGTCTCGTGAAAGCTCCCTGATTCTCATTAATCACGGTCATGGAGAAATTTTTCCCTTGGGGAAACATTGGTGTAACCCGCTTGTACTCCACCATATCGATCTGGGATCATTTTTGCTGTTTCAGTGTTTGCTGCTCTGGACGGTTTCACCTCATGTTATAGTAGAACATAATTGGACCTTCTGCTTCCTGATGTCACAGATGATGGATGAGCCGATACTGCTCCATAATTGTAGTACAATATTCAAGCTGTCGGTTTATTAAAAAAAGACTTTATTTTAGTCAGATTCTAACCAATTTTATGTACTTTAAACTAAAGCTGGTCAAAGAGGTCCATCTGACTATCGAAGGTGTATGGTGGCCTCCTGGCTCTCCCTCTCCTGGCTGATGTTGGTGAAAAGAAGGGTCAAGTATGATGGATTTTCACTGGGCATGCACTCAGCAAGTCCGATTGTTTGGTTTTTGAATATGGTGGCTGAAGAAGTTGGAAAAGAAACAGCTCTAGGGAGTTCTAGAAGCATGCATACAGCCATAAGCCATAGGTTGTCTTCATGTTTTCCGGGGCTCCCTAGGCCTGGTGCCAACTTTTTTAGCCATTTGTATTCAAATGCTGAATGAATGAAGGAACATATGGCTAATAGTTATTTAGGCCATGTTCACACATGGCACAAACAGCGACCGTTCTGTGACACAGCCGTGTCACACAATGGCCGCTGTCTGAGATGTTCAACCTGGCCGATACTGCAGTGTTGGCCGGGTTAACATCACTTCATTTTAATTGGAATATGGGAACATTTGGGTGTGCTCGCACTCCCAATTAGCCATAGTAGACAATGTAAAGTAGTTTGTAATAGAAATAGAAATTTATTTTCTATTAAAAGTACATTAAAACTTATATAGATGTGTCTATACAATGTATTACCATAGCTGTACGGTTCTGCCACACTGGTAGCTGATGGAAATCCAGAAAGTGAAAAAATGGCCTCTGTGCCAATTTACATTGTCTCCTGCTCCTTCTGCTATCCCCCCTTAGGAGACAAATATTCCATGCCTGTGTATCACATTGTGTGTGTTTGCTGAGCACAGGCTGATGATGCAGACAGGGGGCAGGGTGTGATGTCACAGGAGACTTGGCTGGATCCCCCAATCCCCTGAGTGATTCACCATCTCTAACCGGCCAGAAGTAGGTGCAGCAAGGACTGTGGACTGTGATGAACAGCTGAGGGAAAGCATTGCATTCTGGAACCAGTACTGCATTCTAGGAACTGCTCAACCAGGAAGTACAGAAACTGTGATAGATAGACAGGTAAGTAATGTGTTATTGTTCTGAAGAGGTTTCATTTTTTTTAACCTCTACCTGAAGTTCCCCTTTAATATTGTCTGCACAGTCTGTTTCGTGCGGCCGCTGTTCAATGAATAGCGCCCACACAAAACAGATATGTCAGTTTTCTGTGCAGCCGCATTGGAATCCCGGCCACAGTGTATACACTGTGTGATTTAACAACAGCCGTTGTTTAATAAAAAAAAATACATTGTGTGAATATGACCTAAAGGGTAGTCTGAAATCAGAAGTTGTTTTTAAATAAAACTATTACCTTAAGACATATAACTTTAACTGAAGGGCCAAAGGTTCCCCATCCCTGGTTTAAACTGTTAACTGGATTAAAAAAACGTCCATATTATGCAAATTACGGCCTTATGCTATGTTCCCACAAAGTATTTTTGGGGCCATTTTACAGCCGCCTTTTTGGATGACCACTGAAATTATGGCCCTCCTAAAAATTCAGCCGTAAAATGGCACAAGAAGGACATTGTGGGAACATACGATTATTGCACCTTTTGTCAGTTTTTTTTATATACAAATATTTACACTTTTTAATTTCAAACATTTAAATACTTAACTTTTTGTTTTCAGTCTAAGGATATGTTCCCGCAACGTCTCTTTTTTTTTTTTACCTTGACGTTATAGCCAAATAGATGAATTGCAGATGTTAATTTTAGATTTTTTCTTCCTGTTCAAACATGAAAATTGTTACAATTCAATTAAAATTACCAAGGTAATCCCAAAGACAGCAGCTCCCTTGTTAACCTTGTTTCGTAAACCTCAAGTGGGCAGAAATTCTTGGAAAATAGAAAAAAACAACAACTAATCTTATAGAACAAAGGGGAGACTAACATTTTGTTCCGGTTAGTTCTCTCATTTATCATACAATATCCTGTCCAGTAAAATGTGTTATACATTGTATATATCGATTCATTATGGGTAATAGCACTGGGAGCTGTAATGGTAAATCATCAAGAGGTGCGGCGTCATAGTTGCATCCTGCAGAAGTATTCGCTTTTTTTCAATAAGCCTATGACGCCCCATCTTGCATAACAATGGCTGTCCTTGTGCAAATAACGTCCGATATTTAAAAAATAACAGATGTTATTTGTGCAATGACTGTTTTTATTATGAAAGACAGCCATTATTTTAACATAGTGTGAACCTAGCCTTATGCTGCACTGATAAAATGCAAATTCAATGCAAAGACTGTTCACACACAGCTCTGCATGATTGACATCACTTGCGCTGGAAGGGGGCGGGGCTTCCCGGGACATACCGGGACATGGTTTTGCGGGGCTGTCTCCTCAGAATCGGGACAGTCCTGGCAAAAACGGGACTGTTGGCAACTATGCTATTGTGGAAAAGTTTTTCAACATGAATCTGAGTCCGTTGTATGTCAGTCCCAGAAACGTATGCCAGCTCCGAAACAGTGGGACAGTTCCACCGAATTCTATTGGCTCTATATTATGTATCCATACCTCAAAGATCCTTACTATAGCTAAAAGTCGTAAATACAAAGTCAGTTTTTATAAAGGCAATGAGAGAGAGTCAGAACCTGCCCTGTCTAGGTCTAGAGACTATGGGGGAGATTTATCAAACATGGTGTGAAGTGAAACTGGCTCAGTTGCCCCTAGCAACCAATCAGATTCCACCTTCATTTTCCAAAGAGTCTGTGAGGAATGAAAGGTGGAATCTGATTGGTTGCTAGGGGCAACTGAGCCAGTTTCACTTCACACCATGTTTGATAAATCTCCCCCCTATGTCCACACACTGTTGAAATGACGGACATTTTTACTGGACGTCCGCCATTCAATGACGAATAACGGCTATTATTTCATAAAAATCATGTCCATTGTTATAAAAAAAATGGACATTATTTGTCAAAGCTTTAGCTTTGGCTGTCCAGGCATGATTGGAATTGTAGTTTTGCAACATGCCTTATGGGTATAATCCCACTCAGCAATGGTGCATACATTTCTTGCATTTCAATAGGGTTGCTTTGGCAGCCAACACATCCATTTTTACAACCCCTATTAGATGAATGAGACGTATGGAAATGTCTGCAATAAACGTGTGAATATATTGTAAATCTAACGCAGGACTCCGTATCCCCAGCGTCATTGGGTGACAAGCTGTATTATAGGACTGGGGGTCATCTCTCGGTTCCGTGTTCCCATAAATAAGGGTAAGAAAACCTGGTAATGGCAGATTATAACCAACCAATCATCAATAATGTGCAGGTATTTGTCACGAGGTCGGGGGAGGGGTACATGACTCATTACATATGAATGCTGAGCCGCGGTGTTAAGCACTGCTCGTCCCCTGACAGGTTCCCCCTATAGCGCCGTTATTTATAGCGCTCAGGGTGCCAGTATTGATCCAGATGGGGCTCGCACAATATATTCACATTAAGAATATATAAGAACGAGTGACCTCTCCGAGCCGCATACACAATAGGCTGCAGCGGGGGCTCCCGAGGTCAATAAAACTAACAGTGATGACATTTAATAGCAGTGATTGCTGGAGCAGGGTTGCCGCTCAATACATCTGTGCCGTATAAACAGTGTACAGTAAATGGCTTCTATACGAATGTGGTGCGGTGGTGGAGGTTGTCATTTCGCTCAATTGGGTCGTATTATCCAAGCGTTGGCCTTAGAATTCATTCATACGGAGTAGTAGAGTGCTGCACCATGGCAACCCTCACAGCGCATGGCCGACAGGGCGAATATCACCGCGGAGATATGTCACATCATCGAGAGAAGAGTAGTAATAATTACCAGCAATTAGACCAATCGATAGAATTGTACAGTGCTGCGGAATCTGTTGGCGCTATATAAATAATAATAATAATAATTATTATTATTATTATTATTATTTTTTTTTTTTTTTTTTTTCCCCTAATAACTGCATTCAGATTTAAGATACCCGAGACCCCAGGACTCCTAAATTACTTAAAGGGGTACTCCAGAGAAAAACAAATTAAATCAATTAGTGTCAGAAAGTTATCCAGATTTGCAAATTACTTCTATTTAATAATCTCAAGTCTTCCAGTGCTTATCAGCTGCTGTATGTCCTGCAGGAAGTGGTATATTCTTTCCAATATGACACAGTGCTCTCTGTTGCCTCCTCTGTCCGTGTCAGGAACTGTCCAGAGCAGTAGAAAATGCTCATAGAAAACTTGTACAGCTCTGGACAGTTAATGATATGGACAGAGGTGGCAGCAGAGAGCACTGTGTTAGACTGGAAAAAAATACACCACTTTCTGCAGGACATACAGCAGCTGATAAGTACTGGAAGATTTTATTTGATTTACTTAGATGTAATTTACAAATCAATATAACTTTCTGAAACCATTTGATTAAAAAACTAAAATTCTCCAGACAACCCATTTAAACACCAAACCAGACTAAAGCGCATTCAGACCCCAGGCCAATATTTTTAAAAAAATGATGCCCAGGACTATTTGAAGGGGTTTTCTGGGGCTTTGTGATTAATAGCCTTTCCTTAGGATTGCTGACATTGGGCACCCCTGCATCTACTGTTGCACATAGGGAATGGAGCTGGACGCCTGGCTACTTACATTGTGTAGTGGCCATGCTGGGTTTCTGCAGTTAAGCTCCCATTGAAGAAGACCACCATAGAATTAACAAAGCTGGGGCTCTCCAGTCACTGTGCATGCCCAGGGACCATCCCTCTTGGGAGCTGCTGACCAGCGAGGCTGCTGGGTATCCAACTATTAGATATTGATGGCCTTTTCCCAGAATTACCAAATCACGGAAATCCCTTTTAATTAATCTGACCCCAGACGTGACCTTATAATTAATCAGACTTCAGACAAGACAAATAGAGAAAGCAGATCCCTGATCAAACCTATAAATTAATCAAACACCAGACCAGATTACTTATAATAACCAGAACCTAGGCCAGACCCTTAAGAAGGTAAGACCCTATACCATACAAAAAAAAATAAATAGTCACATCCCATTATATTTACTGTCTCCCATGTCCTCTGGCTATAATTCACAATTGCGATCTCAACTTTTGTCTGAATTACATGCCATAACATTAAATGATGTCAGAAAGTTATACAGATTTGTAATTTACTTCCATTGAAGAACTCAAAGTCTTCCAGTACTCATCAGCTGCTGTATGTCCTGCAGGAGTGGTGTATACTTTGTAGTCTGCTCTCTGCTGCCATCTCTGTCCATGTCAGGAACTGTCCAGAGCAGGAAAGGTTTTCTATAGGGATTTGCTGCTACTCTGGACAGTTCCTGACATGGCCAGAGATGTTAGCAGAGAGCACTGAGTCAGACTGGAAAGAATACCCCACTTCCTGCAGGACATACAACAGCTTATAAGTACTGGAAGACTAATTTACTAATCTATATAATGATCTGACATGATTGAACACACCCTTTAATATAAAGACAGTGATGTTTCTAGAGCGGTTTACCTGCAGTCCTATGTAAAAACATAGACGACACGCTAAGTTGAACCATATCACCTCCGCTATATCTTCATATTTTCTGAGATCTTTTATGCTTAGGTGAATTTAGAAACAAATGACTCACATTATCACAGAATTTTTCTTTTGTTTTATCATCACACATGATGCTACTTTATTATTAGACTATTTTTACCGCCCACAGATAGGAACCTCTGCCGGTATTGAAGGATTCATCACTGACTGCCAGCGTCGGTAACGAGAAGGACGGATTACGCTAAGGAGGGTAACTCTGGACAGGTGCTCACCGCTACTGCCAAGTTCCCTGGGCAATGATAAGTGTGTGATAATAAATATTGGAATGTACAGTTGCTATGGTTTCCACCTCCGTTAAAGTAGTCGTTTTCTAGAGATATATGTGTCTTTGCCTCGGTATTAAAGCAGCGGTTTTAATTGGAGAATTATTCCTGAAGATTTTTTTGATGCATGTTGTTGTCGGGAAATCAGGATCCTTACATCACTTTGCCTATTGTTCTCTGAGGAGCGTCTTGGCACCTTTAAAGTGACTGTACCATCGGGTACATCGCTTTTGGTTTTCTACCTGAATGGACTGGTGTCTGTGCGGGGATGCAGGTGGCACACTCTTTTTATTGAACTGCCGCCTGATAACCACGTCTGTAAATGTACTATTACCGGGCACCGGCCAGGCATGAAGCACTGAGGGCTGGCCCGCCGCCCTCCCAGTGTGACGAAACCCCCTCCCCTCTGTGACGCGGCTCCATTGATTCTAATGGAGCCGCGTCATAAAAGGGAGACCGTCATACTAGGGGCCAGTGGGCCCGCCCCCAGTGCTTCATGCCGATGCTTGAGCATAGACCGGCGTATCAATGGTGTCATCATTCCTGTGCTAGTTGAGGACACTCAGAATGGCGTTCCTGGATATCATCTAAAAAAAACGACCTCTATAGGCAGAATTCTGTTTCCCTCAGCTAAAAGCACTAAGCAGCCACATGAGAGGAGTTAAAGGGGTACTCCAGGCATTTATATGTTTTATATAGTGCTGAAGTTGCATACAAAATAATAACCGCCCTATTTTCACCTACCTCGCTCCTCCAGGGATTCTGCTGCCATGTCTTCAGACCTCTACTTCCGAGACAGTCTTGAATCAGCAGTGACAGCCCGCCTAGCCAATCACTGGCTGCAGCGCTAGCTATTAAAATTGAGCATCTTTCAATATTCGAGTGCTCACTTAAGTAACAAACTCCATCAAAGTCAATGGGAGACTCAAGCATTCAAACAGCTTGTCTCATTCACCTGAAAGCCTCAGACAATTATGGAAACACCAGAGAAATGGACCAACAGAGCAATCGTTCGGACCTCCATCAGTTATTAAAGGTGGTGTAGTGGTATTTTGGTAATGGTATAGTGTCACATGGCTGTTTTTGCTTTCTTTCTTTCTTTTATTTTTATTTTTTTGTTTTGTTATTTTGGCTGTATACCAATACCAGTATACTATACCAGGAAGATCACTAGTCCTGTAAAAACCTTTACGCTTTTATGGGCAACTGGCCGACCTATCCACTTACATTATTCCCTACACTAAAGGCCATATTACACGTAGCGATTATCGTTCAAAGATTTGCTACAACGATTGTTTGCTAGCGATAACTGGCGATTTTGTAGCGAACGGTTCTGAGGTTATTACATTCACTGATTAATGTTATGAACGAATGTTTTTACCTCGTTATATGGTCGTTAATCGTTCCTCAGGACTACCCACACAACGTGTTTTATCGGCAAGCGGCTTATTACACGAACAAATATGCGAACGATCAGCGAACTACCAATGATAATTTTCAACATGTTAAAAGACAAAAATGAACGATTTGTCATTCGTGGTTTGATCGTTGGGTGTTATTACACGGACAGATAATCGCTCATTTCAATCGTTTTAACGAATTTTTAAACAATAATTGTTCCGTGTAAAACAGCTCTCGCTGCCTTCTACATGACGGCAACTAAGCCGAGTGTCAGGTGACCCCAACTTATACAGACCCAGGTCATCTGATGCGGCCAGCTATTCACTGCTATGCCAGTAACCGACATGGGTGTGCCATTCTTTGCATACATGTTTATAGGCTAATTAAGCAGCCAAACACGTTGGGAGAAGACGTGCACATTGACCCGAGCAGCCCAATGTTCAGTCAACACTAGCGACAATAGGATGTTTATTATTTTTTGTGCAACCCCAGCACTATATTTAAGAGTATATATGCTCATAGAACCCCTTTAAAGTGTCATCACTAGTAGGAGCAAGAAGCTGAGAGAGAGTGACTGAAGCCTGAAATGGATTGGAGCATATGGGGACACTGAGAGGGATGGAGAAATGGGTCATCCATGAGACATACCCATCAGGACTGGTTAGCCTGAAGGAGATTGTTTTACTAGATAACTGGTGACAGTTCAATGTTGTTCTGAGGACTGGTTGCCCCAGTAAAAACTTTAGATTTAGGCTGGGTTCACACTACATATATTTCAGTCAGTATTGTGGTCCTCATATTGCAACCAAAACCAGGAGTGGATTAAAAACACAGCAAGGCTCTGTCCACACAATGGTGAAATTGAGTGGATGGCCGCCATATAACAGTAAATAACGGCCATTATTTCAATACAACAGCCGTTGTTTTAAAATAACAGCAAATATTTGCCATTAAATGGCGGCCATCCACTCAATTTCACCATTGTGTGAACAGATCCTTTCTGTGTTTTTTTAATCCACTCCTGGTTTTGGTTGCAATATGAGGACCACAATACTGACTGAAATATACGTAGTGCGAACCCAGTTGAACTGTATTGACCATTTTTGGTCAGGGACCAGTCTCTTATTGAAGTGTATGTATATGTTGCAGTGAAATGATAGAATCCAGGTATTTGATCAAATCACTAGGGATTTGATTAAATCCCGGGAAATGATGAAATGAACATGCCGTTCAATCATTTCCCTAGGGATTTGATCAAATCACGGACCCCTTTCAGGGAAATTATGGAATAAACGATCGAGAAGTTACCCGGTTCTACGTTTGGTGGCGGAGGCGGACGGGGGAGCAGAGCGGCACACCTCTCCGGCAGGTATATGGTGGCAGGGCAGATGGGGAGCAGAGCGGCCACCTTTTGGCAGGCATTTGACGACGGGGCGGACAGGGAGCAGAGCGGCAACCTCCCGGCAGACATTTGGCGACGGGGCGGATAGAGAGCAGAGCGGAAACCTCCCGGCAGGCATTTGGCGACGGGGAGGACAGGGAGCAGAGCGGCACACCTCTCAGCAGGCATACGGCATTGGGGCAGACAGGGGAGCAGAGCGGACAGGCTGGGGGAGCAGGAGCAGGAGGCGTGTAGCAGGGGAAATGAGCGGAACAGAGAGCAGAGAGACGGCTGAGGTGGACAGGGAGCAGTGCAAACAGGCTGGGGGAGCAGAGAGGTGATACAATAAGCAAATTCTATGTCGTAGGGGGAAATGATAGAGGAAATTTAATCATTTCCCTGAAATTCCCTAGGGAAATGATGGAACAGCGTGGTCATTTTATAATTTCCTGGGATTTGATCAAATTCCTGATTCTAATATTTAACTGCAAAATATACACTGTAAGTACACATATAACTAGGAGTTAAATCTCTTCTGTGGTTCCTCTTGAAGGTAAGGGCTCGGGTACACAGGCTGATTATGAGCCAAATCAAAAATTATCCCACCAAATTCCATTGCCCTATCCTGAGGGTAGGTCACTAATGTTCAGCGAGCGCTAAAATGCTTGAGTTCTCGTTACTCGAGTTAAGCATTTTTCAATGTTTGAGTGGTCGACTCGAGTAATGAACCCCATTGAAATCAATGGGAGACTCGAGCATTTAACCAGGTGCCCCTTGGCAGAGTGGAGGATGCCTGATTCACCTTCAAGGAATGTGTAGACAAAATGTACAAAAATTAGGTTACTGCAAGACACATTAGAACTCCGGTAGCATGCTGTCAGTTGACGCTATACCGCTAGAGTTCTAATGTGTCTTGCACTAACATATTACATATTTTTGTTCTATTTTTTGTATATTTCATTTACATATCCCTTAAAGGGACAAAATATAGAAAAATTAGGAAGAAAAAAAATGCAAGACACATTAGAACTACAGTGGTATTCCAGAGTTCGGCTGCAGTAGTAATTTGCAGTAAACTGAGTACCCCAATGCCCCATAAAGCACTATGCTGGATAGAATATTCTCGCTCAATACTATAGGCCAATAATAAAAAAAAGTCCTTGAAAATCCTTGAAACATAACTCTAATAGCAGCAAAAACAAAGTTGCAGCAATGTTTTAACTTAACGATAAAGTGCCAGCAGGGTGCACAAAGGTAAAGAAGGGCTAGATATAATAATATACTTATACTTAGGGCTTGGGTCTAATTTTCTGCTAAGTATATGTTTCCTGCCTTTATCTGGCACCTGAAATGTGAATAACATGTATAATACGATCATTTTCACTAGAAATTGAATAAAAAATATAGCGGTTTACATTATTTTCCTCTGCCGAGAAACAGAATTGTAAATTGGTCTGTTATACAAAAATGGAAGAAAAGAAAGTCAGCTTGTAAAAAAAAAAAAAACACGCCGAGACGTGATGAATATGCGGCTGGATAAGTGGTGTTAAAAAATGCAAGCGTTCATGAAGCCACAATCTATTTATACTGTAGTATCTCTTTAATAGTCAATTAGGATGACACCAGAAACGCCAGCAGAAAAAAAATATAATAAAGAAAACAATAGACAAAAATAGAAAATGCATTTTCATCGGGGCCTAAAAATATCCGTGTGGGATTTCTAATCAGAAGGCTTCTGTTTACCACATCCATATAATTGTATCCAGGCATCAATTCCAAAAGACATCAGCAGTGATTCCTGGCAAAAAGAGTGGAGCAGGACATGAGATACTCAGTTACAGTTACATTTGCAAATAGGTTTATTTACATATTACAATAGGAAGAAATGCAGCATTTAAAGGGTTACTGTCATTTGAAGTAACCTTTGGTGTGTCGTCAGTTACTGATCACACCAGGTCTCACTGCTGAGAGCTGATGCGGTCCTGAGATACAGAAAGCTACAGAGGTTTAACTTAAAGGGTTGTTCCCGCCTCCTATTTTTACCTTGCACATTGCTTGAAGATTGCTCCACTTCCTGGTTTCCTCGGTGGGCGTGCTCCTTTACTGTGATTGGTCCTCTTCACCAGCAGCACTAGGGCTAGCATCATGGCTGCTGTTCTGTGCTCTGCTCATCTACACCAACTCGGCTCTCAGCCCTAAGTGTGATGGACTGCTGCAAATAAGGTGGCCAGCAGGGGAACCTGTACACAGACTGATGGGCACTCTGGCCAGGGAGTTGGGGTATTTTCACACTATGGAATCGGTGAGAAATTTCAAGTGGAGCCTGCACTGCGGAATCTGATTGAAGTTCTGTCTATTCCAGTGATTCATAAGGATCTCCCACTCACACTCCGCCATCCATCCAAAGAATTGACAAAGGGGTTGGGAACCTAGACAACAGCTATAAATACAGCAGACACATCAGAGGGCCTAGCAGGGGAAAATAGACTTTACGGGCCACTCCAGGACTCTGGGCCCAGGTGCAGCTGCACCCTCTGAAACCCCTATAACTATATATGTTCTTGGATGCCTGTCAATCAAAAAAATCAGGTGTTTTGCTGGGACGTGGAAAGCACTGCCATGTACTTCCCTTGGCTGTATATAAGGACTGTACCAGTTGGGACCTTGGCTCAGTCCTCATTACACCTGAGTCTGTGCTTTTGGCCATGAACCTGCTTTTGTTCTGTGTTTTATTTTGTACATGTCTAAGCCCAGTCTGAACTCTGTCCTGTGTGACCTGACTATCCGTTTGCCTCCGATATTGTATCTTTGCCGTCCTCTGGTTTTGACTCAGTCTCCTGACCCTGCTTTTTTTGTGTTTGTCTGTCATGTCTGCCATGTATAGTAAGTCAGGGGCAGTCAGCCAGTGGTCCACAGCTACCTAAGGCTGATAGTGGCAAGTAGGCAGGGACAGTGGGCGGGACAAGTGCAGGGTCCACTGTCTGCGTCTTCCCTGCTGCTGCTCCATTCACTAGGATCTCCTCTGCATTTCAGTGATCTTTGTGGTCCCAGCCGTCAGATCCAGATTAGCTAGTTATCCTGTAGGGTGACAGGGTGTGACACGGTGTGAATATAGCCTTCATCTAAGGTTTATTCTGATCCTAAACCTTTACCTTAAACTAGCACTGATATTGCTTATATCTGACTGACTTGATGTCTGCACAGATTTTATTCATCGTATTATTTTTTATATTGTTATATTATATTGTTGTTACACTGAAAGAAAGAGGTCTTGTGCATAAAGCCATATGTAAAAATTGCTACAAATTGGCCTACTGTATGAATGAACAAATTACAGTTCTGCAATTTCATATGATACCATATTTTAGACCATATGTTTCTGAATTGTGTTGTTTGTGGATTGTATAAATAATGTGTACTTGAATAAAAGTCCCATATGGTGTTCACTATAGTTACCAAAGCGTTTCCTGTTTCAAAACTTTTATCCTTTTGAGGAGAAAGATGGTACAGTACCCGAAACCTGGGGTGCAGCTAAAGGGTCATCCTCTCACACTCAGGAGAGAAAAAACCCCTGTGGAGGAAACCTCTAGAGAACTGTAAAGAGATTGTCTTTTTCCTTTGAAGGTAAAACCAAATAGAATGTAGCACGTTTTTATGTATTATAGAAAAAATGTACAGATAAATCGGTAAATAAAGGCTGAAATGATGCAAAACACATAAATAATTGCCTAATTAAAGCAAGGTAAGGGCAGGCAGGGAGAAAATGTTTTTCTCATTTCTTCTGATAAGACAAAGACAAAAGATAGTAGGATAAGAAGTAGGGATAAACGAAGCAGGCTTTGTTTTATAATTTGTTAAAGATGGCGGTCACACATTAAAAAACAAACAAAAAAAAAAAAAAAGAAAAAAATGGTATGTTTACCTGTCTGCGCTTCTGTGTCTCTGGTGTCTCTAGTTGCTTCAAGCACACTCAACCAATTACTGACTGAGATGGGACAGCGTCGTGGCCAGTGATTGGTTAAGCGGACTGTCACTCTTGTCTGGAGTGTGAAAGCCTGCTCAGCCAATCACTGCCCACAGCACTGTCCCGTCTCAGTCAGTCACTGATTGGCTGAGCAGGCTATCACCCCACGATGAGAATGACAGCACGCTCAGCCAATCAGTGACTAACTGAGGCAGGACAGTGATTGTGTCTCAAGCTTGACAGCCGGCTCAGCCAATCATTGGCCACGGTGCTGTCGCTCAATCAGTGATTAGCTGTGGGGGACACCGGAGACCAGAGACCAAGGACTGTGGGCGAGTATGGACAATTAAATAGAGAAAATCTTTAGAAAAGTGCATGCAATCCTGCAGGAATTGTTCCCACCGTACAATTGCCATGCCAGATGTACCGACACCTGCCCAAGCAAATGCACTGTACTGTTAGATGGGCAGCGACGTATGAATCATGGAAGGGAACTGGCTAGAAAGGGTCTGCATTGCACCCACAAGGTGGTAAGAGTTACCAGGCAGGTCAGGGGTTGCAGCTCATTGGGCACACTAGAGAGCTAGCCATCATAGACAAGTTGGTGAGCTCCATGTCTGTAGATGGTGAGTCCCATAAGGGACAGGGAATTATGGGATTAGAACTCATTTTTGTACAATGTTGCAGAATTATCTATGGTATAAGCAACAGGCTCTAAATAAATAGAAACCAACAAAGATTAGACCTCAATGAAAACCTCGCTGCCATCACCGAATCCCGACAACAAATGCCCAAGCGTAAAATAGGACTTTTATGTCTCTTCTTGTTTAGTGAAATATTTAATCTTCTATTTTATCTAATCAATTAAACATTGCCATTTACTCGGCCTCGTCTCCCACCAACGGTTCACATCCATTTTACTGAAATTCAGAAAACAAAAACAACGCCATTCCTTGGGAAGCAGGAGGATTTTTTAAGGATGAGTGCTGCCGCCCTTCTTTCTTTGGGTTTCTTAGAAAATGATATTTCCCCTACAAATCCCTTGCTTTTCAATTAAATATAATATGCCTGTGCGATTCCATTCGCCTGCACTACAGTCCTATAATTATCTCACTAAAAAGAGCCCTTCTTTATCTTTTCTCACAATAATCTTTGCTGTTTAATACGACTTTCATCTTGGCTAATTCCACTCCGCATGCCTTTCATCAGCGTCTGTGATCTTTGATCTTCACTTTCCCTGCCCTATCTCCCTTATATTCCTAATGCCGATATCATGCTGATTTCTATTCATGACAACATACGTCCCGCTGACTCTTATATGTCCTCTGTCAAAATTCAAATATTTGTCATGTTTTATTGGAACATAATTTAGCTAGGTGAAGATCACAAAAGTGTGGCACTTCCATGAAAAGAATCCATGATTAACTATACAGCAGGCAAGGAGGGGGGCTGGAGGGAGATGTGAGTAAGGGAGGGCTCATAGGCCTCATGCACATGGCTATATTATGGTTCTTATTTTATGGTTATATAATGCTGTAATAGGGCACCTATACTGTACCCCAAAATGCCTCTGAATTCATGCAAAGAAGCCTTTTTGCTGATCAAAGTAAAGGCAGTGCATAAAACCCTGAAACCGGGGATATAACTCTTATTTCAATCCATCACTCCATTGATGAGATATAAGCTTTTGAAAAGTTTATAGGTGTTTCCTTGGGGTACAAAAGTCCAGTGACTTCAGTGATTCAGTTCCTTCTGTCCAAACTAACACTCCTATGCCTGCATGTAAACTCTGTGAACATTGATGAGAACCACCGATGGACTTTGTCTCCTAACAGAAATTATAAAGCTTATAGCTCAGCGCTGGAGTGATAGACTGAAATAAGAGTTATACCTCCTGATTTAGGGTAAGAAGCCCTATTAAACACTGCTTTTACTTTAGGTAGCAAAAAGCTGTTGACAGGTCCACTTTAGGAGTTTTGTACTTGTGTGAGTTAGATATAGAAACATTGGGAGGGGGGAGTTTCTAAAGTATACACCACTCACATCTGTTCTCAGAAAAGTTCTATTTGTACGTACATTTTCAGTGTCACGTCCTAAATAAGACTAAAATGCCACTAAAATGGTGCAAAAAATGCTCAAAAAGCCCAAAAACGCGCTAAGCCATTCCAGTCCGTGCCACATTCAAAATTCAGGGGCGAAAATATGAATAAAAATAGGGTGAATGCGAAGATGCACCATTTTATAGGGTAAATGGCCAAACAATCTATCCGCTTTAAATTTATGACGGTGCATACACCATTTTGATAAATTTGGTGCTGGAAAAAAGCGCTTTAAAGCTGGGTTCACACACTGTATACTTCAGGCAGTATTTGGTCCTCAAGTCAGGTCCTCATAGCAACCAAAACCAGGAGTGGATTGAAAACACAGAAAGGCTCTGTTCACACAATGTTGAAATTGAGTGGATGGCCGTCATATAACGGTAAATAACTGCCATCATTTCAATATAACAGCCGTTGTTTTAAAATAACAGCAAAAATTTGCCATTAAATGACGGCCATCCACTCAATTACAACATTATGTGAACAGATCCTTTCTGTGTTTTCAATCCACTCCTGGTTTTGGTTGCTATACAGCCTCACAAATACAGCCTCAAATATACATAGTGTGAACCCAGCCTAAAGGTAAAAGGCCTAATATAGACATTATTCCATTTAGAACAATTTTGATAAATTCCAGTATGCTTCTAAGCTCCCTAAGTGCCCTCAGTTCAGCTAGAGTGTTTCAAAGGGGTTATCCAAGATTTAAAAAAAAAAACGTGGTCACTTTCTTCTAGAAACAACTCTTGTCCTAAGGCTGTGTGTGTGGTATTGCAATTAAGTTCCCTTGAAGTGAATGGAGCTTTGTTGTAATACTACACGCTACCACGGGACAGGGGTGGTGCTGTTTTGGGAAGAAAGCAGCTATATTTTTTAATCCTGGATAACTTCTTTAAGTCTATGAGTACTATTACACAGAATGATAATCGTTGTATTTATTACACGGAGCGATCATCGGCCGAATTGGGCCGATTCGGGCGATAATCGCTCCGTGTAATAAATACAACGATCAGCCGATGACAACGATCATTGGCTGATCATTGATATAGGTTTGAACCTATAATTGTCGGGCGCCAACCGCGCATCGCTACGTGTAATAGTGGTGTGCATCAGGCGGCTGACGATATACATTACCTATCCAGGCTGCAGGGCTCCTCTTGCGATCTTTTCCCCGAGTCCGGCGCGCTCCAGCTTCAGAGAGGCCTGTCTCAGCTGACAGGCCGCTTAGCCAATCACAGGCCGGGACTGCCGTGGCCAGTGATTGGCTGAGTGGCCTGTCAGCTGAGACGGGCCGGTCTGAAGATGGAGTGAGCAGGAGTCGGGGAGAAGAAAACAGCAAGAGGAGCCCTGCAGCATGGATAGGTAATGTATAAAGTTAAACAAGGGCTGCAAGGACATCGGTAACATGTCCATGCAGCCCTTGTTAAACGATAATTGGGCCGTGTAATAGGCCCAGTAAACGAGCGCCAATCTAGCAGATCAGCGCTCATTTACAGTTATTATCGGGCCCCCATCAGCCTGTGTAATAACACCCTATGTAAGTTCCAATCACGATTACGCTATAAAAAGAAATTATTCAGCATGGAAGAACTATAGAAGAGAATAAAGCAAAATGGTGTTCAAGACTGAGTATTCAATTTAATAACTCAAAAGTATACGAACAATGCCAATAAGAACAACAATGTGATGCTCGAGATCACACTGACCCAACGGGGAATCATCATGGCTACTGTGAGTTATTACTTTTCGGCTCTTATTGATTATATGACCTTCATGTGCAATGAAAACTGCAGAGTTTACAATGCAATTAAATGTATACATATCCTTGTTCAGTATATAGATGTTGCAGTCACATAGCTCATTATGATATCATGATGGATTTCCCATAGCGTTACAGGTGAACCTACCAAATGCCAAAGCCAGGAGTGGATCCAGCAGGAAGAGTGGAACTCTTTACCTGTTGTGACAGTTTATGATTCCTTTTTTTTTTTTTTTTTTTTTTTTTTTTTCTGGAATGAGAGAAGCCAGATAGAAAAGGTGAAATACAAAGGAATTACTTTTCTACTTGCTGGATCTGCTTCTCTTTTCATTGTGTGATCCAAAAATTTCTAGAATGTGCTTTTGTTAAAAAATTTTTTAAGAAAGCCTAAAACAAACACAAAAAAGCTAAATCTAAAAATCTATGGAGGTTTATAGTTTACAACATTGTGCATGTCAGCTGATCATTGCCTTTCAACATGAGCTATTACACAAAACGATTATCGGGAGGAACATCCGGTAACCGGCCAAGTACGGACAATAATTGCTTTGTGTGATCGGATCCTTACGCTGTGGTACCACTTTGGTAACATATCGAGGGAAAGCGGCTGTCTCATTGTATAGACGGCCACTAATAAAGATCATGATCATTATTAGCGGCTGTCTATATAATGAGAAAGCCGCCTTTGCCCAATTTGTTCCTGAAGAGGGAACATAGCCTTAAAGAGGTTTTTTGCCTAATTTGTTCTTGTAATATTTGCCCTAATGTCTGCTTCAAGGAGGGATCTGATTGGTTTTCCTGTTCTTTACCATTGATAAATTTTGTCTGACACAGATAAGTTGCTTAAAAAACATTTTTCGCCCTTTTTTGGTCTAAGTTCTATCTATAAACTAGTATTTTACGGGCAAATATTTTTTTTAGATGCCACTTTTTTTTTAATCTGCCTGTTTTGAGTATTCACCAAAAAGTTCCCATAATCTGGGATTAGCACCCAGTTTATTATTTGCGACTTTTTAAACAGTTGCAGGCCTACGTCTGGTCATTAACAGGTAAATATGCTTGATTTTTGCTTTTTTGCAACTTTTTACTTAGATACATTCACCATAGCAGGGCTACATTTTAATAAATGAGTCACAAGATATTGGAACAAAATATACACCAATCCTCATTAGAAGAGTCACACAGATTAAACAGTAAATGTTCCTCATAGTCTTTTCAATGGGGTTATCACCCTTAAAGGGGTCAGTCCCAATAGGAAGTGTGAAAAAAATACTCATTAGGGATGGGCAAAGCAAATCCAGCAAAGTTAATCCAGTAAAGCTGATCACACTCCTCTGGCGTCCTCCTTTGTGCCTCTGGTGTCTCCAACCACCTTCAGCCCGCTCAGCCAATTACTGACTGAGGCTATGTTCACACTACATAAGTAACCTAATAATCACGGCCGTTGTTGCAAATCAGTGATTACTACGTACAATAGCTTATGTAGTGCTGCCTTCTATGGAATTCAGGCTGGAGTGTATACATATAGTATACGCTCCACCGGGGTTCCCTAGCGGCGCCACAAAAAACTGACATGTCAGTTTTCTGCGGCTGCTATTCATTAATTAGCGGTCACAATAAACCTGTCAGTGCCCACATCCGTATTCAGCGGCAGTGAAGACCATCAACTGCAGTATCGGCCGGGATGATCTTCTCTGACACCGGCCATTCCATGACCCGGCCAGGTCACGGAACGGGCTGTGTCTTACTATGTGGGAACATGGCCTGAGGCAGGACAGTGCCATGGCCATTGATTGGCTAAATGGGCTGTCACTCTCCAGGCAAGATTGACAGCCTGCTCAGCCCATCAGTGGCATTGACGCTGTCCTGTGTCAGTCTGTCTCAGTCTCTGGAGTCTCTGACTGAGATGGGACAGCATCACGGACAGTTACTGGCTGCAGAGATATACGTGATTCTTAACTACAGTAGAACATAGGATATACATCAGAACATAGGATATAAGTAATTCATGTCTCTTTACTTTTTTTATTTGCTCTAATTTTTAATCATTTGGCTATTTTTTTGTTGTAACTCCAGGCAACCCCTTTAATTACAGTAGAGGACGGCAGGAACATTGTGAATTCCTGTTGAATATTTATAGATCCCGGTTAATGTGATGTTTTACAACATGACATGGACTTGACAACCGTTACATACCTACGCATACTAAGTGGGAAAAAAATGACATGATGCCAAGCTTCCCACTATATTAACTGGAACACATCCTACAACATAGTAGGGCGGCTCGTAACATTGCTCATCTTCACACTTTTGCCTCGTTCACATAAGCCTGACGTCACTACTGTTTATTGATATGCTATGAGGCCCTCATATCTGACTGTACCGCTATCCATGGAGGCCTACCGGACTGACAAAATATTTACATGATGGTGACAATAGAGTATTAAGAGCATACATGATTCACTTTTCTGCAAGTCAAGCATAGGACTAGGCACTCAACAATTCATGCTATTTGAGCCCCTCTCAGCTCCATATAGGATGGCTATATGGATAGGCCGGTTAGTGCCCTATGGAACACATTCTACTGACACCTTCCCTTATGATGCATCATACAGTTCCCATATAAAATTTGCCAAAAACAGCCCCATCCTGTGCCACTGCTTAGTCATTAGCACTAATGGCACTCTAATGGCAATAGATCTACTGCAATTGTAACAACCTATAGAATAAATTAAAGGGATTATCCAGCGAAAATCTTTTTCTTTCAAATCAACTGATATCAGAAAGTTATATAGATTTGTAATTTACTTCTATTAAAAAATCTCAAGTCTTCCCATACTTATTAGCTGCTGTATGTCCTGCAGGAAATGTTGTTTTATTTTCAGTCTCACAGAGCAATATCTGCTGACATCTCTGGCCGAGACAGGAACTCTGTCTCGGTTCTATATAAATCCCCATAGGAAACTTTTCCTGTTCTGGACAGTTCCTGTCTCGACCAGAGATGTCAGCAGAGAGCACTGTGTCAGACTGAAAATAAAACACCACTTCCTGCAGGACATACAGCAGCTGATAAGTATGGGAAGACTTGAGATTTTTTAATAGAAGTAAATTACAAAGCTATATAACTTTAGCTGACACCAGCTGATTTGAAAGAAAAAGATTTTTGCTGGACAACCCCTTTAAACTTTTTATTTATACTGTATAGCTTATTGCACTCAAACAAAGCAGATTTGCTATTTTCTTCCAACCCCCTTTAAAATAACTACACATTTTCAGTCTTGCTGTATGCAGGCTGTCTTATAAAATAGTACATAGGTGGAATTTTTTTTCCCCCACAATCCTTAAAAAAAAAAAAAAAAATCAATAAAGTATGTTCCCCAAAATTGCGCCACTAAAATATATAGCCTGCCCCACAAAATAACAAGTTCTCATACAGTTACATTGCCAGAAAATAAAAAATAAAAAGTTCGGGCTCTTTGAATACAGGGATGAAAAAAATAGAATCAAATTACAAAATTTATTATGGTTCAGACGTTGAAAAGATTGTAGAGGGACTATGGTGAGAAAAAAAACTTGTACTTACTTTCCTGGCCCCACCCAACATAGCTTTTAAACAGTGCCCGGTCTTGCTGCATACCACTTCCTGTATAGTTGCATATATAAAAATAATTCTCAGGGGTTATAAGTCGGGCGGAGGATGCAAAAAGTGGATAGTTATGGATAGTTTGTGTCATGGTTAAAAGGGTTTTTCCGATTTAAACATACTTGTCCCTTATCTTGTATGAGATCACGAGGGTTTGACCTCCTTACCCATTTCGAGCGGCTCCTTTGGCTCCATCCATAACAAAAGAGCTGGGATGCCATCTAGAGATCCCCGGGGAGCATGGAGAAAGACCCCCCCAATCTTATACTTGTCCCCTATCCTATGGATTGGAGCAGTGGCGTAGCCACCGTGGTCGCGGGGGTCGCCGCCGCGACCGGGCCCGCCACAAGGGGGGCCCGCGGGGCCCCCCGATCAATCACTCTTGTGACCGCAAGCATTGTTTTGCTTGCGGTCACAAGAGTCTGGCTCCGTCTTTCCCCGGCTGCTGCGCGGCTGCCGGGGGTGTCGCGTCTTACCCCCGGCAGCGCGCGCATCCCAGAACTCCCTGCGCGCCTTGGGCCCTGACTTCCGGTTTCCGGCGCGCAGGGAGTTCTGGGATGCGCGCGCTGCCGGGGATAAGACGCGACACCCCCGGCAGCCGCGCAGCAGCCGGGGACAGACCAGGAGGAGTGAGAATCAACGTGGGAGCGCGTTGTCAGGTGAGTTAAGTTTTGTTTTTTTTATCAGCCTGTACGGGTGGGGGGAAAGGAGGGGGCCATCTATGAGGGTGGGGGGAAAGGAGGGGGGCATCTATGAGGGTGGGGGGAAAGGAGGGGGCCATCTATGAGGGTGGGGGGAAAGGAGGTGGGCATCTATGAGGGTGGGGGGAAAGAGGGGGGCATAGATGAGGGTGGGGGGAAAGGAAGGGGCCATCTATGAGGGTGGGGGGAAAGGAGGGGGCCATCTATGAGGGTGGGGGGAAAGGAGGGGGGCATCTATGAGGGTGGGGGGAAAGGAGGGGGGCATCTATGAGGGTGGGGGGGGAAGGAGGGGGGCATCTATGAGGGTGGGGGGGGAAGGAGGGGGGCATCTATGAGGGTGGGGGGAAAGAGGGGGCCATCTATGAGGGTGGGGGGAAAGGAGGGGGCATCTATGAGGGTGGGGGGAAAGGAGGGGGCCATCTATGAGGGTGGGGGGAAAGAGGGGGCCATCTATGAGGGTGGGGGGAAAGAGGGGCCATCTATGAGGGTGGGGGGAAAGAGGGGGGCCATCTATGAGGGTGGGGGGGGAAGGGGACCATCTATAAGGGAGGGGGGAAAGAGGGGGGCCATCTATGAGGGTGGGGGGGGGGAAGGGGACCATCTATAAGGGAGGGAGGAAGGGGACCATCTATAAAGGGGGGGAAGGGGACCATCTATAAGGGAGGGGGGGGAGGGGACCATCTATAAGGGAGGGGGGAAGGGGACCATCTATAAGGGAGGGGGGGAAGGGGACCATCTATAAGGGAGGGGGGGGGGGGGGGACCATCTATAAGGGAGGGGGGGGGGGAAGGGGACCATCTATAAGGGGGGGGGGGGGGAAGGGGACCATCTATAAGGGAGGGTGGGGGGAGAGGGGGCCATCTATAAGGGAGGGTGGGGGGAGAGGGGACCATCCATAAGGGAGGGTGAGGAGAGAGGGGGGCCATCTATAAGGGAGGGGGTAGAGGGGGCCATCTATAAGGGAGGGGGTAGAGGGGGCCATCTATAAGGGAGGGGGTAGAGGGGGCCATCTATAAGGGAGGGGGTAGAGGGGGCCATCTATAAGGGAGGGGGCCATCTATTTGGGGGGCAACATAGGGGGAGAGGGAATACACAGAGGGGGGCATATATTATTAGGAGGTCACAGAGTCAGGGCTACCCACTAAATGAGGGTGTAAAGGGGGACAGTACAGATGTGCAGTGTGTAGAGAGATGGAGATGGTGTCAGAGTGTGGAGCCTAATATGTCTGTCTGGCAGATTCTGTGGATTCGTGGCTTGGAGAAGTTCTCATAACGGCCCAGGACAGATGGAGAAGATGATGAAAAGGAAAGAACTCCGATCAGAAAAGACGTCTCCTGTGAGTCACCTGATATAACTGCACTGTAATGTATATGGTGTATAGAGCCTGTGTAGAGCTGGGGCCACCTCTATATGACTGGATGAGGTGATTTAGTGTACTGGATTTGGTCAGTAACAATATGGTGGTGATGGTAGTGGTTGTGGTGTGGCGGTAATGTTTCCTCCCTATATACTGGTATTACTGGTAATATTGGTCTCAGTATACAGGATTTGGTCGGTAACAGTATGGCGGTAATAGGTAATATCTGTCTTGGTGTGTGTGTGTGTGTATATATATATATATATATATATATATATATATACATACAGTGGTACCTTGGTTTAAGAGTAACTTCGTTTAAGAGCGTTTTGGTTTAAGAGCTCACAGTTTTTCAAAATTGTGACTTGGTTTAAGAACATTGCTTTGGTTTAAGAACTTCCTGTATTGGGTGGGAGCGCGAGTGGAGAAGGGGCATGGCCTGCATAGCGGGGTCTACAGCACTGTACTCTAAACACCTTCCAAATCATAGCAGATCCCCTTCAGGCTGGGGCTTACATCAGGGGACAGGACTGTGTGGGGGGGGGGGTAATCTCTCCATAGCTGTAACCCCTCTCTCCCCGGACAGAGAGTGCTGCATGTATGTGCCCACATCTGTACTGCTCATTCCTTCATGCTCCCTGCAGTCTCTGTCAGCCCTTGTGTTTCCCATCCTCTCCATTACTGTACAGTACAGAATAATAAATATATTTGGGGTGCGGAACCAATTGTCTGCATTTACATGATTTCTTATAGGAAAATTTGCTTTGGTTTAAGAGTGGATTTGGATTACAAGCACGGTCCTGGAACGAATTATGCTCATAATCCAAGGCACCACTGTGTGTGTATATATATATATATATATATATAAATATATATATATATATACACACACACACAACAATAGCATCACTTGGTCGTGAAAGGAGGGGGGGGGGGGGCCAAGTTGGCCTCTCGCACCAGGGCCCAGGAGACATTAGCTACGCCCCTGGATTGGAGATAAATAAGTTCAAATAGGGAAACCCCTTCAAGATACTCTTCCTTTAGGGGCTTATTCCACAATTAATCGGCTGCAACGGCCCGATTTGGCCAATTATCGCTCTGTGGAGTAGAGACAACGTTCAGCCGATGATCGTGTCATCAGCTGATCTTTCATTTAGGTGCAAACCTAAAATCATCCAGCACCGACCGCACATCGCTACGTGGACTAGCGGTGCACGGCATGCGATCGACGATTTCACAAACACCATACATTACCTATCCAGGCTGCAGATCTTCTCCCGCGCTCCTTCTCCCGGTCCCGCGCGCAGCAGCAGCTTCGGAGCGGCCTGTCTGAGCTGACAGACCGCTCATTCAATCACTGGCCGGGACTGCCGTGGCCAGTGATTGGCTGAGCGGTCTGTCTGCTCAGATAGGCCACTCCGAAGCTGCTGCTGCTGCTGCGTGCGGGACCGGGAGGAAGGAGGAGCGCAGGAGAAGACCTGCAACATATTTAGGTGTATGGTGTTTAAACAAGGGCAGCAAGGACATCAGTAATGATGTCCCTGCAGCCCTCACTAATCGATTATCGGGCCGTGCAATAGGCCCAGTAAACGAGCGCCAATCTAGCAGATCGTCACTCATTTACATTATTGATTGGGCCCCCATCGGCCCGTGGAATAGGACTCTTACTCTAGCCACATGTCATCCACTGTAGCATAGAGAACACAGTGTACGGACAGGAGAGGCTTTCCTGGCACCGGACTATGTTTTTCTTCAATAATTATATTGTAGGCTATTTGTAATTGTAAGCAGCTCAATCAATGGTATGAAACGCGGCGTGTTTTACTTTCAGCTGACCTCATCGCAATTGTGCTCTGAATTATATTGACTTCCCTTGACCAATCTCTAAGTCCTCTGACCACTAAGAATTATCTTAAAAAGCCATAGATCAACAGTGGCTTTATAGATTTGTCTATAAACCTCAACATAAATACAGCTAGCGGTAGTTTAATATCCCAATGTTAATAACAGGAGGGAGGCGATCCCAGGGGATTGTCTGCGCCTGTATACACAGTGCAGCGGGAAGGCTGAGAAGCGGATGGTTTGATGTGTAGGCTGCTGAGAATCATTTGTCAGCCTGTCCCTGGCAGTAACGCTGAACTGTCTTATTTGCTTCATCTATCGGACGATCATTCTGATCTCATTTGTCACATTAGAAAACCTGGAGATGTGACTAATAATGTGTCTATATTAAACGATGAAGGTTATCTTCATCCACAGAGGTGGCCAGACTTTATTTATGAAGAAAGTTTGAAAAACGAGTTCAGGGTTATAGAATATTCAAGGTAAAATTACGTAGGAAATGAGCAAGTTATGGCGTCTTTTATGACAATGTTTGCAGATTTAGGACATGGTCACATGTTTCAAAAATTTAAGATGAATCTGAGATCGACGTTGATGTTCAAAATTACATAATTTTTTGTGAATTTTTAAAGGGGTATTCCGATCTCAGCCAACATAGTTATTCTTGTAGGGCTCATCAGGTCAAATATTTTTGCAAATACGTTCATTAAGCAGACTCCTTCTAATATGCTGCTCTTTCCCTCCCATTGTTAACGGTTTAGGGTAGTTTCACATGTACCGGATCACAGCGGATTTCACGCTGCGAGATCTGCAGCGAAACCTGCTGCAATTCCGGATTCCCAATTTGCTATGGGTTTACATATTCACAGCTGATTTTTCATTCCACCTGAGCAGCTAGCTGGAGCGCGGCCTAGTAAAACTAGAAGGCAGGGCCGGGAAAGTGGGAAGGGGCTTTACATGTTCGCATCGGAATGAAAAATAGGCTGTATGTAAACCCATAGAAAATCACGGGATCGCAGCTGATTTCGCTGAGGAAGATGCAGTGTGAAATCCGCTGCAGATCCTGTATGTGTGAAGCTACCCTTAAAAGCAGTGGTGTGGCTGGTGAGTACAGTATGTAGCTATAATTTAGATGTATAGATATATAGGGGGAGATTAATCAAAGATGGTGTAAAGTAGAATTGGCTTAGTTGCCCCTAGCAACCAATCAAATTCCACCTTTTATTTTCTAAAGAATCTGTGAGGAATGAAAGGTGGAATCTGATTGGTTGCTGGGGCAACTGAGACAATTCTACTTTACACCAGTTTGATAAATCTCCCCCATAAAGTATATATGCTGTCACCAGCCAGACTACTGCTTTTAGAGGAGAGTGGTGATCGGTAACCTACACAATGAGCTGTTAACAATGGGAAGTAAAGAGAGAAATTTCATAGGAAGATAAGATTGCTTAAAGGAAACCTGTCACCCCCCCCAGGGAGGAACCCACCACATCCCCTGTTAGAGCCTCCATACTTAAGGCCCTATTCCACGAAACGATTATCGTCCGTATCCGGACGATATCAGCCGTTACGGCCAATAATCGGCCCATGGAATAGGAGGCAACGATCAGCCGACATCGTTTATGTCGGCTGATCGTTGAAGTCGTTTGTCTTTCAACATGTTGAAAGACAAACGACTTATATAGCAACGATCTGCTGCCGGCGCTCCGTGGAATAGGAGCGTCGGCAGCAGACCACCGCTATATCCTATGGGCTGCCCGGACGATCAGCGATCACCCGGGCAGCTCCCTACGGCCCCTCCCACACTCACCTGCACGCTGCCACCACGTGGAATAGCGGCAGCAGCGAGCGGGAGAATGAGGAGCAAACGACCGCTAATAGCACTCGTTTGCTCCTCACTGTCGGCCCGTGGATTAGGGCCTTTAACCTCTCCTGATGCCGGTCCCACCACAGAGAAGTCATCACCCGTTCGTTTGTGAGCTCCAGATGCAGATATTGGCATTGGGAGCAGGATTAGCAGGAGGGGGTAAGTATGGAAGGCTCTATTAGGAGGTTGGATGGGTTCCACCCCAGGTGTGAGGGTGACAGGTTCCCTTTAATGAATGTATTTGCAAAAATTTATAACTTAACAAGTCCTTCAAGTATAACTATGTTAGCTGAGATGAGAATATCCCTTTAAGCACATATTGGCTTCAAAGTAAAAAAAAAAAAAATATGCAAATACTTGCCAAAAGTGTCACATCAATTTTTTTCCACGTCTAAAAACTTTGTCCCTGTACACAAAATGGCGCATGGAAAAATTAGGGCTGGGTACTCTATCAAGCCGTTTCCTTTGTAAATCAATGGGAGGCAGTTTGCACACAGATTTAGGTGGGTAATACATGAGTATTCCATGCTGTGCCATGTAAATTGCGAATAAGGGAGAATTTAAAAGGGGGTTCCACTTTCAGTATATACTGTCATAATATTGAAGCAATCAGTCAGTGAATAGTCGCACAGACTGTTTTGGCACAATACCTCCTCCACGTTATATGGTGTCGCTTTTTGACTCACAAAGACTTCTATGGGACCTTTCCCGCCGTTTGCCTTTGATTGAAAACAAAGACATGCAGAGATGTTACTGATGGGTTCTATATAAAAGCAACAATAAAAAATCAAGACATTTTCCATTGTACACTGTATGTAACAAAGCGATTTACAGGGCATCATACAGCTCAACTGAACGAAACATAAAGGGGGAGGTGAAGAGCCATAATGTAGAGCCCAGGCTGCACCTCTCTCTCTGGGACCAGTAAACCAAAAGACTCTGTCCACCTTAAAAAAGACTTCTTTTTTTTTAACTTTATTATACCAGGGCATCTAAAATTAGAAATGTGTAATAGGTTGTACATAAAATGGATGCTGTCTTGTTTTTAAGGTTCTTTTACAGCCCTTTTTTTCGGGGACGGACAAATCACAGGGCCCAGGGTGGTGGAGGGGCCCGCCAGGCTCGGACCCCAGAGACCCCATGTGCTAACCTCCTCACCTAGCTGTCCAGACAGCAGAACCTTGGTGTGTGCTAATAGGACCTATAGCTCCTGTTGCACAAGTGACAGAGGTCAGAGGTCAGTCACCCCCTCCCTCAGCTGTCTGGTGGTGGTTCCAGGCTCCCAGTCAGCAGACAAAAGTCCCAGAGATCCAGCTAGGTATGGTGGGTAAATGTAGTAGGAGGACTGAAGTGTGACTGACACTGTGTGGATGCAGGGTGGATATTTCTGTATATGAGTGTGAATCTTCTGTGTATAAATAGATATAGTGAGTGAGTCTGACCGATGTCCACACCATAAGTGTATATTCCCACTACGGAACACACACTGAAATTTCAACCTGCGCGACGGACTCCACTTCAAGTTTAATCTTTCCTTGACTCAATGATATTCTAAAGCTCAATTCTCCGTCCGTCCAAAGAATTGACATGTAAATCATTTAGAGGAGGGTAGACAGATATGTAGTGATGGGCAAATCTGCTGAACTGCACTTTGGTTCGGCAAACCTGCAGAATCGAACTTTTAAAAAGTTTACCAAACTTTACTTGGAATATTCCTGATATCCCCACCCATCCCTCCTTCCTCCTGTTTTTTGTCTAGAAGGTATTTTCAATAGTGACAGTGGCAACCATGTCCCATACAATGGAAATCACCCGACTGGTCAACCTCATGAATGTCATACCCTGTCCAATATTATTTGTGGACACAGAGACAAGGCCTATAAATATGAGTATAGAAAAGCCACCTGGGTGACTACCGCAGGGTTATTGCTATGATCTAACCATAGTATGGGCTCCTGTTATTATAGTAAGACTTTTACACCTACTACATATAAGTATAATATGGATTACAAGGAGGAATGTGATTTATGTTTTTTAGGAGAACTGTTACCTAGCAACTGTAGAAAGAAAAGACGGAGAATATTATAAGCCTTATATTTAGCACCCCACAAAAAACCATGTATTTGCTGCTCTTTCTGTATGTTTCATCTCATCTTATTTCGGATAGACACAGTTCCTGAATGACAGCTTCTTTATCCTATTTTTGCACTGTAGCCTACCTTTAATTTCCAGAATATTTTACTTTATTCCATACTCAACCCCAGAAGATCGGCGAGAGCAAGGATCAAACGTGTAAAACCAAGAATAGAATCTATAGGCAAAAATAACACCAATAGAACAAGAGAGACTCAGCCTGTTGCATTCACATCTCCACAACTCTGATCTACATCTTAGACACAGATATTTTAAGTAGAAGGAAGATGTATGGAAGAATTTTTACCAGTCAATGTTGTAATGTGTAAATGTTCCAGCGACACAAAGGAAATGTAGTTCAAGAAGGGTCAGGATTAGTGAGGAGAAAACTTACCAAACATTCAGGCTTGCGTGAACCCGGACTACCAGTGACTGGAGAAGTTGGATGCAGCCCTAGGGAGTCCTGGGAAATATGTAAAAAACCATAGGCTAGATCCATGTTTTTTTGACCGCCCTAGGGCTGTATACAAGTTCTCCAGTCATCGGGAGTAAAATGTAGAGTGTCAGGGTTCAGATGTCAATAGGCGAAAAGGTGGTTATGGTTACTAGATTTCCGGACAAAGGACGTTGATCCAGGAATTATTGCAGTTCTCTATGCAGCCAGCAGGAGCAGCAGTAGTTTATACTACATTCTAGTGTTCACCACTTTTTGAACTGTCAAGATTTGTTCAGTTTTGTGAATATGCAAATTACGTCTTTAGATGCACCCGAGGCGGGCCCAGCGCCCTCAGTGCGCCAATGTCTCCTCCCCTGGGTGATGCGCATCTTCTGCACTCCTCTGTCCCGCCTCCTGTATGCCTATGAGCTCCGTCATGAGAGCATGGGTACCACTCACACCACCCATGATCTGGTAGCAGTATCAATCTGGCTAGCACTTCTTCATAAACATCCACCAGTCTGTTAGAATGTGCTTAGAAGGGGGGATTGAGCCCTGTTGTGATGATAGAGCTCATAGACATACAGGAGGTGAGACTGAGGAGTGCAGAAGGTGCGCATCACCCAGGGCGAGAGACATTGGTGCACTGGGGGCACTTGTCTACCTTTGGTGCACCTTCACTTGCATATTTAGAAAATGGACCAGATCTCGGGAACCAGGCAGCAGTGGAGGGCACCCACCATGCCATATGAAAATTTTTCTATGTTTTTTGAAGTGGTACATTTGTTGTAATACCTCAGGTTGCACTTGATGTGAAGCTCTAGGATGCCTAATAGGAGTAGTGAAACCCTAAATGGTCCTGGACACTAACGTAATTAACAGAGACACTCCTTACCATTCCTCAGGGCCATACGGCCCGACCCCACACTATAAGCAAGCACCAATCTGCCAGATCCGAGCTCACTTTCCAAACCTACACATGACTTCATGATCTTGCAACAAGTTCATCGTTCGCGATGTCCATGCAGCCGTTGCTGTGTATATAGAAAATAATAAAGTGATACATACATGTCCACACTCCCCGGTGTCCTCTTGACTTCTTATCGACACTGAAGTCTGAGGCCGTCTCTGAAATGACTGGCTGCTCAGCCAGTCCCTGGCCGAGATGGGACAGAGCCGCGGGAAGTGATTGGCCTAGCAACCTGTCACTTGAATGTCGGCTGTGGTGAGCGGGCAAAAGCCAAGAGGAGCATGGACATAATAATAATAAAGTATCACTTTATTATTTTCTATATACTGTGCCAACTACGTACTTCCTGTTACACAGAACAATGCACAGTCAGCAGCTGATGATTTTTAAATCTAAGACAACAATCAGCCAAAGGTCGGCTCCTAGGCTGATTGTTGTTTATTACATGTGGGAATATCTGCCCGAATTGGCCACATAATCATTCCATGTAAGGGCTCGTTCACACAGAGCAAAAGCAGCTGAATTTCTGCGCTGAATCAGCGCTGAAATTTCAGCCGTTAAAATAGGTGCAGAGCTAATTTCCATTGTGTTGAATGGAAATTCTGCTCTGCAGTTCACACGGTGGAATTTCCGCACTGAACTAATCCGCTTTCCGCCAGAAGAATAAACATGTTCATTCTTCCGCTAGCGGAAGCCTATACAAACCAATGGGGCTCTGATTTTCTGTTTCAGCGTGGAATCCGCGCGTATTCAGCGAGGAAATGGGGAAAAAAGGGGGGGAGGAGGATTCTAGTATATATTCTGGTATAGTCTAGTTACTCGCCAAATACTCGCTGAATTTCAGCGCTGAATGCATGCTGATTCAGCGCGGATTCCTCGAGTATTCCCCTTTTGCTCTGTGTGAACGTAGCCTAATGGGGCCCTTAGACTAGGATAGACTAGACTAAACAGCAATTTCTTTCTCTCTCTAGGGAGAGGGGCCAGGCAGGATCCTCCAACCAACTAAAATGTTGCAGTATGCAACCAATGCAATCTCCCACAACCAGTTAACAAAGTGCACAACAGTATGACGCATAGGTCATTTACAGTACATGATGAGTACAACATGGAATCATCACACGTGAATAGCATAAAACAGTGCAGCATCACTAGAACACATGAGTTAGGGCTCGGCCACACTAGCGTTTTTCTTTTTTTCTAATGGATCCGTCCATATTAATTTAACGGATGAGCATAAACTGATGAGCAGACGGATGCAAACTGATTGCAAAATGTTTATCTTTTTTTAATGGCCCGTTTGTATTTTGGCTTAAAAAAACGGACTTTTGTGCATCCGTTTGCATCAGTCAGCATCCGTTTTTCTATCAGTTTAATTTTCTTCTTTGGTTTCTTGCAGCTTCTGCGCATGCGGATGAAAACAAACGGATGTGAATGGAAATACCTTCCGTTTAGATCCGTCCTCATTGACTACAATGCAAAAAAAAACAGAAGTGCACTTTCCATTCGTGATCCGTTTTTTTACACGATAAGAAAAATACTGCAAACACAATTTTTTTCTCTGTTCAAAAAAACGGATCTTGAACGGATTGCATGCAAACGGAGCACAATTAGGGCAAACGGAGCACACTAATATATCATGGGAATCTATGGGGATTTTAACGGATCCACCAGTTTCCGTTTTGCTTACTCCAAAACGGAAAAGGTTGACGGAATAGTGCCGGATGCGTTTGACCATCCGGCACTATTCAAACGCTGATGTGAACGTAGCCTAACAAGGTAAATGTCTGACAACCAAACCTATCATCCAGCAGGTCAACGGAGTGGGGCACTGCAGTCGGGGGGGGGGGGGGGGGGGGGGGTATACTGATGTAGAATAAAGATTCAATGCACTATAATTGGAGCACTATTATGGTGTCAAACAAAATAGACCCACAATATAGCCATGTGCATGAAGCCTTATGGAACAGTTTTCTATGGTCCAACATATGGAAAAACTTTAAAGAACTCATGTACCTCTATGGCGCTCGGTACTTGAGCTCTAGCTCCTTCTTAACTTTTTATGACTTGAAACAGAAGCACTCAGGTTTCCTCCATTGTGCAGCCCTTTCTTAGATAATATCCTCAGATTCGACAGTAATGAAATATTAGCTGCAGGCATCCTTATATCTCGTAGACCACTAAGAAACAGTGATTTATTCAGTGTAAATAATTTATTACAGTTCTGCCTTCCGATTGTTTTCTGTGTCCCAACAGGAGCGCATTATAATGAACAAAAAAAAAAAAAAAAAAAAGGAAAAAAATAGCAAGACTCTGTAATTGCATAAAGGTCAGATCTGCAAAGTGCCGAGACCACGCAAAGTGCACGCCAACAGCACACGAAATAAGGAAGCCCGCTGCATGCCGCCATCGTGGACTCTAATTGACCAAATACAGAGAAGCATTGATAAATCGGTAATAATGGAAATAATAATCCTAGAGCAGAGCCGCTCCTATTACACACCTGAAACCAACTCGTCTTCATTAAACCACTAATAGCAATGTGTGTTTCCTAGGAAGATTTATACTCTGCCTCCGGCGTTTAGGCCGGGCTCAGTGCAATTTAAAGGAGCCTTCCCAAAGTCCCATCCACAGGATGCTGCACATGTCTCAAAGGTGCAAATTAAATAAGAAAGAACTCCACCATGCTTGGGTCCGTCAGAATCTGAGCGTGCAGCATTTGACTACTGGTGGCTGAAGAAGTTGGATGCAACCCTAGGGAGGAAAACATGGATACAGCTATAGGCCATATACTGTATCCATGTTTTCCAGGACTTCCTAGGACTGTATCTAACTTCTTCAGCTGCCAGTATTCAAAAGCCGTGTGATCCGACTCAAGCATGCTCAAGCCACGCTCATCTCTAGCACCTAGAACCGAGCACAGGTGTCTACAAATGGGTCACTTGGAGGAAATTTTGGTTTGTCTGATAATTCCTTGCCATGTTTTAAATATCTTTAAGGGTACAAACACACATACCGGATCCGCAGTGAAATCCTCTGCGGATCCCTTGTCTGCTAATTTCTATGAGAAGACATACTCGCAGTGGGATTGGCATCCCGCTGCGAGTATGTAATTAACAGCCCCGTTAACCCCCCGCCGGCTGGAGCATACTGTACCTGCTCCACAATCCAGCTTGCTTCAGGGGTTCCCAGCTGGACGTCGCAGTTAGTCAATTAGTGGCTGCGGAGGGTCAGCACACTGATTGCTGAGCGCTGGGGACGCCGGGAACCCCTGAAGCAAGTCGGAGTAGGGACTTGTTAAAGTATGTGCCCGTGGGGGTTAAGGGCGCTGACTTTGACGAGTATGTCATCCCATTGAAGTGAATGGGCAGGTATCCGCAGCGGATCTCACTGTGATCTTGCAGCGGATACAGTACGCGTGAACCCGGCCTAAAGGGGTATTCCCATCTGAGCTTGTTATCCCCTATCAATAAGATAGGGAATAACAAGCTGATTGCTGGGGGTCCGACCATTAAGACTCCCACCAATTATGAGAACAGAGATTCAATAGCCTTGAAATGAATGAAGTGCACCAGTATAGCCAAAGCTGCCTGTGCTCCATCTATTCTCTATGGGGCAACCAAACGCTTCAGAAGCATCATTGTGGGTTTTTTTTTTTATTTAAAGTTTTATTAAATTTTTGCATTTTTTTAAGGGAAACATAAGGCAACAACAAATTGCCCGGAGAACATCACAAAAAATACACAAACAAATACAGTTATCTTTCCTGCAGTTACATTATACAAAGTAAATTTTTTCTCTTCAAATCAACTGGTGTCAGAAAGTTATATAGATTTGTAAACAACTTCTATAAAAAATAATAATAAAAAAGTCTTCCAGTACTTATCAGCTGCTGTATGTCCTGCAGCAAGTGGTGTGTTCTTTCCAGTCTGACACAGTGCTCTCTGCTGCCACCACTGTCCATGTCAGGAACTGTCCACAGTATTAGAGGTTTTCTATGGGGATTTGCTACGGCTTTGGACAGACAGAGGTGGCAGCAGAGAGCACTGTGTTAGTCTAAAAAGAATACACCACTTCCTGCAGAACACACCGCAGCTGATAAGTACTGGAAGACGTAATATTTTTAAACAAAGGTAAATTACAAATCTATATAGGGGATTTGCTACTGCTCTGGACAGTTCCTGACATGGACAGAGGTGGCAGCAGAGAGCACTGTGTCAGACTTGAAAGAATACACCACTTCCTGCAGGACATACAGCAGCTGATAAGTACTGGGAGATTTTTACAATTTTTTTCCCCACTGGAATACCGTTTTAAGGATGAAAGATTGATTGTAAAGGAAGCTCGGTCCAGTAGGTGGCACTGTAGAGTGAGTTTGTTTCCTTCTAGAATTCGTTACTCTCTGGAGGAGGGCAAACAACACTCTCTTTATATCTTTATACCAGGGTGTTTATCTGTCCATACATATGTTACCTTTGCCGGCATTACGACGTACATCTATTCCACCACCCACATTTTATTACTCTCCCTTTAAGCTTAGCAGAGGTGAGATACGCTGGCGGTTACAGTAGTCAGATACGATTCTGGAGGTGTTCCAGACTGCGTTAGGTTACTTTTTATATCTACAGTATCCAGTCATTTTATTAGACTTGCGGAGAGATTGCATTTAACGTGAATACGTCTGGCAGCCGGCCACATGCCAGCCCAAATGGGAGACGGCTACTTTTGCCAAGACGTACACTATCTGTAGACAAAGAAAGTAGTTATAATTGAGACAAGAGGGATGCTAGATATGAATATAAATTTAACCCCCTCAAATGTAAGAGAGCAGTAAAAGTAAAGATCTATATTCTCTGAACACTGCCACCTATCTCTGTTGGTTGTGTCTGGTACTGTAGCCCAGTCAGCCCATTTCTCAGTACTTTTTCCCCATGCCCATGATCGCCCCCTGCTGGTAAGGTACAATGAGGGGAGATTATGAATGCTGTACCTAGTGCAGACTCCGCAAAAAGATGCCAAATTTTGCCCACAATTTTTGCTTGATCTTTGTGGGGTCTAAAGCCCCTATTCCACGGGTCGTTTAAAGGAGCAATATCGTTCGTATTCGGCCGATATCGGCCGCTACGAACGATATTCGTCCCGTGGAATAGAGTGCGACGATCAGCCGACATCGTTCATGTCGGCTGATCGTTGCAGTCGCTTGTTTTTCAACATGTTGAAAAACAAGCGACTGATATAGCAGCGATCTGCTGCCGTCGCTCCGTTGAATAGGAGCATCGGCAGCAGACGCTGCTATATCCTATGGGCTGCCCGGACGATCAGCGATCCCACGGGCAGCCCTCCCGCAGCTCCCCGCCGCCCCCTCCCGCACTCACCCGCTCGCTGCTGCCGCCGCGTTGAGTAGCGGCGGCAGCGAGCGGGAACGAGGAGCAAACGAGCGCTATTAGCGCTCGTTTGCTCCTCCAAACGACTCGTGGAATAGGGGCATTAGTGAGTGGACAGGGTGTATTGACTTATCTGAGAACAAAAGAAAGGAAATCCAACATGTCTGATCCTTTACTATCTCAAAATGACTTGTTGGTCCATAGGCCGCCATACACATTAAAGAGTCAGTCGTCAGGTTTGGACACTTTTGGCCAAATGTTTATGTGGAACTGTCAATAGCTAGATAAATACACTCTTAGGCTGGGTTCACACTACGAATATTTCAGTCAGTATTGTGGTCCTCATATTGCAACCAAAACCAGGAGTGGATTGAAAACACAGAAAGGCTCTGTTCACACAATGTTGAAATTGAGTGGATGGCCGCCATATAATGGCAAATATTTGCTGTTATTTTAGAACAACGGCTGTTATATTGAAATAATGGCCGTTATTTACTGTTATATGGCGGCCATCCGCTCAGTTTCAACATTGTGTGAACAGAGCCTTTCTGTGTTTTTAATCCACTCCTGGTTTTGGTTGCAATATGAGGACCACAATACTGACTGAAATATACCTGCGGCTGCAGCCCACACTACGAGTCTGCATCTGTAGTGCTCCGTGTTTCATGGAGCGCTAAATTCTCACTTCATTATTACCCTAGCAATCCGTGCCGCAAAAAAACGCTCCGCATTACATGTCCTTTTTTGGGGCACGGATCGCAGCCCCGTATAACGTACAGACGCATGAACGGGGCCATTGATTAACATTGGTTTTATGTTCTGCCCACAATTGCGTGCCTGCACTTGGGGACAGAACGACGGATGTGTGAATGTAGCCTTAGGATACTATTCCACTAAAGTTTTTTCGACGATTAACGATAAACCCAATAACATGGAACGATGATCGTTACTTATGACCCTTCTTGTGGTCATCCAGCCGTCACTACTGCGTTTGTCACTACCGAGAACGACCGAACAACGTCTTATTACATGCGAACAATTTGCGATCAACAATAAAAACAGGTCCAAATTCTATCAAACGACCAACGATTTCTCGTTGGCCATTTAATAGTTGTCTGCTACTACAATGTATTATCGTTCAAATCCGAACGATCTAACGATTTTTAGAACGATAATCGTCCCGTGTAATACCACCCTTAGCTGGTGGCTGTTTTCCGAGGTATAAAATCATGTTTACCTTCTTAGTGAATGAGTTGTGGAGGCGTTACAAGCTGCAACATGCAAACCTCCTGTACGATTTACCAATTTTGGCTTCCAGCATTGAGCATTTTACAACATACATGCAAGGCAAGGAGAGGTAGGGGAGGGAGGAGGCATGCATACTGCTGCTCAGTCTTAAAGGGAAACTGGTGATTTTTTTTTTATTTTTATTGCAAATCAACTGGTTTCAGAAAGTAAATTTAGATTTGTAAATTACTTCTATTTAAAAATATCTAGTCTTACAGCACTTATCAGCTGCTGCAGGACGTGGTGTATTCTTTCCAATCTTACTCTCTGCTGCCACCTCTGTCCAGAGCAGTAACAAATCCCCACAGAAAACCTCTACTGCTCTGGACAGTTCCTGAAATGGACAGAGGTGGCAGCAGAGAGACTGCTGCAGGACATACAGCACTGGAAGATTTTTTTTTTTTTAAATAGAAGTAATTTATCCATCTATGTAACTTTATTTATTATAATTCTGATTTTCTGCCTGTGATGGGGCAATTGTCATCTGCCTCATAGGGGGGTTTGCCTTCCTCTGGATCAACACAGTAGGGTTTCTCTAAGTTGAACCTAATGGACTCTTGTCTTCTTTCAACCTTATTAACTATATTACTATGTAACTTTCTGACACCAGTTTATTTGAAAGTAGAAAAAAAATGTTGCCTTAAGCTTAGAAGGAAAACATGATTTTAAAACTTTGCAAACAACTAAATGACAGATAACTCCCTATCAGCTAAACATACAGAAAGGTGGAGGTAAATGACACACACACATATTTATTTTGTCAGTACTCTCCCAGGACGCTCATGAGTGCTGGCCCAGGTGTGGGCTGATGGGTGCTGGGTGTTTCCAGGTCATCTGACACTGTGTGTAGGATAATATAAGAGCAGCAGGTAATGCATTGAAATTCTCAGCACCCCCAATTCCAGCTGTAATTAAATATAGCTTCCTATAAAAGTCACAGAGCTGCATGAAATATGTTCCCACATAGACGCAGGCCTTGGCACTAATTGTGGCAAGATGTTCTTTTAACATTTAACAAATTGAGAATATTAATTTCCTTGCAAGTCCTTGTGGATTTTAGCAACACAAATGAAAGAGTTTGCAAAAGCCATCTACCAAATTCTAATGAAAATTTCAAAGCTTAATAAAACTGTCAAAATGATATCCTATCTGCAATTCCACCGCCTGCCTCTCGCACTTCTCGTTTTAGCTGTGAGCGTCAGAAAAAAAGTTTGACTTTAACTTTTTGGGAAATGTTTTTTTTTTATATTTATGGATTGTGTCTGAGAAGGTGCTGATATAAACCACAATCACTTAAAGGGGTTCTCCAGCCTTTACAAACTGATGGCATACACCGCTAAAGCAACCCTGGTCTAAGCAGTGATGATGATAAGCTACAAAAGTGACAGCTGCACAGAGCATGAGCAGTCAGACATAAGAGGAAAGCCTTGTAACCTTTCAGGTACAGCATGGACCCTCTGACAGACAGGCTAAGTAAGCATTCACACAGCTAAAAGGGTACTCTGTTGGAAAAAAAATCTAATCAACTGGAGTCAGAAAGTTATATAGATTTGTCATTTACTTTTATTTAAAAAAACATTACGTCTTCCAGTACTAATCAGCTGCTGTATGTTCTGCAGGAAGTGGTGTATTCTTTTCAGTCTGACACAGTGCTCTCTCCTGCCACTTCTGTCTGTCAAAAGCAGTAGCAAATCCCCATAGAAAACCTCTTTTGCTTTGGAAAGTTCCAGACATTGACAGAGGTGGCAGCAGAGAGCAATTTGTCAGACTGGAGAGAATACACCACTTCCTGCAGGACATACAGCAGCTGATAAGTACTGGAAACATGATGTTTTAAATAAAGATAAATTACAAATCTATATAACTTTCTGACACCAGTTGATCTGACCTTTTTTTTTTGTTGTTGTTGGAATACCCCTTTACTCCTTGCACATAGTACACTAAGCCAGTGGCGTCGCTAGGCTTAATCATTCGGGGCTCCAGTCTTTTTGATCCCGCCAGCGCCGAAGTAACAGCAGACGGGTCTGCGATAGATCACTATCAGAGGCCTCAGGCTGCTGTTACTTCAGCGCTGGCGGGCCGCGGGATCGGCCGGCACCACTTCCGGATGCCTCAAGACGTCACCCCTCTCTTTATTGGACGCAGTGGAAGCTGCACGCTCCGGCCCGCCTCTCTCCTGCTCTCCAGGGACGTCACAGCCGGCTGTAGCGCCGCCAAGCTTCTCCCCTGCTGCGCTCCTCCACCTCAAGCTACAGCACAGGGGTGAGTACTGTAACCCCCCCCGGGGGGAGGGGTTACTGTGTGTGTTTGGGGCGGAGGGATGGGGGCTGGCAGTGTGTGACCAGGTAGTACTCAGTGTGTGTGTATGGGGGGCTCAGATGGGGTAGTAGTGTGTGTGTGTATGGGGGGCTCAGATAGGGGTAGTAGTGTGTGTGTATGGGGGGCTCAGATGGGGGTAGTAGTGTGTGTGTATGGGGGGCTCAGATGGGGGTAGTAGTGTGTGTATGGGGGGCTCAGATGGGGGTAGTAGTGTGTGTATGGGGGGCTCAGATGGGGTAGTAGTGTGTGTGTATGGGGGGCTCAGATGGGGGTAGTAGTGTGTGTATGGGGGGCTCAGATGGGGTAGTAGTGTGTGTGTATGGGGGGCTCAGATGGGGGTAGTAGTGTGTGTATGGGGGGCTCAGATGGGGGTAGTAGTGTGTGTATATGGGGGGCTCAGATGGGGATAGTAGTGTGTGTATATGGGGGGCTCAGATGGGGATAGTAGTGTGTGTGTATGGGGGGGTCAGATGGGGGTAGTAGTGTGTGTGTATGGGGGGTCAGATGGGGGTAGTAGTGTGTGTATGGTGGGCTCAGATGGGGGTAGTAGTGTGTATGGGGGGCTCAGATGGGGGTAGTAGTGTGTATGGGGGGCTCAGATGGGGGTAGTAGTGTGTATGGGGGGGTCAGATGGGGGTAGTAGTGTGTGTGTATGGGGGGCTCAGATGGGGTAGTAGTGTGTATGGGGGGCTCAGAGGGGGGTAGTAGTGTGTGTGTGTATGGGGGGCTCAGATGGGGGTAGTAGTGTGTGTGTATGGGGGGGTCAGATGGGGGTGGTAGTGTGTGTATGGGGGGCTCAGATGGGGATAGTAGTGTGTGTATGGGGGGCTCAGATGGGGATAGTAGTGTGTGTATGGGGGGCTCAGATGGGGATAGTAGTGTGTGTATGGGGGGCTCAGATGGGGATAGTAGTGTGTGTATGGGGGGCTCAGATGGGGGTAGTAGTGTGTATGGGGGGCTCAGATGGGAGTAGTAGTATGTGTGTATGGGGGGCTCAGATGGGGGTAGTAGTATGTGTGTATGGGGGGCTCAGATGGGGGTAGTAGTATGTGTGTATGGGGGGCTCAGATGGGGTAGTAGTGTGTGTGTATGGGGGCTCAGATGGGGGTAGTAGTGTGTGTGTATGGGGGGCTCAGATGGGGGTAGTAGTGTGTGTATGGGGGGCTCAGATGGGGGTAGTAGTGTGTGTGTATGGGGGGCTCAGATGGGGATAGTAGTGTGTGTATGGGGGGCTCAGAGGGGGTAGTAGTGTGTGTGTATGGGGGGCTCAGATGGGGGTAGTAGTGTGTGTATAGGGGGCTCAGATGGGGGTAGTAGTGTGTATGTGGGGCTCAGATGGGGGAAGTAGTGTGTGTATGGGGGGCTCAGATGGGGGTAGTAGTGTGTGTATGTGGGGCTCAGATGGGGTAGTAGTGTGTATGGGGGGCTCAGAGGGGGGTAGTAGTGTGTGTGTGTATGGGGGGCTCAGAGGGGGGTAGTAGTGTGTGTATGGGGGGCTCAGATGGGGGTGGTAGTGTGTGTATGGGGGGCTCAAATGGGGTGGTAGTGTGTGTATGGGGGCTCAGATGGGGGTGGTAGTGTGTGTATGGGGGGTCAGGTGGGGGTAGTGTGTGTGTGTATGGGGGGCTCAGATGGGGATAGTAGTGTGTGTATGGGGGGTTTAGATGGGGATAGTAGTGTGTGTGTATGGGGGGCTCAGATGGGGTAGTAGTGTGTATGGGGGGCTCAGAGGGGGGTAGTAGTGTGTGTGTGTATGGGGGGCTCAGATGGGGGTAGTAGTGTGTGTGTATGGGGGGGTCAGATGGGGGTGGTAGTGTGTGTATGGGGGGCTCAGATGGGGATAGTAGTGTGTGTATGGGGGGCTCAGATGGGGATAGTAGTGTGTGTATGGGGGGCTTAGATGGGGATAGTAGTGTGTGTATGGGGGGCTCAGATGGGGGTAGTAGTGTGTATGGGGGGCTCAGATGGGAGTAGTAGTATGTGTGTATGGGGGGCTCAGATGGGGGTAGTAGTATGTATGTATGGGGGGCTCAGATGGGGGTAGTAGTATGTGTGTATGGGGGGCTCAGATGGGGTAGTAGTGTGTGTGTATGGGGGCTCAGATGGGGGTAGTAGTGTGTGTGTATGGGGGGCTCAGATGGGGGTAGTAGTGTGTGTGTATGGGGGGCTCAGATGGGGGTAGTAGTGTGTGTGTATGGGGGGCTCAGATGGGGGTAGTAGTATGTATGTATGGGGGGCTCAGATGGGGGTAGTAGTATGTGTGTATGGGGGGCTCAGATGGGGTAGTAGTGTGTGTGTATGGGGGCTCAGATGGGGGTAGTAGTGTGTGTGTATGGGGGGCTCAGATGGGGGTAGTAGTGTGTGTGTATGGGGGGCTCAGATGGGGGTAGTAGTGTGTGTGTATGGGGGGCTCAGATGGGGATAGTAGTGTGTGTATGGGGGGCTCAGAGGGGGTAGTAGTGTGTGTGTATGGGGGGCTCAGATGGGGGTAGTAGTGTGTGTATAGGGGGCTCAGATGGGGGTAGTAGTGTGTATGTGGGGCTCAGATGGGGGAAGTAGTGTGTGTATGGGGGGCTCAGATGGGGGTAGTAGTGTGTATGTGGGGCTCAGATGGGGTAGTAGTGTGTATGGGGGGCTCAGAGGGGGGTAGTAGTGTGTGTATGGGGGGCTCAGATGGGGGTGGTAGTGTGTGTATGGGGGGCTCAAATGGGGTGGTAGTGTGTGTATGGGGGCTCAGATGGGGGTGGTAGTGTGTGTATGGGGGGTCAGGTGGGGGTAGTGTGTGTGTGTAGGGGCAGTCAGGTGGGGGTAGTGTGTGTAGGAGGGGTCAGGGAGGGGGTAGTGTGTGTGTGTGTGTGTGTGTTTGTGTGTGTGTGTAGGGGGTCAGGTGCGATAGTGTGTGTAGGGGGCAGGTTTATTGTAGGCAGAGGGAAACTTTATTACTATGGTGGGTACAGTAGATGCTATATTACTATATAGGGGGCACAACAGTGGGGACATTTTTACTATGGGGGACACAGCATGGGGGCATTATTACTATATTTGGGTGCACAGCAGGGACATTATTACTATATGGGGCACAGCATGGACATTATTGCTATATGAGGGGCACAGCAGGAGACATTACTACTATATGAGGGGCACAGCAGGAGGCATTATTACTATATGAGGGGCACAGCAGTTGACATTATTACTATATGAGGGGCAGAGCAGGGGATATTCTATACGGGAATAATGAACAGCGGGGGTATTCTATATAGGGGTTGCTTCTCAGCAGGGGGGTTATTCTATATGGGGATGCTGCACAGCATGGGGGCTATTCTCTATAGGGAGGATGCTGAGCAGGGGGGCTATACTATTTGGAGGCACAGTTGAGGCCTATAATTTATGCAGACACAGAGGGAAGGGGGGGGGCTACAACTATGTGGGGGTAGAGAGAAGGCCTATACTATGTGAGCACAGATAGGGCATATAGGGCACAGAGGAGACCTAATTACTGTGTGTGCTGGAGCAAGGAGCCTAAAATGTTTTTTTCCTGGCAGATTCTGTAGAAAAGGGGTTTATGGCTTGGGCTGAATGGAAAAGAAAGAGAAAAGCGAATCTGATCCGAGAAGACGTCAACTGTGAGTCACAATTTCAAATACTAGCCTATGTGATCATCTGTTTAAAAAAAAAAAAGCTACACACACACACACACACACATAATATATGTATATATATATATATATATATATATATATATATATATATATATATGTAGTGTGTGTGTGTGTGTGTAACGACACTGCAGAAGTCAACTTAGGGCCTAAGAGCCTAGCAACGCCCCTGCACTAAGCTTAGCTTTCTTTTTCTTGCTTTCTGCTGTCTCAAAACAGGACTTGCTTGCTCAGCTAATCACTGGCTAAGATGGGACACAACTACAATCAGTGATTGGCTGAGTAGGCAGGTCCTATTCTGAGCTCGTCTCTAAAGCCTCAGTACATAGGAGCAGTGGAAGAGCAGAAGGGGAGAAAATGAGAGTTGCAGCTAGACCTGCAGGGGATCTGGGTGTAGGTCAGTATAGCTTTTTTTTTTTTTCTTGGCAGTCTTTTCTTACCCACTAGACCAGGGAGGGGGAACCTTCGGAGGTTTTACTACACAGAGGCTAAGGGGGCATGATAGGCCGACACCGGACCTGACTGCCCATAATGGGCATGCAAATTGACATTGCCTCACGCCCTTTCCCCTGACGAGGACGGCACAATAACAGGATCAGAGTCTTTAAAAATGGCCGCCTGTACGAGGCCTAACTTTTAAAAAAAGTTTTAAGCCCTGAGCTGTTAGTTCTTGACTTTTAAATGAAAAGATTATTTTATCTTAAAGTTTTGCATTTCTCGTGATGCTCCGTAATGTCACGCACAGAAGAAAAGGCGCAATCTAAAAATGAAGGCTGAGTGTGAAATGAGCTCACGCTGGAATGCAATATCTGCATGAAAAGTTCTGGGACTGAAGAATGTGGCTAGATAAGACCGAGCGTCCTTAAGAAGGAAGATGAACTGCATGCACTGTCTTATCCAGTTAGATGTGTGACATGGTAGATAAAGGTAATCAGTTCCGTACAAAGCCACTGCTCTGATCCTCTCTGCTGTGTCTTCAAAATGGTGCAGAACTATATTTCTTTGACTTGATGTCTTTATAAATATGTTGGACTTTCAAAGGTGTATTCCGGGACGTTAAAAAAACAAAAAAACATAGATTTTAGGGCTATAGAAAAAATAAGGCTATACTCACTTGCCCCTGATCCCCCGCAGATCTAGCTGCAGCTCATTTTATATACATTCTTGCCCTCCTATGGTTCTGTCTTCTACCTGCTGTAGAGAGAAGAGCTCAGAGCAGGACTCTTATTTCTAAAGCAGGCAAAAGATAGGAGCAAAAGATAACCAGAAACGGGGACCGATCATATGGGGGTGGGTAAGTACAGCTTTATTTCTTTTATTTCTACAGTCTCAGCAATCAATAATATTCAAATACCCCTTTATATCTTTGTTTTCAAAGGATAATTCTGGGCACAGACATTTTTTTTAAGTGCGAGGGAGGGTGAAAAAAACAACATGCACTTACCTCCCTGGCTCCAGTGCTGGTGTCTGTTGTCCACTGTCCTCCTTTCCAGTCCTCGCTCCCCTGGTCTAGAGAGGGGACTTGGGACATGACATTTCAAGCCCGCTCAGCCAGTCAGCGGCTGTAGCAGTGTTCCGCCTCTGCCACTGACTGGCTGAGCAGGCCTTACAGGCTGAGCAGGCCTTACATGTCACGTCCCAGGTCCCCACTCAGACATAGAAGTAGCAGGGGACCAGGGACAGGAATGGAAGAAAGCAGACTGGAGCTTCTCCCTGTTCACTTTAGACACTGAGACTGGAGCTTCTTCTTACTCATTGTAGACACTGCGACTGGAGCTTCTCCCTGTTCACTTTAGACACTGGGACTGAAGCTTCTCCTTACTCATAGTAGACACTGGTACTGAAGCTTCTCCCTGTTCTCTATAAATACTAGGACAGGAGCTTCTCCTTACACACTGTAGACACTGGGCCTGGAGCTTTTCCCTGTTTACTGTAGACACTGGAATTGAAGCTTCTCCCTGATCACCATAGACACTGGGGCTGGAGCTTCTTCCTGTTCCCTGGAGACACTGGGGCTGGAGCTTCTCCCTGTTCCCCGTAGACACTGGGGCTGGAGCTTCTCCCTGTTCCCGTAGACACTGGGGCTGGAGCTTCTCCCTGTTCCCCGTAGACACTGGGGCTGGAGCTTCTCCCTGTTCCCCGTAGACACTGGGGCTGGAGCTTCTCCCTGTTCCCCGTATACACTGGGGCTGGAGCTTCTCCCTGTTCCCCGTAGACACTGGGGCTGGAGCTTCTCCCTGTTCCCTGTAGACACTGGAACTGAAGCTTCTCCCTGATCACCATAGACACTGGGGCTGGAGCTTCTCCCTGTTCCCTGTAGACACTGGGGCTGGAGCTTCTCCCTGTTCCCCGTAGACACCGGGGCTGGAGCTTCTCCCTGTTCCCCGTAGACACCGGGGCTGGAGCTTCTCCCTGTTCACCGTAGACACCGGGGCTGGAGCTTCTCCCTGTTCCCTGTAGACACCGGGGCTGGAGCTTCTCCCTGTTCCCTGTAGACACTGGGGCTGGAGCTTCTCCCTGTTCCCTGTAGACACTGGGGCTGGAGCTTCTCCCTGTTCCCTGTAGACACTGGGGCTGGAGCTTCTCCCTGTAGACACTGGGGCTGGAGCTTCTCCCTGTTCCCTGTAGACACTGGGGCTGGAGCTTCTCCCTGTTCCCCGTAGAAACTGGGGCTGGAGCTTCTCCCTGTTCCCGTAGACACTGGGGCTGGAGCTTCTCCCTGTTCCCCGTAGACACTGGGGCTGGAGCTTCTCCCTGTTCCCCGTAGACACTGGGGCTGGAGCTTCTCCCTGTTCCCCGTAGACACTGGGGCTGGAGCTTCTCCCTGTTCCCCGTAGACACTGGGGCTGGAGCTTCTCCCTGTTCCCTGTAGACACTGGAACTGAAGCTTCTCCCTGATCACCATAGACACTGGGGCTGGAGCTTCTCCCTGTTCCCTGTAGACACTGGGGCTGGAGCTTCTCCCTGTTCCCCGTAGACACCGGGGCTGGAGCTTCTCCCTGTTCCCCGTAGACACCGGGGCTGGAGCTTCTCCCTGTTCACCGTAGACACCGGGGCTGGAGCTTCTCCCTGTTCCCTGTAGACACTGGGGCTGGAGCTTCTCCCTGTTCCCTGTAGACACTGGGGCTGGAGCTTCTCCCTGTTCCCTGTAGACACTGGGGCTGGAGCTTCTCCCTGTTCCCCGTAGACACTGGGGCTGGAGCTTCTCCCTGTTCCCTGTAGACACTGGGGCTGGAGCTTCTCCCTGTTCCCTGTAGACACTGGGGCTGGAGCTTCTCCCTGTTCCCTGTAGACACTGGGGCTGTGCACACAGAGAGCGATCTCTTCCTCATTTGAAGCAGGAACTACATGCAGCCACCTCAATTCTGGCCACATAAAGGGACACACACACCTTGATCTTTCAGCTGATGATCTTCAGAAGGCTGCTGATCATCATTACAGACCATGCAATATAAAGTGCAAGATAGTATAAAGCCCCTAACTATACTCTGGGCCACAGAAGACCTTACAAAGTTACAACATAGCTGTATACATGATCATGGCACGTTTACGCTCTGTGCTTTCTTCCAAAACAGCACCACACTTGTCCTCAGGTTGCGTGTGGTATTACATCTTGGTTCTGTTTACGTTAATGATACTGAGCTGCAATACCGCAAACAAACTGAGTGGTGCTGGTTCTGGAAAGAAGCAGCTGTCTTCTGTATATAGAAGGAGTTCTATAACCCCTTTAGTAGTTAAGATCTGATTGGTTGCTATGGGCAAGCTGTCAGTTTTGATAATGCATAAAACAACAATCATAAATTTTTATATATTACTTGCAAATTGGGAGCGGTGCCACTCACCATGCGCCCCGCCACCGCTGTAATGTAAATAGCTCAGCCTTTTGAAATGCAAATTAAAATATGGATTTTATTTCTCATTTGAAATGCATCATACGCTATCTGTTATCTCCCCAAATGCCCAATAAAATAGATTATGTGCATGTGAACTTTACCAACCCGCCATTGTGCAACGTCAATTATAAGGAATTTAGATAAGCATATTCCGCCATCTCCTTTCCTAACTGTCTTGTGCGGTGACACGGCCATTCGTCATTATCACAGGCCCTAGAATCTGGAGCCGGTGCACCGCCCCCTCCCTGCTCCGCACCGTTACTATTTCATATGGCAAGCCTTGTTCCCATTACCGCCATAGCGTTTCTTCAATAACGATTCTGAACTTGAAAGTGATTTGAACATTCCCACTAATAATATTCTTATCGACCACAAGAAAATTCCATTCCAATTGCCCAGGAATACAAAGCAAATGGCTTTCTGTGAATTATGATCTCAGCGTTTTTGTAGAGCGTCTACATTACCTAAACGATTGGTAATTGAGGCCATTTGTATGTTGGTAAAAGCAGATACTGTGTATGTTTATGCATGATGTAGATGGGTAGAGCCGAGCGTGGTTAGAGTTCTATTACTGTGAAGGTTTTTATGATGTATTCTGATCATTTATGGAGGCATTTTATGAACATTTTGGGGGAGATTTATCAAACTGGTGTAAAGTAGAATTGTCCCAGTTGCCCCTAGCAACCAATCAGATTTATTTTTCAAAGAGCCTGTGAGGAATAAAAGGTGGAATCTGATTGGTTGCTAGGGGCAACTGAGCCAGTTTCACTTTACACCAGTTTGGTAAATCTCCCATATATATATATATATATATATATATATATATCTGTCTCAGTTGCCCCTAGCAACCAATCAGATTCCACCTTTCATTTTTTAAAGAATCTGTGAGGAATGAAAGGTGGAATCTGATTGGTTGCTAGGGGCAACTGAGCCAATTCTACTTTACACCAGTTTGATAAATCTCCCCCATTATGTAGTCTTTAGGATACAGAAGTGAGTAGAGGTTTGTAAAAGGTTTGGTATATTTAAACTACAGTATGTATGTTTTTGTGTCAAGGCTCCATGTTTTATTTTGGGAGCCGAAACATGTTGCTATTTTATATATTAAAAATCCTATGAATGTAAAGACATCCTTCATGTATGCTCCATTCAGACCGATTGAGGATTATGAGGGAGAACTATCAAACATGGTGTAAAGTGAAACTGGCTCAGTTGCCCCTAGCAACCAATCAGATTCCACATTTAATTTTCCAAAGAGTCTGTGAGGAATTAAAAGTGGAATCTGATTGCACATTGATGTCATTTTAAGCCAATTAAAAGTTTAAAAGGTATTAAAGGTTTTTTGCTGCTGTCCTGTAACTATTGTTTTATCTTCGTTGTATGCCTCGTTATCTTATGGATGGTGGTCCTCTAAAGAGCAGAAGGGACAAACTTTGAAAAGATCTCAATAGCGTTGCACCGAGAGGTGAACAAAACAAATACAGAGATTCTGGATTCACTGCCAATTTAGCAAAAAAATTGATTTGAGGAAATAAGTGAATTTTACTAAATTTGTTGAAAAAAAATTGCAAAAAAATTAAATTTTTATTTACCTGTCCACGCTCCCTTGGTGTATAAGAAACAGAAAAGTAAAAATCCAAGGGGCGCTCCTAGTTCAGTATTACCTGGATAGACCACAGGTGCATATCAGTCGTATCCAAAAAAAAAAAAAAAGGTACTTTCACCTGAATAGGCTGTGCAAGCTATAGTCACAACTAGAGATAAGCGAAAAAGTTAAATAAATTGGTTTTCGACATCCACATATTTTTACTGCAAAATTTTTGAACTACGTGAAACAAACTTAACAAATCACAACACACCTTTCTGCACTCCCCCTCACTAGTCACGGCGCTGTCTGATCCTAGTTAGTCAGTGATTGGCTGAGCAGAGATTGACAGTCAATTCATTCAATCACTGACTGACTGAGAACAGACTGCACCGCGGTCAGGGTTTGGCTGAGCGGGCTGTCACTCTTGTGTCTCAAGAGTGACAACCCGCTCAGCCAATCACTGGAAGCATTGCTGTCCCTCAGCCAATGATTGCCTGAGCGCACAGCTGAAGACACGGGAGAGGGCGTTGGGGAAGCGCGGGCAGGTATATATTGATCCATTAAGTTCAGTTCACAAAGTTTTTACAAATTTTGCAGTAAAAATTTGCATAAGGCATTTTACATCAGAGTTCTGCTCTGTGGTCTAAATTTCAAATTTTCAGCTGTGTGGTGTATGCCCCCGGTGATGTTGTGTCGAAGAATCGTCCGGTCACTTGCTAGGTAGTAGTGGTGGTTGGCCGAGATACAGCTGGACCTTATGATGTTATCTTGTGACGCCAGTGCCAGTGAGGCACACAAATGTGATGGCACGCCTGCTTTTATTTTAGAAGGCCGGTTGTACCCTTTTCCCCTGTGGTCAGTGTCCTGCCAGGTTGCTACAGGGTTCCTTGGGATAGTGTAGTCACGGATGGCCAGAGTGGTGTAGGGACCCTCCCGGACTATCGAAACTGCCACCCACAGAAAAGGGAAGTGTTTCAAGGATATAGTAAACACTGTGTCGGTGCGGGCTGAAGAATCAGTTTCTTTCCTTTCTCCCAGGCATTTCTGGTCCATTTCACACGCAGTAACTACAACTTAGTTCTACATGTGACCCATTAACACGGCATGCACCCTTCAAGCAGATGGAAAGCTATTAGGCCTGTTGGCAAGAACCCAAGAGTGGAAAAAAAATTATATATTTTCAGATCCCTGGACAATACCTTTATCTCTACTTGAAAATGAATTTTTTCCTTATGTGTCTTTGACTTTGAACCTTAGGTTCTAGAACAAATATGTTACAGTCCAAACTATAATCTCGACAGTGTGAAGGCTCCACCAAGCAGTACCTCATACAGTATCTCAGCTTCTTGTAACCTATGGCAGCTATTTGGGTCAATCCCACCTTGGTACATCTGAACCCATCAGAAATAATATTTTTAGGCATCTGACCAAATGCACAAGGACTTCTATTTATTGAATGACATTTACATTAACCGTCTGTGAACTAAATGCTTAAAACTACTGTCAATAAAAGGTCATAAAGAAGGACGCCATGTGCCGGAGACATCTTCAAGGATGAAAGAGACAAGAATAGGCAATGTAATTAATAGATGTCCATAGTGGGTGTGGGGCCTACAGAGACAGATAGTGAGTAGATCAATACATCTTACTGTAGACGGGCTGTCATAGTCATTGGGAGATAGATACACAGATGGCGAGATTGTAATCCCTACAGACTACTTTTCAAGACCAGGCCAATTTCTTTTGCTTTTCATCTATGTTATCTTTCTTATCTTTGCATGAATGCCAGGGGTATAAGCTAAGGGGATGCAGAGGCCCCTGGACAACACTGGCAAATATTAGATATGAGCACAACTGGACCATGCTTGAGTCGACATTTCAATACCGGTGGCTGAAGAAGTTGGATGCAGCCCTAGGTAGTCCGGGAAAACAGGGATAGAGTATATGCTCTATGGCTGCATCTATGTTTTCCAGGAATCCCTAGGGCTGCATACAACTTGATGCGAATGTTTGGACTCGAGCATACTTGAGTTAGCGCTCATCTATACTCAATGCCAATAGTATAAATGGAATGTGGTATAATAGATGGTTGGAGGAGGTTCTAAATTGGGATAAAGAGATCTGTGAGGTCATGATTTTTGATCTATACATACTGTACAATTGTAGGATATGTAAATATGGGACTGGTTGGGTTTAGGTGGCAGGGCCTTATCCCTATTGGTATTACTGTCTGTAACTGTGGCCAAAAGTACCTGGCTGTACTGTTTCCAGAAGATGGTGTATGTAAAGTCATGGATACAGGGAGTTTCTGGTTATAGGGAAGCAAACAGGAGGTTAGAAGAAGCCTACCAACTGCCTTCTCATTCCAGGGGTTCTCCAGGATTAGATAATCCTGTAATGTGCGTAAACCGAAACGTAGATTCGTTATTTGTTTGTGAATGATCGGCGAACACGAACATGAACCAATCACAATAATTTTTTTTAATGTTTGTTTTAGGGAACCAAACATCGGGATGTTCGCTCATCACTAATCAGGACACTGCAGGAGCACAGAGAGGTAAGCATAACACTGGAGTCGCTGTCCAGTTTTAGAATCCGATTTATAAAAAGGATGTTCTAGAGCTGGAGAGGGTGCAAAGACGGGCAACTAAACTAATAAGGGGAATGGAGCATCTTAGTTATGAGGAGAGATTAAAATAATTAATTTTGTTTAGTCTGGAAAGGAGACGTATAAGGGGAGATATGATTAATTTATTTAAATATATAAATGGCCCCTACAAAAAATATGGGGAAAAAATGTTCCAGGTAAAACCCCCTCAAAGGACAAGGGGGCACTGCCTCCGCCTGGAGAAAAAAAAGGTTCGATCTCCAAAGGCGACAAGCCTTCTTTACCATGAGAACTGTGAATCTGTGGAACATTCTACCACAGGATCTGGTCACAGCAAAAACAGTAGAGGGCTTCAAAACCAGCCTAGACAAGTTCTTAGACCAAAATAATATAGATGCATATGTATAGAACCTATCACCCCTCCCCCTTCCCTGTATCCATCCCCTCCTTGGTTGAACTTGATGGACATGTGTCTTTCTTCAACCGTATTGACTATGTAACTATGTAACATGTTTGTTAGGTTTACTAATATGAAAGCAACATTAAAAAAATTAAAGTTAAAAATTTGGGAGTGCCGGAAATCCCCTTTAAGGTCATACTAGGGAACATTTTGATGTTGAACATTGTTTTATTCCAGATTATTATACTGTAAAAACAGCCATGTACGAGAGACAAAGCAGCGTAAGTGGCTCCTTGTCCAGCACCTTTTGCTTTTCTCCAGGTGATCTTGGTCTAGGCATATCATTTTAGTTGTATAGGGCATAATCCAATATGAGCACAGCCAATACCGTATAATAAAGAATTTCATGACTGGTCGCCTTTATATTGTGTTTACATTGTGTTTTGTTTTGCTTTTTTTTTTGCTTTTTTTTTATCATTGAAAGACATCAGGGGTTCAACAACCAAAAGAGATCGGACATGTTAAAAACACAACACATACAGTAGAAACCCAGCAATAAGGTGCAGTCATTATAGAGTTAACCCCAAATGGATTCATGTCCAGTAATTTAGGGGAAATCAATCACATCGACTTGATCTCCAATGAATAGCTCACCTGCGTCCTTACAGGGAGGCTCCAGGTTATTAGGGCTTCTCCTGGGATTGGGCTGAGCAGATGATGCAATCCCAGGGCGTCGATATCACCATTAATCTATGTCTAGTGAACTCTCGGCATCTGGTCATCCTCCCAGAGGCTTACCCATTACATAATTTACCAAACATCAGGCCAACTAGAGATATGTTTAGATTTTAGGAAGCCCATGTGTTGTCATGGTAACAACATATTTACTGCACAATTTTTCAGTTTCTATGGCAATTAGAGGGGGAAAAATGGAAAGAAATCAAAAGCTTTTCAGACAATATGTGGCTTAAAATATCCAAGATTCTAAATATAGAAAAAAAAAAGAAGGACAATTTCCTTTTATGCCAAGACTGTAAGATTTATTCTTGCTCCAGGAGTTGTTTATGAATTTTGTAAAGTCATAAATGACTCAATCTGTATGGGACAGTCAGTGTCACTGTGTTGTTGTGTTGTGTGAATTTATTGGACGTATATGAGGCCAAAGTTATTGGTGACTGAAAAAGCAAAACAAAAATGTAATGGGTTGTGCAGGGGTGTGGCAGGTTGTGCAGGGGTGTGGCAGGTTGTTCGGGGGTGTGGCAGGTTGTTCAGGGGTGTGGCAGGTTGTGCGGGGGTGTGGCAGGTTGTGCGGGGGTGTGGCAGGTTTTGCGGGGGGGTGACAGGTTGTGCAGGGGTGTGGCAGGTTGTTCAGGGGTGTGGCAGGTTGTTCAGGGGTGTGGCAGGTTTTGCAGGGTTGTGACAGGTTGTGCAGGGGTGTGCAGGGGTGTGAAAGGAAAGGTTGTGCAGGGGTGTGGCAGGTTGTGCAGGGGTGTGAAAGGTGGTGATGGGATATGGCAGGTTGTGGAAGGGTATGCCAGGGTATGTGAGGTAGTGCAGGGATGTAGCAGGTTATACTGAGATCTAACAGACTGTGCTTGTGTGTGGCAGACTGTGCTGGGGTGTGGCAGGTTGTACTGAAATTTGACAGACTGCTGGGTTGTGGCAGGTTATGGGCAGTGTGAAAGGTTGTGTAGGGGTGTGACAGGTTGAAATGGAATGTTGCAGGTTGTGATGGGATGTGGCAAGATGTGCAAGGATATGCCAGGGTATTTCAGGTTGTGCAGGGGTGTAAGCAGGTTGTACTGGGATCTGGCAGACTGTGCTGGGATGTGGCAGGTTGCTCAGGGGAGTGCTAGGATGTGCTGGGGCATAGCAGGATGTACTGGGATCTGGCAGACTGTGCTGAATCTGGCAGACTGTGCTGGGCTTGGAAGGTTGTGAGGGGGTGTGAAAGGTTGTGCAGAGATGTGGCATGTTATGCCAGGGTATGACAGGGTATGGCAGGTTGTGCAGGGGTGTAGCAGGTTGTACTGAGATCTGGTAGATTGTGCTGGGGTGTGGAAATTTGTGTAGGGGTGTAATAGGTTATACTGGGATGTGGCAAGTTGTGCAGTGGTATGGTAGGTTATGCTGGTATGTGGCATGGGTTAGGTTTGTTATAAGGGGGGAAATAAAAGTGAGACTCACATGCAAGAGGGAGAAGAGTCCACTCTAGATTGCAGGAAGTCCTACACTGAAAAAAAGTCCATTCTGGGAAAATAAAGTAATGTACAAGCATCATCACCTTTGCAAATCAACCAGAATCCCAAGAGTTACCCACAAAGCACTAGACTGCCTCGGGGGAAAATGTTTTTTTTTTTTCCCACTTCATGAATATCCTTGCAACTGAACATCGTAGCCAAGCTGTATTCCAGTCTAATACCAAAATTTTTGCGATAAGGATTGTGTACACATTGCTTCGATTTGTTGGTCTCCTATACAGAGTTAGTGAGAAAAAGGCTATTGAATTAATCCAATACTAGGTGAAAGTGCACCAATGCCTGCATCAATTGAACCCCAACTATTATACTGTGTTTTCTGTACCATTTCAGCTTATGTAAATTGTGTATTCTCTACATCTGTGAGGTGGGGTATCTGAGGCTTGCAGTTTATGAGTGTGTGACCACTAACAGTTACACATGTTTTATAGGAACTGTTTCACAACTCTTTGTTAAACCTTTGTTAAGCTTAGGCAGGGGTTTCCTGAATCAAGCCCTGGCAGAAAAGGAAGACCCTTCTGCATTCCTAGCTTCCACCAAGATTCGTGAGGAGGCCCTGTGCCATTCTTAGATGGGACCTACAAAATACCCTGCTTGCAGAGGTTGGCGCAATCGGGTGATGAGCATTAAAAATAATTGATATTCTGTTAATTTGCCCCGGGTCGTCTCCTTTCCAAAAATCCATTCTTGCACACAACAGAAAGACTTTTTGTGCCTCCATAATTGGCTTTAAAATCTGCAACAAAACCAATGAATGAACCTAGAGAAGCTAGTAAATACTAGAGGTATACATATAATATGTTAATAAACATAATTATAACTGCTTACAAATGTCAACCTAGTGAATCAGGGAGCCGTGTTACTAGGAACCTAGTCCTTGATTTTCAGCTGGAATGAGTTGTGACCATTAAAAGCCAAATAGACGTGTTGGCCATTGAGTTAGATCATCCACCTGGTCTCGCTCTCATTGTAATCTGTCGTTACCTGGACTTTGGACAGAGCACTCACGGCTTATTGTCTGTCATTTCCCCCCCCTGCATGCTGTATAATTACTAGACAGTGTTTGGTTTTCACTTCATTTGTTTGGCATTGTACTTGTTCAATTGATTTAGTACAAGGACCAGCAATCTTGTATTTACTGATTATGCAGCGCATACACATGGTAATACGGAACAAAACAAACATTCATTATTGCGGCTCTCAATTAGGATCGTCGTGATGAAACACGGTTTCATTTGACACCGATTTGCACTTTATGTGGCTCTTACACCTGCTCTGAGCTTTGGGAAAGTGTCCAGCTACGGGGACAATGATACATACCCGCCACACACAATGTGGTCTCTATAAACAGCTATTCTACCAGTGAAGTCAATGGAGTGAAAAATTAAACAAGCACAAAGGGTAAGGTAAAACCTACATTGTACACCATCATATGGGCAATCTATACAAAGCATAGCTATCGGTCTTATCATGGACATATGCCAATTTGATTAAGATGAACTGGTGAGGGTTCTAATAATGACCTTAAAGGGGTATTCAGGGAAAATTTTACTTTTCTTCTATCCACAGGATAGGGGAAAAGTAGGACATGGCGGGTGGTCCGACCCCTGAACCCCCCGGCACTCTCCTTATCATTTCCCATCGGCTCTGTCATAAATAGAGCCCGGGGTCAGGGTTTAGGGGTCAGACCCCCCGCAATCCCCTGCTTTTCCCCTATTTGTGGATAGGGGAAAAGTAAATTTTTCCCAGAATACCCCTTAAAAAATTCTGGTCTGGTTTAGTCGGATTGGGTGGAAGGGTTATATATGCCCACACTACAGTTCTGTGAAGTAACCCTATGGAACAGGCAAGTCGAGAGCAGAATCTAAGCACCCCTTTGTTTTGTTTCTTTGCTTTATCCCAATGATGTGGCATGTAGTAGCGTAGTCAGGTTCATACCATACACAGTCTGGGTCATACACAGGAGAGGGCAATATGGTACAGGAGGGTCTGGCAGAGACAAAATAAGGAACATGGATAGACATCAAGCCAGGGGCATAACTAGAAATGGCTGGGCTCCATAGCAAACTTTTCACTGACCCCCAACCCTACAGGTAGGGCCAGGAATAGCACAGACAGGGGGGTGGACAGAGCAACATAGATTGGTGAAATCTCTCAAACTATTCGGGTTCGGCAATGTTCTCCAAACCTGAACGCCTGGTATTTAATTCCCTGCAGCTGAAGAAGTTGGATGCCACCCTATGGGTGCTAGGGAAACGTGGATACAGCCTATGGCCTTTGGCTGTATGCATGTTTTCCAGGATTCCTTAGGACGGCATCATACTACTGCAGCTGTGGGAATTCAAATACCAGGCGTTCAGGTTTGGAGAACATTGCCGAACCCAAATAGTTTGACAGATCTGCTCAACACTAGTGATAACCCATTGACTGCGGATGCCTGGAGCAGGAGTATGATAGGGATTGTATTACTATACCAACCAATGGTGACAACATGAACATGCAGCCTTAACAGTGCACACACAGCATTCAGTGTGCCGCCATATTGTTTCCCAGATGTGATGCTTCTCGGAAGACTCCATAATACTGCATGCAATGATGGATAAGGCTGGGTTCACACTACGTTTTTGCAATGCGTTGTTTTTTTTTAATCCGTTTTTTTTGCAAAAAACTATGAAAAAAACGGATGCAATTGTGTGCATTCGTTTTGATCTGCTTTTCCATTGACTTCCATCATAAAAAAATGGATCAAAACGTATCTCTCTTTTTTTTTAACGTACACAAAAACGTAGTCGACCTCATTTTTGTGTCCGTTAAAAAATATGGATCCGTTTTGATCCTTTTTTTTTTTTTATAATGGAAGTCAATGGAAAAACGGATCAAAATGGATGCATACAATTGCATCGGGGGGTTTTTCATTGTTTTTTTTGCAAAAAAAAAAAATGCATTGCAAAAACGTAGTGTGAACCCAGCCTTACATGAATTTTACAGCCATAAAACCACTATATAAAAACCACTATATAAAACCACTTGTGGGTGTCACGTTACAGACCTGTACAGCGTGGATCCACAAAGAAGAAGCGTAAAAGAGCCCTTAGATGGATTTTTATTATATTAAAGAACCAAATAGGCCATAAAAAAACAACAAGCGGCTGATTACATCAATATGTAAAGATGCAACAAATTAATCAATTAAACACTTTGCAGTAACTAAATATGTTTGCAAAATGAACGCCGCTCCCCGGGGGGCTTAATGCGCTGTTTTCCTTCATTGAAATTATTTCGGGGGCTTCATATTCAGTAGGAGAAGAAAATCAGATTCAGCTGTTTTCTCTAATTAATTTCTGATAAGTAAATGGAGTGAGATTTAATGCAGCCCGATATCTCCGAAGAAAATGACTTCATAACAAGCGAATCATTTCTCATCTCAGCAGCAGTAAATGAGAATTACAGACAGAGCATAGTGAGCGCAGCTGATGCCATCCCCCCCCCCCCCCCCCCCCCTCTGAAGACCCCCATACAAATTATACAGCCATATCTGCCTTCCTGACTGACCACCGACAGATGATGGAGATAGAGCTCGGGCATGATGGAAATTACTGCCCAGCCCCTTTGTTTGTGGAGAAATAAGTCAGAGCTCTCTGGCTGCAACTTAATGGGTTGTCCAGCGACTTTTTTTTTCTCTTTCAAATCAAGTGGTGTCAGAAAGTTATATAAATTTATAATTTACTTCTATTTAAAAAATCTCCAGTCTTCCCTTTCTTTTTTTCAAATCTGTTTCTATTTTCTGATCCCCCCCCCCAACCCCAATTTTTCAATACATCATCAGGGGAGCAGCCTAAGACGTTTTAACATCATTTAGTGATATGCCTTACAGCAAGCCCCATGAGCATAGATGACAATGAACAGGACCTGTCCCATTGAGATGAATGTGAAACATTACTGAGTGATCTTTAGAGAGGTTAAAGGGGGAGGCTGAGCTGTGAGCTTCATGTATTGTTTTCTTTATCCACAATAATGTGGTACCGATTCCTTTACAGAAACATTCTTATTATCACCATGGACTTAACTTAGTTTTAAACCTAGTGGGGACAATGGAAGCGGCAAGATTTCAGGGTTGTTTTATAATACAGTGGTACCTTGGTTTAAAAGTATCTTGGTTTAAGAGCTCACAGTTTTTCAAAATTGTAACTTGGTTTAAGAGCATTGCTTTGGTGTAAGAGCTCCCTGTACTGGGTGGGAGGGGGAGTGGGGAAGGGGCATGGTCTGCATAGCGGGGTCTACAGCCCTGTACTCTGACCCAGGAAGTCTCCCTCACCTTCCAAATCATAGCAGATCCACTTTGGGCTGAGGCTTACATCAGGGGACAGGACTGTGGAGGTAATCTCTCCATAGCTGTAACCCCTCTCTCCCCGGACAGAGAGCGCTGCATGTATGTGCCCACATCTGCCCTGCTCATTCCTTCCTGCTCCCTGCAGTCTCTGTCAGCCCTTGTATTTCCCATCCTCTCCATTACTGTACAGTAACTTATAATATCACATATTCTGCTGTTTCTCATTGTTTGTTTCATCTGTTTTACATGTTATTCAGAATAATAAATCATTATTTTTGGGGTGTGGAACCAATTGTCTGCATTTCTATGATTTCTTATGGGAAAATTTGCTTTGGTTTAAGAGTGGATTAGGATTACAAGCGCGGTCCCGGTATGAATTATGCTCATAATCCAAGGCACCACTGTATAAACATTAAAATGGAAAATTAGAAGAAAAAAAAACACCAAAAATTTACAAAACATACAGGTCCTTTAAATAAAAAAAAAAAAATCTCTCTAAGTCTTGTTTGCAATTGTTTGCCACGATTCATTCTAAAAACTAGCATAACCTAATGTGTAAATCTGGGCCAATATCCCAGTAAGAAACGTGATTAGCAAATTTTGGCTTCATCTCTAATTTCTGATTTTCTAATATATTGACTGATTCACGCTGAACATCGTACAGTTCTAGCAATAGGCTTTCTGTGTATCCTAACATATGCTCACATAACCTATAATAATTGCTCAAATGAATCCTCATATCCCGGGAACGTCGGAGCTCCTTATTACCTGCACGGAGCTGACATTTCTTTCATTACATCGGATTATTTGATTAAATTGTAAGGTTGTTTATCTTATTTCTGTTCTTTATATTCATGTGTGTACAATGGCATTTCTCATACCCCTTTAGGCTATGTTCACACACAGTATTTTTGCTCAGTATTTTGGTCCTCATATTGCTACCAAAACCAGGAGTGGATTAAAAACATCGGCCGTTGTCATGAAAATGACGGCCATCCACTAACTGTGTGTGAACATAGTCTTTCTGTGTTTTCAATCCACTCCTGGTTTTGGTTGCAATATGAGGATAAAAATACTTTGTGTGCACCCAGCCTTAAAGTGTCACTGTCGTTTAATTTTTTTTTTTTTTTTTTGCAGAAATCAATAGTACAGGTGATTATAAGAAACTTTGTAGTTGGGTTTATTAGCTGAAAAAGGAATTTTTATTATGAAAAAGCAGTTTGAAGCTCTCCCCCTGTCTTCATGGTGCTGTTATGGATAGGGGAGGGGTTGAGGGAGATGAGGCAACAAAACAGGACAACAAAGAGTTAATTTACAGCTACATCACAGGGCTATCTCCTCTGAAGTCAGCACTGACCTCTCTGACCTCTAAATACCAACTTTCACACAGGTCCCACTGTGTAATCCATTGTTAGTCTGCTGGCGACTAATCTCACTCCTCCCTCCTCCCCCCTCCCCTCTCCATAGGTTACACAGTGCTTGACTGAGGTAAAAGAGTTGAGATTTCCTGATAATGAGCAGTGACTGAGAGAGGGGGGGACCTGGGGAAAGTCTTTTTGAATGCAGATAATGGCATATTTGCCGTATAAACCCAATTACAAAGTTTCTTAAAATCGCCTGGACTATTGATTTCTGAGAAAAAAACAACAACAACAACAACAACAACAGTGACACTTAAAGCTTTTCACGCATTACACTGGGGGTTTAAAGTGGACCTGTCAGCAAGGAGAAAGAGGTGCAAATAAGTCAATTTCTAGGTAGGGCTATTCATTAGGATTTTGGGCAAACCTTAATTTATTTATTTCAACACTCTCCATCGGCAAGAGGCTCAAGTGTCCAGGGGGCGTTCCCCAGCCCTAAGAGAGCCCAAAAGGTAAAGAGGACATTGTCTGGCTCTAACTGGGCTACCAATACTTTATGACTGGCATGGGATTTGACCTTAACTCCTTAATGACGCATGGCGGTTATACCCGTCATGCGGCCGTTAAGGGTGATCAGAGAGGGCTTCCAGCATGAGTCACGCCTCTTAGTGAATCTGGCTGGCCCGGCACCAGAATCTGCTTCCGCCGTACCAAATCTACACCTGCTTCCAGCAGGTGTAGATTTGCGTTATGATTTACGCCTGCGAGCAGGCGTAAATCATGATAAATGAGGCGCGGGAGGAGGCCACACCTCCTCCCCACCTTATCACACACCCCCAAGCTCCGCCAGCCCGCGCATCGGGAGAGCCGGGTGTACGGGAGGCGTACCCCAGGGAGAAGGGGCGAATCTGCACCTTCTCCCTGGCGTATGCCTCTGGTGTACCTTTCATAAATGTCCCCCTATGTATATATACTCCGGCCAGGATTCCTTCAACCTTCAGCACAATGTAAGCTCCATAAGTACGGAACTTACGTTGTGTGAACATAGCCTAAAGCAAGAAAAACACATTTCTACTTCTATAAGAACAAGTCCCAGCTGGAACCTGATTGGCTGCGTGAGACTCCAGAGTTGAACTCCCTGTACATTATGTTTGCCTCCCGTATTACCATCCGGCATGATGGATGGTTCCCGCCGCCCGCTTTCCGTCGTCTGTAGCAGCGAATGTCAGCGATCCAGGCTTGATTAATCATGTTCTTGCATGGCTTACCACTTCATGTCCGGATAATATTCCGTCATTCGCTCCCAGTCTTGTCTCTGGATTTCCATGCCCTGCAACAAGAGTTAATTGTTCGTCAGTCATCGCCACTGTTTTGTGAATCAGTGAATTATTCTGGTAATTCAGGAAACATTTGTCGGCTTTCATTAGACTTGAATAACTATTAATCTTGTAGTCTTTCTCCGGTGACCCAATATTATTACACTTGACCCGTTCATGCAAGTTATTTCAAGAGCTGACTTCTTCGAAGCGGCGAGTGCTTCTCAGTATGCGAGGATATCATGTTCTCAGCAGCTTCTCTGTGTACACGCCTTACTGGATTACCACCCCGTGGAAATTGGATAGGAACCCGGGCACCATTGGAAATGTCTCGGCTGCCCTACATATGTAGAAAATCGGAACAGTTTAGACCTTATTGAACGTACTGAATTTATTATAGTGATTGATGGTGGAGAGGGAATAAGGAAGTATGAAGAAAAAAAAAATCAATCTACAGTCACGAGGAAAAGTAAGTGAACCTTTTCAAAGGTTCTGGAGTTGATTAGTAACAAATTGTAGTCTGATTGTAATTGTCACAGTTGTTGGCAAACATATCTAACCTAATAACATTTGCTGCTGATATCATTGAGTACATTGAGTAAACATCCACAGTGCAGGGAGAAAAAGTAACTGTGACTTCTCTGAGCTTATTGTTAAAAAAGGGGTTAAAGGGGTATTCCAGAAAAAAAAAATGGTGGCAAAAAGTTATACAGAATTGTTAATTACTTCTAAAAAAAAGGTGGCAACAGAGAGCACTGTGTAACATATGAAAAACTCATTTACAGCTACATGGATCTGGAGCTGATTTAAAGAAATTATTAATATAAAAAAAATAACATCAGATTATATGGAAGAGCTATGAAGTATCACTCATTTCATGCACCATAACATGGAGACGTGTATCATTATTTAGCGTCTGCCCTGATACTATACACCATCTGCCAATATCTCTTCAAAACATTTACTCCATCGGCAGAAAAAAGTCAATTGTACCTGTGATCAACCCCAATGTCTCAGGAAGTCTCAATAACACGTCCAGTCAGCGACTAATCAACATCTTAGGGTGCGTTTACACAGATAGATTTATCTGACAGATTTTGGAAGCCAAAGCCAGGAATGGATTTGAAAAGAGGATAGATCCCAGTCTTACGTTTATGACCTGATCCCTGTTTATAGTCTGTTCCTGGCTTTAGCTTCAAAGATCTGTCAGATAAATCTGTCTGTGTAAACGCACCATAATAATCAATCATCATCTATCAGGTTCCGGGCTTCACCTGGAATTCTTCGACATATTAGTTTCCAGCAAGAACTAGACTTGACAAGAAAGTCAAGATACTAATTGAGTAATATTGATACAGCGCAGTCCATAATGGCTGTGATCTGTGATAAAGAATACAGAGTACAGGGTTAGACACACAGGGGGATTTATCAAACATGGTGTAAAGTGAAACTGGCTCAGTTGCCCCTAGCAACCAATCAGATTCCACCTTTCATTTTCCAAAGAGTCTGTGAGCAATGAAAGGTGGAATCTGATTGGTTGCTAGGGGCAACTGAGACGGTTTTACTTTACATCATGTTTGATAAATTTTCCCAATGGTGTAAAGTGAAACTGGCTTTTTTTTTTTTTTTTTTTTTTTTTTTTTAGACAAATGTTCATTTTATTAGAGAATTGATGACATACTTGACATAAATGACTTTCTTTTTTTGTACTCATCCATTGTATGAGACATATTTATGTGTAAGGATAAATGATTAATGAATGATAAAATGTTTAACATAATTATTACTGTCATTACTTTTTTTTTTTTTTTTTTGATGATCCTCCTCAATTGAAAGAGTGGATTAATTTAGTGGGGAAAATTAAAAGATATGAGTATATATCCGCCCGGGCCTCAAGGAGAGCAAGCAGTAGACACAAGAAGATATGGGGAAAGTGGAGTGAGCAGCAAAGCTAGGTGGAATGCAACGTGATTGGAGTGTTTTTTTTTTTTTTTTTTTTTTTTTTTTCCTTTTGTGCCGGTGGGGGGGGGGGGGGGGGGGGTGAGGGGTAATTGTATGTATTTTGTACTGTACGTATTGTGTATATGGTATAAGTAGTTCACTGTTGAAAATTTAAAAATTAAATAAAAAAGACAATGGTCTAAAAAAAAAAAAAAAAGTGAAACTGGCTTTAGTAATGGGGGACATAAATACAGTGATGGACGAACAGAAGGATAGATTGCGTATGGCTGGTGGGAACGTGGTAGTGAAAAAAATCTAATTTACTTATAAGGGAAATAGGGCTGAGGGATCTCTGGCGAGAAAGGAACCCAGATTTATCCACCTACTCCTGCTGGAATAAAACAGCAAGGACAATGTCCCGTATAGATATAGGGTTGGTTAATGAGCACATGGCACCTATGGTTAAGAATATACACTATTTACATCGATGTTTGTCGGATCACGCACCGTTGGTAGTGGAGTTAAATAAACAAGTTAGTGGGGTGGGTAGGAGTATCCGTATTAATCCGTACTGGATTCATTTAGCAAAAAATAGAGAGGAGTTAAATCAGGAAATTAAGATGTTATGGGACATAAATTGGGGCACTGCACAAGGGGGGGGATACGTTAAAAGCTATAATTCGGGGGAAATATTTTAGTATTATTTGTTCACTTAAGAAAAAATTCCAAAGTAGAGAGAAATAATTAATTAATGGAGTAGTGGAAATAGAGAAATAAATTAAAAAATCACATTCACAGACACTAGAAGAGAGATTAAAAAACAGTCAGGAAGAATTAGAAAAATACTTATTAAAAAAAGCACGTCACAAGGAAGCTTTTTTGGGGAAGGATAAATTGGGGGGTTCTGGGAAACCTAATAAGGGATTGATGGCCCTGGTAAATAAAGGGATAAGGGTAACATAGAAGCCATACGCAATAGAAATGGGAGAGTGGTTAACACTCCTAGTGAGATTAATAAGGAATTTAAAAACTACTTTGCTGAACTATATTCGTCAAACAAGGGGAAGGGGGGACATGAATTGAGGAGCTTTTTGCAGAAAATAGATTTTCCTAAACTAAGTGATCAGGAGAGAGAGGAACTTGAGGCCCCAATTACGGTAGCCGAGCTAAGCAGGGCATTAAATGAAATATCTGGGAACACTACACCGGGAAAGGATGGTTTACCCTATGAGGTGTACAGGGCTCACAGGGAGGTGCTGCTGCCAGCATTGTGCCAGGTTCTTAATGAGGCGGTTGAGATGAAAAAATTACCACTCTCCATGGGGGAAGCGTCTATTGTACTTCTTCCCAAGTCTGGTAAGGACCCACTTGAGGTCGAGTCTTTTAGACCAATCTCCCTACTTAATAGTGATGTGAAGATTTTTGCTAAGGCCCTGGCACTGAGGATAGGGAAGATAGTGGGTGGGTTGATACATGAAGACCAGTGCGGTTTTGTGGCAGGGAGAATGCCAAAACATAATGTCCGACGCCTATTTGAAAACATACAGATGGTGGAGACGCTGGGGTCCCATTCCATCCTGTCGCTGGACGCTACCAAGGCCTTCGACAGGGTGGAGTGGGAGGTGCTTAGATGCTATGGGTTTGGGGATAACTTTATTGGTTTGGTCCAGCTATTATATGATAACCTCAGGGCTTCGGTTTGTACTAATGGGATGGATTCGGAACTGTTTGGGTTGGGGAGGGGTACAAGGCAGGGGTGTCCTCTTTCCCCCCTCCTGTTCGCCCTGAGCATTGAGCCGTTGGCGATAAAGATTAGAGATGATGAGTATATTGAGGGCTTCGGGGCGAGGGGGGGGGGGAGACAGGATTTCCCTGTATGCAGATGATCTGCTTTTTTTTTTTTGAGTAATCCAGAGATTGCGGTCCCCAGAATAATGTATTTAATACAGGAGATAGGGAGGTTATCTGGCTTGTCTTTTAATTGGGCCAAGTCGGTACTGATGCCCGTAGACCCGAGCCAGGCGATGATCTTCCCTCCGTTGAGAAGTCTTGAAAGGGATAGTAGTTTTAGGTACCTGGGAATACAGATATCTAGAAGAGTGGATCAGTTTAATCAGTTGAATACGGAAATAATAGTTAAAAATGTGGAGGATAAGGTTAAAATGTGGCAGAGATTCAGCCTCACAATGGCGGATAGGATAGTCTTAATTAAAACAATCCTCTTACCAAAACTGCTCTATTTATTCAATGCGGCACCAATATGGATAGAGAGGAGGTTTTTCAAAAGAATCAGAGCAGCTTGGAATGCACTGATATGGGGGCGGAAGAGGGTTCGTACTAAATTGCAAAAATTATGTGCCCCATTGAATAAAGGAGGGCTGGGTGTTCCTGATGTGGAGAAATATTTTTTGGCCATACAGCTTTACTGGTTAGCCAATTGGAAAAATAACAAGTTTTTCTCCGTTTTGAGTCATAAGTTTGGTGGTGGAGCTTGGGATATTTTCCAAATCCTAGAGGGAGGAATCTTGGAGGAGAAGGAGTGGAGAAGCAGCGCTATGGTTTCATCTCTGGTTAGAACCTGGCACAATCTGAAGAAGCAGCTAAAAATTCGGGGGGTAGTAGAGTTTGCTCCTTTATGGATTAAGGATGAAGGGGGAAGGGTTGAGTGGGTATCGCCCCTGTATAATGCTGGTATAAAAGTGGTGTCTGACGTGAGGGTTGGAGCGACTATTAAGGGGTGGGACGTAATTAGAACAGAGCACATTGTGGAGGATAAATACTGGCTGCTTTATGCTAGAACGATTGAGACTCTTAAGGAAAGAATTCGGGGTACTGGCAATGTCATATGTAAGCCACATAGTCTAGTGAAAAAACTTAGAGAAGGATTCATCAAGAGGAAGGAGGTGTCAATAATTTACTCCCATCTGATATTGGAACCAGATTTAGGGGATAGATGTAAAGAGAAGTGGGAGGGGGAGATAGGGGGGTTAAGTGATAATCAGTGGAAAGTAATTGTGGGTAATATGAAGGAAGTATCCCCAGTGGGTAGTCATAGGACCATACAATTCCATATTTTGCACCAACTGTACTATACCCCTAGATTTTTGCATAAAATCAGGAAATGGAGGGAACATAAGGGGTAAAACCCTTAGGAAGAAGATACTTAGATGGACCTTTTTTGCTAGACTCATGATAGTGAGACAATGGATGGCATCCTCACCTCCTTCCTTTCAAGGTTGGGTTAGCTTTGTGAAGAATTATGAAAGGTGGTTTAATGGTGGGGAGAGTTGAATTGCAGGGGTCATTTATTTAAAGGTATATATGTTTGGGAGATGGCATGTGTACAGTTTTATATGTATGTATCCTTGTTTCTGTGTTAAGTGGCCAACTCGGGGGAGGGAGGGGGGGGGGTACATTTCTATACTTTTATATTTATAATGACTTATAGGTGTACGTGTATATGTGGAGATATATGTGTAATTTGTTTTCATTTTGGGAAAAAATAATAAAGAAAGTTAAATTTAAAAAAAAAATGTGAAACGTGAAAGATTTTTCAGGTTTTATCTAAAATGAAACGGCCTGCAGCTTTCTAATATATATTGGGGGAGATTTATCAAACATGGTGTAAAGTGAAACTGGCTCAGTTCCCCCTAGCAACCAATCAGATTCCACTTTTCATTCTTCACAGACTCTTTGGAAAATGAAAGGTGGAATCTGATTGGTTGCTAGGGGCAACTGAGCCAATTCTACTTTACACCATGTTTGATAAATCTCCCCCTATATCTATATGTAAATGTGTACTTCACATGGTGCCCTTCATCCATAGTTGCCTATTGACACAAGCCTACAGTGCCTACTTGTAATTGAACCTGACCAATAACAGATGAGAAGGCTAGTTGATGGCTATCCATGTGTTTGACACATGTCTGGAAAATTTCTTAATGTTAGATGTTCAGAGTGGCTCTAGGTGCCATTAAAGGGGATGACTAGCTGATCATGGTGATGGTGGGAGGAGGGAGGGCTGGACACCAATCAAGAGAATGGAGCTCAGTTGAGTAGAGTGAATACAGCGCAGTGTGCACATGCCTAGCAATCGCGTCATTGATTATTTATTCACTGTGGTGCTTCAGATCCCATGACACATCACCAATATTCAGAAGTGCCATAGGTAGTGAATTGAGTGGTGACTGAACATGTGTGCTACAGCTCTAATCAGAAGACAATTGATCCATCCCTGTTAAGGTGCGTTTACACGTAACGATTATCGTGCGAATTTGCGCGATAACGATCGAGTTCGAACGATAATCGTACGTGTAAACGCAGCGAGCGATCAAACGACGAATGAGAAATCGTTCATTTTGATCTTTCAACATGTTCTCAAATCGTCGTTCGTCGTTTGCAAAAAATTCACAAATCGTTCCGTGTAAACAGTCGTTCGCCGATTTAACCAATGTGTGAGATAGGCTTAAGCGATCGCAAAACGAATTTTCCGTACGATATATCGTTCCGTCTAAATGCTGATCGTTATGAAAAAAAAATCGTTACTCTGACATTGCTAATCGTACGATCGGGCCAATTATCATTTAGTGTAAACGCACCTTTATGCTGCGTTTACACAAAGCGATAATTCGCCCAATCGATCGTTTAACAATTTTGAAGCAACGATTTGGTTTTTATAACAATCAGCGTTAAGAAGAACAAATCGTTAGAAAAATTGATTTGAGAACATGTTGAAAGATCAAAATGAACGATTTCTCGCTCGTCGCTTGGTCGTTTGCTGTGTTTACACGGAACGATTATCGCTCAAATGCGAATGGTATTGTGAAAATTCGAACGATAATCGTTCCGTGTAAACGCAGCATTAGCTAGTCACTTCCTATCCTCCCATCAATGGGACCCAATGCTGCTCTGAACACCAGCTGATTAGTGGGGGTCTGACTGCTATGACACAACCCCCCCCCACACACACACACACACACACACACACACACCAATCTTATTTTCACCTATTCATTGGATAGGGAATTCATTTTTAGTTGGGATAACCCCTTTAAAATTTTAATAGTTATTAGACAACAAGAAACATTCACTGTAGCCGTCAATTATTTTGACAGTATTCTGTTTGTGTTCAAAGTAATAACTAGAGATGAGCGAGTAGTGAAATATTCGAATTTTCGAATATCAAGTTGAGTAGACCCCGATACTCGACTATACAATCTAATATCGAATCCCATTAAAGGGGTACTCCGTCCCTGCAGTATAATCTGTGTACGGCCGGGAAGGGGGTTTAAATATAAGCCGGTGGGAACTTACCTCCCCTATTCCAGCGGCGGCTCCTGGATTGCGCCGCCCCGTACCCCCTTCCCGCGGCCGCTTCCTGGTTAGAGCTGCGGCTTGAGACGTGACATCTCAAGGCAGCTCAGCCATTCAGCGGCCGAGGCGGGCCTCCGATACGAACGCTGAATGGCAGAGCTACCTTGAGAAATTACATCTCAAGCTGCAGCTCTAACCAGGTAGCGGACGCGGGACGGGGGGCACGGGGAGGCGCAATCCAGGAGCCGCCGCTGGAACCGGGGAGGTAAGTCCCCACCAGCTTATATTTCAACCCCCTTCCCGGCCATACACAGATTATACTGCAGGGCCGTCTATGGGAGAAAAAAATCGACACTTGGAAATCAAAATTGAACCACTTGGAGGTCACCAAGTCCACAATGACACCTGTGGAAATGATACCAACACCTCTGGAATGCAATTGGGACAGCAGGGGAAGCATGCAAGGGTACATCTAACACGCCAAAGTCACATCATTACGCTACTATCACAGCCTACCAACTATACACTCCAAACACAATATAACCTCTATGTGAAGTTGAAAATACGCCAGGAAACCTTCTTTCCTCTACGTTAGCATGGACAGAAAGCCAAATTTTAAGCAAAAGAAACATTTTCATGCACCCCTTTAAATCACGTTGCCTATGACAACTACAGATGGCACAGGCAAGGGGGAAATCAAACAGCACCCATCGCTAACTATTATTGTGTGTGTGTGTGTGTGATGTGATCAGACACGTTCTACACATAAAGGGGTGTGGTTCTCATGGAAACCATGTAATAAACTGAAATTGAGGCCCTTCGGTGAGTTGAGCCCTCCAAAAATCATGGGAGTTACCGGAGAACTGATAACATTACAGTCTTTTTAAGAGACTCTAGAATTTGAATGTTCACACTTTAAATCCTTTAAAGTGAGTCTATTAGTCTAATAGAAGGCAAATTTAAATTGAATTTGATGGAAAAACCACCCACACCTAACTCCTCTACCAACCTGACTGTTACAGTGACTTCTTTCACCTAAAAACATAAAAAAAAATTACCAGGCCCTTGAAATGAGTCCTCCAAAAATGTATTTGATTTAATTTAAAAAAAAAAAAAAAAGTTAAACGAAAGATTGAATTAAATTCGAGTTAATTTGAAATCTAAGAAAAAAAAGCTTTCATTTTTTTCCTCCTTGTGCTTAAAAGGCCATAGCACTTGCATTTTTTCACCTAGAGACCCACATGAGCTCTTATATTTTGCGCCACTAATTGTACTTTGCAATGATAGGCTTAATTTTTGCATAAAGTATGCTGCGAAACCAGAAAAAAAATAAATGTGTGGTGAAATAAAATAAATAAAAAATTTTTTTGTGCTTACGCCATTTGCCCTAGAAGTAGAACTAATTTGTTATACATGTTTATCAAATTAGTACGATTACAACAATATGTAACTTGTGTAACTTTTATTTTATTTGATGGCCTTTAAAAAATTAAAACCTTTTTAAAAAAAACTAAATGTTCCTTAAAATTGCTCTATTACCATGCTCATAACGCTTTTATCCTTTGGTCTATAGGGCTGTGTTAGGTGTCATTTTTTACACCATGATCTGTTCTTTCTATTGGTACCTTGTTTGTGTATATGCGACTTTTTGATCACTTTTTAATACAATTTTTCGGGATTTAATGCGACCAGGGTTATACTCCCTGCCGGACTTCTAGTATGATTGCTCTGATCTCTCATTGAGACCTATGTAATATAGATATACTGCATAGATTAATGAGATCAGTGTTCTATTGCTCTAAGCTCTCGGCCAAGCCGGAATCAGCGCCATTACCGGGATCGCTCGTCCGCCATCGCGGTGCAGGGGGGGGGGGACAATCCCCCACTAAACCACCATGGATGGGGGAAAGAAGCATTTTAAATGCAGCTGTCAACTTTGACAGCTGCATTTAAAAGGCTAATTAGTGGGCACAGCGATCGGACCGTGCCCACTAACTGCCACGGTCCCGGGCTGCAGATAGCACCCGGGATCGCAGAGGTTCACATCACGGTTGCCGTGCGCTCCCCCTCTAAATGCCCTTAACGACACCTGGGCATACATTTATGCCCTTGGTCGTTAAGGGGTTAACTGGTTTGAAATGGAAAACACAAGGATCCTACTAAAATAGCAAGATTCTGATTGAAAGTTGAAATGCCAAGTTTTTGGCCAACACATGTTTTTGCCCTAACAAGGGCTTTTGGGGGTCTCTCTTGCCTAAAATCACCTAATAACTAACTCACTCTGCTACACACTGTCCCCTCTCTATCTCCAAGTAGCATCTGATAAAGAATCTCTTATCCACTATTCTATGCATGGCCCTTGAGATGAGGCCTCTAAAAATTAGCTTGAGACATTTGAGATGAGCCCTACAAAAATTACCTTCAGCCCCTTGAGGTGAGCCTTTTAAAAGCGGAGATAGAGGTGTGGGGACTATTTCAAATGGCAATAGAACAGTCTCTCTTGAGGTAAGCGTTTTAAAAGAAGAGTTAGAGACCCTTGAGGTAAGCCCTCCAAAAATTAGCTTGAGGTCCTTGAAGTGAGCCCTCAGAAAAATTGTATGGATGGCCCTTAAAGTGAGCCCTCTAAAAAATTATATGGAGACCCTTGAAAGAGCCCTCGAAAAAATTATTTTTATAGCGTTTTAGATCGAATACTCAATCGAAATCGGGTATTTCAAATAGTGTACTATTCAATCGAATACCTACTCGATCGAGTAGTACTCGCTCATCTCTAATAATAACCCTTCTGAAACCCACCAAAAATCTGGGACAGGTGGCTTCTTCTCACAAAGGGCAGGGAGGCCCATACAAGCTTGGTCACAGGAGGGCGTACATTATAGGAGGGAGTACATGGCTTTCAGACCCCTCCCTATGTGGGACAAAAAACATGAACAGCACTGTGGGCAAAAATACACTGACCGGACACAACAAATAGGCACCAAAAAAATCTATCTATCTATCTATCTATCTATCTATCTATCTATCTATCTATCTATTTATCTATCCTGTATACAAATACTGTACTGTTGTAAACATAAGTAGTAACAGGAATTATTCTATTACTTGGGTTAGCTTCTAAGGGCAGACAGAAGTGATTCCAGTCAATAGTTGACGACAAAGGATCTTAATAATAATAGTTTATAACAAATGAAGAATTTAGTTTAATATTCTGCCCTCTGTTTCCGCAGAATAAGAATTTAGTATTGCTGGGAAATGAGAAAAGTTAATCACAATATTACCAGCCATGGTGAACTATGATGCATGTCGGCATTGGGAGGTGCAACATTGGGCCATTTGTCACCATTATAGTTTTTGTATAAAAGCAGTGTAATCCGAGAACATTAACAATCACTCTTCTAATGTTGGGTTCACGTTCATTTTTTTTTTTTTTTTTTAAAGGCCTTTATCATAAAATCTGTCAGGAAAAAAAAGCAAATACTGCAGGACTGACCTTAGGATGGATGTTATTTCTTGTACACATATTGTGTGATCATATAGGGCAAAGTATAAAACTTGAATGCTATATGATTTTATATTGCCCAAATAATACACTGTATGCAGTATATATAGGCTGGGTTCACACTATGTATATTTGAGGCTGTATTTGTGAGGCTGTATAGCAACCAAAACAAGGAGTGGATTGAAAACACAGAAAGGATCTGTTCACATAATGTTGTAATTGAGTGGATGGCCATCATTTAATGGCAAATATTTGCTGTTATTTTAAAACAACGGCTGTGGTATTGAAATAATGGCCGTTATTTACTGTTATATGGCGGCCATCCACTCAATTTCAACATTGTGTGAACAGATCCTTTCTGTGTTTTCAATCCACTCCTGGTTTTGGTTGCTATGAGGACCTGACATGAGGACCAAATACAGCCTCAAATATACATAGTGTGAACCCAGCCCCCAATATTATACTGCCCAAATAATACAGTGTATATGGTATATGATCTAATACTGCCCAAATAATACAGTGTATATGGTATATGATATTCTACTGCTCAGTGTATACAGTGTATATGGTAAATAATTTTACATTGCATAAATAATACAGTGTATTTAGTAAATAAGCTTACAGTGGCCAAAGCACATTGTATACAGTGTATATTCATTATACAGTGCATAAATAAAACAGTGTATAGAGTATATAATCATACAGTTCCCAAGTACTACAATATATACATACATTGTATGAAGTATATAATTATACAGTACATAAAAAATAACAGGGTATACAATATGTAATTATACAATGGATAACATACATTGTATGCAGTATATAATTATGCAGTGCTCAAATAATACTATGCAAACAGTATATCATTATACAGTAACTAAAAATATATACCGTATATATATATATATATATATATTTTTTTTTTTTTTCCATGATCCAGTGCATAATGTATTTGCATTGTGTACAATTGTACGGTGTATAATTAATAAAATGTATACAGTATATAATTATACGGTGCATAAATAATACGGTGTATACAGTATGTGATCATATAGTGCCCAAATAATACAATGTGTACAGTATATAATCATACAGTGTGTATCTAATATAATGCATACAGTATACTGTATAATTAGACGGTGCATAAATAATACAGTGTATACAGTATGTAATCATATAGTACCTAAATAATACAATGTGTACAGTATATAATCATACAGTGCATATATAATACAATGTATACAGTATATAATTATACAGTGAATGATAGTGTATACAGTTTAGTCTTATACAGTGAATGATAGTATATACAGTATATAATTATACAGTGAATAATAGTGTATACAGTATATAATTATACAGTGATTAATAGTGTATACAGTATATAATTATACAGCACATTTCTATTACAATATATACAGTAAATAATTATAAAGTAAATAATAGTGTATACAGTATAGACTTATACAGTGAATAATAGTATATACAGTATATAATTATACAGTGAATAATAGTGTATACAGTATATAATTATACAGTGAATAATAGTGTATGCAGTATATAATTATACAGCGCATTTCTATTACAATATATACAGTAAATAATTATAAAGTAAATAATAGTGTAAACAGTATATTATTATACAGTGCATATCTAATACAATATATACAGTATATAATTATAAATAATAGTGTATACAGTATATTGTAAAGTGAATAGTGTATACAGTATACAATTATACAGTGAATATTAGTGTATACAGTATATTATACAGTGAATAATAGTGTATACAGTATAGTCTTATACCGTGAATAATAGTATATACAGTATATAATTATACAGTGAATAATAGTATATACAGTATATAATTATACAGTGAATAATAGTGTATACAGTATATAATTATACACTGCATTTCTATTACAATATATACAGTAAATAATTATAAAGTAAATAATAGTGTATACAGTATAATATACAGTGAATAGTGTAAACAGTATATAATTATACAGTGAATAATAGTGTATACAGTATAGACTTATACAGTGAATAATAGTATATACAGTATATTGTAAAGTGAATAATAGTGTATACAGTATATTATACAGTGAATAATAGTGTATACAGTATATAATTATACAGTGAATAATAGTGTATACAGTATATTATACAGTGAATAATAGTGTATACAGTATATAATTATACAGTGAATAATAGTGTATACAGTATATTATACAGTGAATAATAGTGTATACAGTATATAATTATACAGTGAATAATAGTGTATACAGTATATAATTATACAGTGAATAATAGTGTATACAGTATATTATACAGTGAATAATAGTGTATACAGTATATAATTATACGGCGCATAAATAATACTGTGCATACATTATGTAATCATATAGTGCCCAAATAATACAATGTATACAGTATATAATCAAATAGTGCATAACTAATTGGCTATGTTCACACAACGTCAAAAATGGAGCAAAGGCGGCCGCTTTTGCTTTTTAAAATAACGTCCATTTTTGCCGAAATTTAACTGACTGCAATGACAATACATTGAAGTCAATGGAAAGACAGACGCCCAATGCACACAATGTATTCAATAACGGACGTTATCACTGTGGACATCAAATTAACTATCATGACAATTATTTTCGGACGTCTTCTGCAAACAGCGGACGTTTTTTATTAGTTATTCACACATAGTTTTTTATTTGTCACCGTTCTTTCTCTGTTTTTACTATTAAATTCAATGGACTTTTCAATGAAGCCGCATCCAAAGGCCAATTAGTAATCCCAAACTAGAATAATGTACCAGCAACCGTTATTGCACTCAGGGGAGGCCAGACAGCCAAATTACGTCCGTTATTTTAGACTCAAAATAACGGATGTCATTTTAAAGGGGTTATTTAGAATTAGAAAATGATGACTGATTTCTTCCAGAAAAAGCGCTATCTATGTCTATAGGCTGTGTGTGGTATTGCATCTCAGCAACATAAGGCAATGTTCTTCAGCCATATTTTTGGATAGCTATCATTTTAAAGGAGAAGTCCGGCCAAAATTAATTTTTGATATGTTGTTACTTATGGAAAGTTATACAAATTTCTAATGTACATTAATTATGGGAAATGCACATATAGGGCTATTTCCCTTAATTTAGTAGATCATGGAGTGTTAGAATCCTCTCAGATACAGTGATGTCACGACAAAAGGTGTAATTCCTATGGAGTGTCCAGCAGGGGGCGCTCTATATGTAGAAGTCTATGGGACTTTATTGTTTCTATGGATGTCTATGTAAAGTAATATAATGTAGTGTAAAGTGTGCTTTATTGAATGAATACATCTATGGAATACTTTGGGGAGCAAGTGTCCTTGCTCCCCAAAGTATTGCATAAATGTATTCAATCAGTACATTAGGATATCACAGTAAACCCGCCGATCCGCCGCACTCCCACCGATCCGCCGCACTCCCGATGATCGGCCACCCGCCGATCTGGACTATATACTGAACTATTGCTCCCATCATCTGCTCATAGTATGAGCAGGTGATGGGAGAAGTAGCTGGGTTATGGCTATCACTTGCCTGCCGCCGGACGCAGGGGGCTGGCGCACATCACACAGGAGCGCTCCCCCCTCCTCCTCATTCCGGGATCCGGGGAACCTCCCCCTATCCCAGGGCTGACTCCCCGCCTGGCCGCCGCTCTTTCCCCACACATACCGGCTCCTGATGCATCCTGGTGTCCGCACTGACTGTCCTCTCCCACACATGCTGGCCAGGAAGCATCGGGAGCCGGTATGTGTGGGGGAGAGCGGCGGCCAGGCGGGGAGTCAGCCCTGGGATAGGGGGGAGGTTCCCTGGATCCCGGAAGGAGGAGGAGGGGGGAGTGCTCCTGTGTGATGAGCGGCTCCCCCCTGCGCCCGGCAGCAGGCAAGTGATAGCCATAACCCAGCTACTACTCCCATCACCTGCTCATACTATGAGCAGATGATGGGAGCAGTAGTTCAGTGTATATAGTCCGGATCGGCGGGAGTGCCGCGGATCAGCGTGCAGCGGATCGGCGGGCGGCAGGAGTGCGGCTTACTGTGATATCCTAATGTACTGATTGAATACATTTGTGCAATACTTTGGGGAGCAAGGACACTTGCTCCCCAAAGTATTCCATAGATGTATTCATTCAACATAGCATACTGTACACGACATTACATTACTTTACATAGACATCCATAGAAACAATAAAGTCCCATAGACTTCTACATATAGAGCGCCCCCTGCTGGACACTCCATAGGAATTACACCTTTCGTCGTGACATCACTGTATCTGAGAGGATTCTAACATTTCCTGATCTGCTAAATAAAGGGAAATAGCCCTATATGTGCACTTCCCATAATAATGTACATTAGAAATTTGTATAACTTTTCGTAAGTAATAAAATATCAAAAATTTATTTTGGCCGGACTTCTCCTTTAAAGGGACAGTGTCACATTTTTGAAAATTTTTTAATAAAAAGTAACAAGAAAAAATAGGTGTGTTGTATTTTTTTTTTTTTTTTTTTACATTGGTCTTGAGTGTCTTTTATTCAAACTAATGTATGCACAGGGGGCTGCCATTTTAATAGTGTCTTTGTGTGACGTCATTTCACGACATACACACAGACACTATACGGCACCTCTATAACATTGGAGTGAACCGACGGAGTCCGTCTGGTTCACTCAAACTGGAGGCTCCGTCACTGTGTACTGCGCATGTGCATAGACATGCGCAGTACACAGCTTACCTGGGGAGGGGTGGCCATTTTTTTGAAGTCCCTGCAAGAGGAAGGAGAACAGGGGAGGAGAGAGACCGCACAGTGAGTGGGCAGGAGAATTCTGTGCAGCTCTCCCCCCCCCCCCGCCCCAGCGTCGGACTAGGCGTCCGCCCCCACTAACCTTGCAGCAGACCGCAGACCAGCCAGGACGGTCCCCCCCAGTATAGTTACAGGGCCGGAGTGAGCTTTGGGCACGGAAAGGCTGTAATACACCCTCCCGGAAGCTCACAGCTGCAGCCCCTCGGTGCCTGGATTCTCTCCTGCTCGG